>NW_021620542.1:709963-795649 GCF_004785775.1 Grammomys surdaster
AGGATGGATGTGACCACGTGGAGAGAGGGGGAAGGGAAGGGGGAAGGTATGAGGGGGCAGGGAGAAGCAAGAGATCAAGAGAGAGAGGAGGGGGCAAGCAACCCCTTTTATAGTGGGACAGGCCTACCTGGCTGTTGCCAGGTAACTGTGGAGATGGAGTTTAGACAGAATACTAACATTCCCCCATTTTGGTTTAATTAAAAAAGAAAAATTAGAAAGAGGTTACAGAAAAGCAGGAACAGGGTCATGGTGATATCTCATTACTTCCTGCTGGCATTGAGGGTGACGTGTCTCTAGGGGGAACCTAGAAGAAAGGGTATGGGGGAATGTTTGTCTGGTCTTAGGAGAGTTGGCTTATTCCTGCTGTCCAGGGACTATGGAGCCATCTGAGGATAGGTCAGAAGGAGCAGGTCCAGTAGAAGCAGCTGTGTGTGTGACAGGAGATGGAACATCTGGAGGTTGTTTCTCTGGTTGTGCCTGGAATTGACAAGGTGTGGGGAATAAGATTAAGTATATTTGGGAGAAAGAATGTTTTTTTCTAAAATGTACATTTGCAACCCAGAGGAATCTCCCTACCTTCTGGAATAGGTACTAAGTGGCAACATTAGACAGATACACTTATCTGGATGGAGTCTATTGGGTCCATGAGAGGCGGATCTGAGTGGGTTTCCTGTAGCTTATAAGTTTACAAAAAAGATAACAACATGAGTTAACAACATGACCAGATTTTAAGATGAGCATTTGTTGGATTATTTGGTGGAATGTTTTAATAGTTAGGTGAGTTTATAGGAACTCAGATAATTTAGGATGGTGAGATAGTAAGAAAATGAAAAATGAAGGATTTAATTGATGGAAACTGAGTTTAGGTAATGAGGTAACAGATTACATCTGTGAAAGCTTAGCTGTCAATGTAGTCAGAAGTCTGAGAAAGAGTAAACAACAATCTATGAGTTATATATTATTTTTAAAAATGTCAGAGTCTAATAGCCAACAGTTCTCATAGACTTCATGGTCTCTTGGGTGGAGTCAGTCTGGCTTTCAAGGGCAGAAGACGCATGGCTTTTTCTCTGTGGAAAGGATACACAGTGACATGAGCCTGATACCAACAATTTGAATACTCAGATATAAGAGTTTCTTTAATAGCCACAGAGGTCCATATATAAGCAATGGGTTGTTTAGGTTGTTAGACATTTCTCAAGTTAGGACATATAGGATGTAGTGGTATGAAGGGTTAAAAAGAAAGAATAGACCTGGTATATGAAGCAAGGTGGAAGACAGAAAGGCAAGGTAAAAGAGGAAATACAGAAGGGTTAACTAAAACTGAGATTTTTTGAAAATGGCATGTAGAAGCTTCATAAAATACATACATACATGTATGTAAAAACAATTTCAGTGCAGTTACCCTATAATGAGGTAATAATGCCTCTACTATGCACTATTGTCTAGCAAAATGCTTAGTGTCAGAAATGGTTCATTACTTTTAGATTTGTTCTCTGCGTAGGTCTCATAGATCCAAAAATTATTATAGGCTATTACCAAAACACTTAAATACCTTCTAGAAATTTAAAATAAGACCATATTTCCTTTTTTTCTACTTTTTTTTGGGGGGTACTCTATTCTGTTACACACACACACATGGACACACACACACACATGCACACACACACACACACTCACAAAATTGCCTTCATTGTTGTCTGTATGAAATCTTTCAAACATAGCTCCCAAAGTGCAGAAAGCATGACATTTTTGTTCCTGTAACTAGAATTAAATTCATGTCGCTATTTTGCATGTTTACTTCATATACACTTTTTGCTTTGCTTTTCAAACTTTATGATATTTTTTGTGTTAATGAAACAAAATTTTTAAAAACCGATTTTCTCCACCCCTAGCATTTTATTTCCAGAGTCAGCTGCTACCTGGAAGCTGGATTTGTTTGTTGGTTTTGTTTTCATTTTTTATTGGATATTTTATTTACACTTCAGATGTTATTCCATTACCCCATTACCCCCCCCACCCAGGAACTCCCTATCCCATTGCCCCTCCTCCTGCTTCTCTGCAGATGTGCCCCTACCTACCCCTCCCACTCCCACCTCCCTACCCTCAAATTCCCCCACACATGGCTTCCAGCCTTCATGAGACCAAGGACCATCTTAAGATATATGCTTGACTGACAGAACTTGGGGAAACCAAATGATACTTATAAGTATCCTACTGGTTAGCTGGAAGATTCTGAGCAAGCTACTGGAATAGAATTATTCATCAGTCTCACTCATCTGTAAACACTGAGTTTCATTATTCACCACTCTGGCAAGATGTTAACACTGGTGTGATACCTGCATCAATGTCATGAGAGCAACCACCATTTTCCAATTGAATCTGAAGCCTTCTCCACAAGATGAAGTACACAATGGGAACTTTTATTAGCTCAAAAATCTCTGATGAGACAGGTAATACACCCAAAGAGAGAGACTACTACTATTATTCTGTTAAGTAAACACAATAATGAACTCACTGTTTTACCTATAGTTTAGTGTATCTTTCTATCCTCATCAGACACAGCTCTCTCTCTCAATCTCTCTCTGTCTCTCCTCTCTCTCCTGTTTCTCTCTTTCAATTCCATTCATGTAACCATTGATTATGAATTCTGCAATATGAAAGAATAAACTCTTCTCTATAGTTTATTATTTCATCTAGTTGTCAAAGTATTATAATTTAACAGTATATTTCTTATAAATTGTTCTTAGATTAATTATATTTTGAGACAGTTAATTGATATCTATTCATATATACAGATAATTCACTAAATTCAATTTTCTTTACTTTTTTATTTTAATGTTAATTACATAATATCAGATATTAATATGTAGCTTATTTCAATTTTTAGATCTTTGATATTTTATATTTAATATTTTTATTTTTTTTATTTTTTTTTACAGTCCAGTCATTTCACTCCTCCTGGTCTTCCCTCCAACAGTTCCTGATCCCATTCCTTTCCCCCCCTTTCTCCAAGAGGATGTGCCCCCATAACCATGCCAAGCCTCCCCATTCCCTGGAGCCTGAAGTCTCTCAATGGTTAGGCTCTTCTTCTCTCACTGAAACCATGTAACACGATGGCCACTATTTATAGCTTTACTATAAGAATTGATAGATGGAAAAGAGTTGAAAATCACTAGTCTAGTGAGCAATACCCAAAGAATAAATGGATTTTTAACATTAGCCTCTGAGAATCTTTTCAGAGTTCATTATATTTGACTCAGTTAACTTCTCTCAGTGATGCTTCCAGTATCATGTATAAATGATTTGTGTAGAAAAGTGACAAAATACAGCCTGGAGTGGAAGTATTTTAAGTCATACTTAAAGACTAAAGTCAGTTCTTGACATTTAATTTACATTAGCAACTTCCAATCTGAGGAATTATCAGGGAACCAATGCTATTTGACCCACATACCTATTGCCATTTAAAAAGAAAACAACTGAATTCTACAATAATTTTGCTCGGAGCCATATCATCTATAAAAAGACATCTTAATCTCTCCATTCTCTCACTTTGTTAATGCACTTTGGAATTGTCAAACAAAACACTCAATAAAATAATAATTATCTTTGTTTACTTCCATAATATTAGAATCTGTAAATTGTGTGTATAGACATTATTTCCAAAATGTTGCTAGGAGAGCCTCTTGGTCTTATCTGTCCAAAAACTTGGGATTATGTTTTTGGTTAAATTTAATCTCTTTAAGGAATTACATCAAAATAAAATATCATTTTGTTTCTAAGATAGCCTTAGAATCAATTTTAAGAATGTCATATGAAAAGTATTAATATTATAAAAATTTAAGTATATTATATTTGCAACTATAAAAAATGCAATGATAATAATTCAACAGAGCAACCTACCTTCTTTGCTATTTGCCACAATGGCATTCTATAACTTTATCCACCATTGTGGCAACTTTATTTCTTGTATTATCACACAAAATCACCCAAAAAATTACATAGATCATTTGTTGGGTAGCTATAACATTTTCATTTTAATGTATGTAATCTCAGAAGATTGAACACTCTAGGATTAGCTCTAAATCTAGAAAGCAAGAAAAGCATATAGCAAGACAAGGATGGTGAAACAAAAGAGAAAGAGGAAAGTGACAGAGACTCGGTACTGTGCAAGGAATATGGAGGTGCTTAATGGCTTAGACTAGAGGCCTCCCATATGCCTCATAATTGAACCACACATTATCATGACATGAATTGCCACAGTTTGGGTAATATATATTACATTGACTTGACAAATTAATTTCCTTTGCATAATTTGATATATAATTTGGATTTCTCTTCCATCTATCATTATTAACATCAAAGAAAATCATGCTTTGCTTTATAAAAGCAAATATGTGGTGGTCAAATTCTGAAGATAGTACATTGAATCCAATAACTTTACAGATCTTGGGCTGGTGATTTTGTCATTTCACTTATTCTCTTTAGAATGGTGGAGAATCACAAAGCTTGCTTTGTCATCTTCAACAGTTGGCTCTAGATAATTGAAACTAAAATTTTTATCATGTTAAACCAAAAGAGTCTCTCCTCCTATGACAATTTATAAATGAAAATCCATTATTTAGTGATGATACAAGAATAATAATATATACTTAAAGATAAGATGTTATTTGTTAAAATGTGAATCCACCAGGAGGCTATTAAATTTAAACTCTTTTCTCTCCTCCTGTGCTATACAACACAATATGAATCGTGAAACTTTTTCCATAGCAACTTATTTTAAAATTCAAACTTAACTTTCATGAACCACCTACTGCATACAAAATAAGAAGACATGAATTTCACAGAAAAATAGAAGGTAATTAAGCCTTCTCTTTTTGGATGAATACAATGAACAAACATTATTTAACATGCACTTTAAAAGGTAAATATGAGACATAGTTATTATTTTTAGTTGACTTTTGACTGAAATGTAATGACAATTATATAAAATGATATCAAATGACATGAAATATGTAGTGTTATGTTAAGTTGTTTTATTATTTCTATGACCTGGCAAAATTTCATTTAAGAGAGTATCTTACAGTCCATGGGATATAGACTAACATGATAGGAAATATATGGTATATATATGGAAAGAGTATGAAGTTGCTGTTTCCATTGTGTTTAGAGCTATGAAGTAGAGTAAGAACAGGATGTTCTATGAAATAAACCGACCTTCCCTCTGTGACTCTCTTCTCCCAGCCAGGATTTACTCCTTAAAATTTCCAAAATGTACAAAGAAATTTATTGGAATTTTTATAGGACTGATTAAATAAATCTGTAGATTGTTTTTGGTAAGATGCCCATATTTACTATGTTAATTCTTCTAATACATGAGTATGAGAAATTTTTCCATCTTTTGATATCTTCTTCAATATCTTTCTTGAAAGACTTGAAATTTTGCCATACAATTTTTTATTTCCTTATTATAAATAATTTGATATTGTTTCTGTTATTGTATTTCTTTCTCAGTCTGTTTAACATTTGTATATAAGAAAGCAATTGTTATTTATTTATTTATTTATTTATTTATTTATTAGTTAACTTTTTTATTCTTTCACTTTGATAAAGCTGTAGAAGTTCTCTAATAGAATTTTTAGAGCCATTTATTTATATTATCATATCATCTGATAATAGCAAATCTTTGATTTCTTTCATTTCAATTTTTATCCCTTTGACCTTTAGTTGTGTTATTCCTCTACCAGTATGAGATCTCACTAATTTCTTTAGAAACTTTAGGAAGTATGAACTTTCCTCTTAGGACTGCTTTCATTGTGTTCCATAAGTTTGAGTATGTGTTATATCCATTTCCACCAAATTCTAGAATAGCTTCAATTCTTACAGACCTTAAAAGAATAATGCTCAACTTCACATGCAAAATAAAAACTGAAGATAGTTAAATAATCCAGTACAATGAAAAAAAAAAAGTTCCAGAGTTACTATTATCCCTGAATCAAGCTGTACTACAGAACAATTAGTAATAAAATCCTCATGGTACTGACATAAATCAGACATGTTGATCAATGGAATTTAATCAAAGAATCAAAAGTAAATTGACATACTTGTGAAAACTTGATTTCTTACAAAGAAGCCGAAGCTATACAATGTAAAAAAAGAAAGCATCTTCAACAAATGGTGCTAATCTAACTGCATATCTACAGATAGAAGAATGCAAAGGAATGACATTTTTCACCATGTCTCAGAGTCTCTCAGAGGACAACCTGCTAGGCACCGGTTTACAAGCACAATAAAATATCATTAATAGTGTCAGGGTTTGGAATCCACTCATGAGACCGATTAACTTTGGAGAAGCATCTATGACACGATGAAAAGAAGGTATATTCTTTTGTAGTTTGGGTAAAAGGTTGTGTAGACTTCTGTTAGTTCCATTTAGTTCATAATATCAGTTAGTTTCATTCTTTCTCAGCTTAATTTTTGTCTTGATCACCTTTCTATTGGTGAGAGTAGGGTGTTTAAGTCCCCGAGTATTAATGTGTGGGTTCAATAGAGATTAAAGCTTCTGTAATTTTTCTTTTATGAATGTGAGTGCCTTTGCATTTGGGGCATAGATATCCTTTCTTTGACTTCACAAAAAAAGCTAACTTGGACAAGATAGGCTTCAGCATGCACTTTGCCCATATAGTCCGTTCCCCTCCTGCATTAGTACTGTCAGCTCCCTCTGCTGGCTGTTCTCAGCTCTGTGTTTCCAATCTCCAACAGCTATATATTCACCACTCTCAAAATATAACCTTAAATTAAATTCCCTTAATTAGACAACTATGTTGTCAAACCTACTATAAGACTAACCATCAGTATACTTCATGAACTGATAAAATTCATCAAGCCCAAATCAAGATATCCTAAGAATTACCATTGCTAAATAAAATTAATGTCAAACATGTTTAATCAAATCTACCATCGCAAGAAAAGCAGAACAGAAATTCAAAGAAAACAACAAAAAAGTCAAAAATAATTTAGCATCAAAAATTGCCTTCTTTTTTTCTAAGTGGGATTGAACCATCCTTACTTGAGCCTTTCTTCTTAAACTTCTTATGGTAAGTGGATTCTGGCATGGGCATTCTGTACTTTGTGGCTAATTTACACTAATCAGTGAATACATACCATGTATGAAGTTTTGAGTCTGTGGCCATTATATAAAAAGCAATCTACAGGTCCAATGCAATCCCCATCAATTCCCAACAAAACTCTTAACAGATATTGAAAGAGCAAGTCTCAACTTGATACAGAAAAACAAAAAACTCAGGATAGAGAAAACAATTCTCAACAGTAAAAGAACTTCTGTAGGAAACATCATTCCTGACCTTAAGCTGTAGTACAGATAAATAATCATAAAATCCAGATGTTATTGGTACAGAGACAGATAGGTCCATCAATGGAATAAAACTGAAGACCCAGAAATAAACCCACACATCTATGGACACTTGATCTTTGACAAAGAAGCCAAAACCATACACTGCATAAAAGAAGGCATTTTCAACAAATGGTGCTGATCTAATTGTCAGGCTGCTTGTAAAAGAATGCAAATTGATCCATATTTTTCAACTTGTACAATGCCCAAGTCCTAGTGGATCAAAGACCTTAAAATAAAGCCAGATAAACTGAATCTAATAGATAAGAAGGTGAGAACTAGCCTTAAATGCATTAGCACAGGAGGAAATTTCCTGACCAGAACAATGATGGATCAGGTTCTAAGATCAACAGTTGACAAATGGGCACTCATGAAACTGAAAAACTTCTGTAAGGCAAAGAACAGTCTCAATAGGATAACGACAATAGCTAGGGACAAGACCTTCATTAATCCTACATCCAATAGAGGGATAATATCCAACATATACAAGGAACTCAAGAAGTTAGAGTCCAAAAAGCCAAATAACTCAATTTAAAACTGGGATACATAGCTAAACAGAGAATTCTCAACAGAGGCATCTCAAGTGGCTGAGAAATACATAAAGAAATGTTCAACACCCTTAAACATCAGTAAAATGCAAGCAAAATGTCTCTGAGATTTAACCTTACTTTAACAAGAATGGCTAAGATAAAAATCTTAAGTGACAGCACAAGCTGGAGAGGATGTAGAGACAGAGGAACACTCCTCCACTGCTAGGGGGATTGCAATCTGGTACATCCACTATGGAAATCAATCTGGTGGTTCCTAAGAAAATTAGAAATAGTTCTAATTGAAGACCTAACTATAATGCCCCTAAGAATATACTCATGAAATGTTCCAGCATACCATAATGAGACATGGTACACTATGTTCATAGCAATCTTACTTGTAATAGCCAGAAGCTGGAAACAAACCAAATATCACTCAACCTAAGAACAGATACAGAAAACATGGTTCATTTACATAATAAATATTATTCAACTATTATGAACGAGGGCATCGTGAATTTTGTAGGTAAGTGAATGGAGCTAAAAATCTATCATTCCAAGTGAAGTAACCCAGACTCTATGGCATGTATTCACTAATAAGTAACTCAAGTTTTAAAAATGGGTATAGATTTAAACAGAGAAATCTCAACAGAGGTATCTCTAGTATCCATGAAGCACTTAAAATAATGTTTAGCATCCTAAGTCATCAGGGAAATCAAAACAACTGAGATTCCATTTTAGACACATCATAATGGTCAAGATCAAAATTTCAAATTCACATGCTTTCAAGGACATGGAGCAAGGGAAACACTTCTCCATTGCTGGGGAGAATCAAGCATGTACAACCACTTTGGAAATCAAGTTGGTTATATCTCAGAAAATTGGAATTTGATATACTTCATGACTCTGTTATATCATTCCTAGACATGTACTCAAAAGAAGCTCTATGATACCATAAACATACTTGTTCAACTGTGTTCATATTGTTTTACTTATAATAGCCAGTAACTGAAAGCAATCTAGATGTCTCTCAACTGAAGTATAGATACAGAAAATGCAGTACGTTTATACAATGGAGTATTACTCAGCCATTAAAAGCAATGACATCATGAAATTTGTAGACCATTTGCTATTTATTCACTAGAAAAGATCATCTTGAGTAAGGCAACCTAGACTCAGAAAGGCAAAGATGGTATGTACATTCTTATACATGGAAACTAGTCATAACTAATAGGATAACCTTGCTATAAATCACAAACCCAAAGAAAAAGGAGGGCCTAAATGAGAGCACATGTATCTCACTGAGAAGGTAAAATGATTTGATGTAGGGGTGGATTGAAGGAGAGATCTGGCTGGGTTGGAGAAAGGTAGGGATAAGAACTTGAGGGATGGTGTAGGGGCAGGGCAGAAGGGGAGAATGCTTGGAGATTGGTGGTGGGTTGTCTCTGGGAAGAGCTAGAAACCTAATACAATGGAAGTTCCCTGTAATCTATGAGGGTGATCCTAGGTCAGACTCCTACAAAATGGGGGATATTGAGACTGAACTGGCCATATCTGTAAACAGGCAAGATTTCCAATGGAGGGATTGTTACAACAACCTAACCACAAAACCTTAGACCCCAAAATGTTTCTGTCCATAAGGATGGGAGATGGAGCAGAATTTGAGAAAAGGGCTAACCAATGACTGGCCCAGTTTGAGACCCTTGCCATGAGAGGGAGCCCACCTCAGTATTTTCATGATTTTCTGCTATACTTGCAGACATAAGCCTAGCATAAATGGTGTCAGAGTTTTACCCAGGAACTGTTGGAAACTGACTCAGAGAAGTACTCCCTAACATTGAGTGGAGCTTGAAGAATCCAGTGGAAGAGAGGGAGGGAGGAAAAATTGAGTTAGTTAGAATTGTCAAAGACCCGGAAATGGAACCTATAATGTCAACTAATTTGGGCCCCATGGAAGGCTCATGTCGACTTAACTACCAGTCATAAAGCAGGTGTTGGATGAACCTATGTCCTACACATACAACTACTGTACAGCTAGGTTTTTTTTGTAGGACTACTAAAGTGGGAGCATGAGTGATCTCTGACAACATCACCTGTCATTTGAACCGTATCACCTAACTGGGCAGGTTTGTCCAGCCTCAGAGGAAGAGGCTGCTCCTAGTCTTGTGGTGGTTTATTATAACCAGGCTGGTTGATGTCCTAGGGAGAAGTGGAAAAGGTGGGGTGTTCTCTGGGGTAGGGGAAGGGAAACAATGGAGATTGGAAAAAGAGGAGGGAGGGAATGCTACAATTTGGGTGTAAAGTAAACAAATAGTGAAAATTAGGAAACTTTCAAAAACCAGCACCACCATCTGAGAACCAAGTGCTCAAATGAGAACACAGAAAGAATATTTTATATTCAAAGTACATTCTGTCCCTAGTTCATTCCCATAGAACTATTTACATCTCATGAGAAAGAATATAACCATTTCAACTTAAAAAATCCTCATTTGTGTTAACAGCTCTAATACTGTTTTAAAGTTGAAAGTATCTTCAGAGACTCAAAGCAATCTCTTAACTGCAAGCTCCAGTAATTTTTAAAATAAAACAAATTACACCCTGGTAGCATACAATGGTGAAGAATAAATATTCTCATTTTAAAGAAGAAGAAAATGGGCATAACATGAAAACAATGAACCAAAGGCACACTTGAAATCTGGTAGAGCAAATACTATTTTTGTCTTCATGGTCAGCATCTGGGGCTTTTGGTTGAACTGTCCAGGTTCTGAAATGTTATATAGCCCTACACTCCAAGCTTTGCAGTCTGGAAAAAGAAGAACTTCTATTTTGTACCATTATCACCCCATGCCCATAGCTTTCCTTTGCAGATGGCCCATGACACTATCATCTCCAACATCCTGTTGTCTCTGTTGATTCAATATCACAGCTACAAATGATTACTTCTTAGAACCATACATTACCAGGTCTCAGAAGCTCCCTAGACCCTTGGCATATGATCCCACTAATCCATTACTTTCAAATATTGAAAGACAGTAAAGTCAGTACCACATAGATGCTATTGCTCAGTGATACTTTCAAAACAAAATATAGGCTGTGTTCATTGGAACAAAACTAGAAGGGCCTCTGTGCACCTTGGAGGATAATTCTGAGAAAGCACTCTCCTGAACAGCTTTTTTTTTTGATTCTCTCTTCCTCTTCCTCACTCCATCCCTCCCTACATTCCCCCCTTTTCCCTCTTCCTTTCTTTATTTCATTTTTTCTTCTTCAATCAGAATACTCACTAAATTGTATTCTCAGATCAGGTTTTCTATTTTCATATGAATTTGCAGTTTTACATTTAGTGTTGGATGAGTGGAATCTTACATACAGGCATGATTCTTATTGCCTGATAGTAAGCAGTTGTCAGTATTTTACAGAGATTAATTACAGTTTTTCTGGACCTAGCTCATCTACATCCTATCAAAGGCTATTTTCATATATTTGTGCTTTATTTATTGTTCTTTACCATTATAGATATAGAAAAGAACATTGAGCCACAACCATGACACAGCCTGAATGCTGTCCTGATTTCACATTCACTTCTCCAATTTGAATTCAGCTTCACTAAATCCCTACTTTGACTAAATCCATAAATTTCACTAGTATCGAAACTCACAATATTTTTTGTCAGAATATCTTTTATAGAACTATCTGTAGTCTAGATACTGGCAGAGTCCTTATTCACTGCTAAAACCCCATTAGCAAGCCCTTCACTCTCCTTATTTCTCCCTGCATTCTGATCTTTTCCATGATCACTACAATGTCTCACTAAACTCTACTTACAGCCTTTAGAAGAATGTCTAACTCGAAGTTCCATGGGATTCCTCATTCCCTCTTTAAACTTGTTCCAAGAGACCAAGAATCACATAGTCAGCTGTATCACTGCAAGGGCCCTACTACTCCTTGGTACAAAGTTTTTGTATTAGCTATCTTTTGTATCTTTTCCTGTTATCACTATTAGAATCAAAACAATTTGAAGGAGATAGGATTTAATTTGGCTCAGAATTTGAGAGATTATGAATCATCATTCTGAGGTAGGCACAGATGTACGTTATGAAATATCTGATTACACTGGATCTGTAGACAAGAATCGGAGGAAAAGACAGGAAGTAGGGTTGATCTATCAAACTTTAAGGCCTGCCTTTATTTAACATCTTCCTTCAGTGATGTTTCAGCCCTTAAAGGTTGAAAAGCATTTCATAAATATTGCTACTAGATAGGGATAAAGAATTTAACTACATGAGTATGGACATAGAGTGGACACTTAATTTTAAATCTTCAACTTTTTTTCTCTGTCTCATTCTTTCTATTGGCAATACATTCAATTTATTGGCATTGTGGAGCCTTTGCCCAAACTTTCTTCTAATGTCTATAGACCCATTTTATTGGGTCAAAGTAACAGCATTGATTAATTTTTTTAAAATTTCGTTGACATTTTTTTCATCTGAGTTTTATAACTAGAATTATTAAACTCAATTGCCACATATTAGGAAAGCATATATTTGTTCACATAAATGTTATACTTAAAATCATCATTCTACTAATCTGTGCATCACAATACCTTTGAGTAGTTGAAAGACCCTTTCACAGGGGTCAACTAATATTATTGGAAAACACAGATATTTACGTTATGCTTTATAGTGGTAGCAAAATTACAATTGTAAAGAAGAAAAAGAGGAAGAAGTTTTTGGTTGGGGGGGGGCACCACAACATGAAGAACTATATTCAAGAAGCACAGCACTAGGAAGCTTGACAAGCACTGCTCTAATCCATGACCTGTATAACAAATAGAATGTTCAGAGTAAGATATGTCAACCTTGGCTTGGAGTTCCATCTTTAGACCCTATCAGCTTTCCTGCCTTGTAGTACTATTTTGTTTACCATAAATAAATCTTATTTTTTTGTACATGGGTCTTCATCATGATTAATATGATATATGTGGCATATTAATAATTCAATAAAAAGTGGCCAGCATTTTATTAACAATATGAGAAAAGTGTGTTAAAATACACAAGGAAACAAAATTATTCCTTAAAAATATATTCTATAACAATTGTGAAATCCTTTTTAAAAATTTAAGTACTAATGACCTGACACATTTAAAGTAGGTACTGATTATAGTATCAGAAAGTCTAATCTAGTATTCTTGTGTGAAAATAAGCAACTAGAGATAATATTGTCTCATATCACTATCAAAGGCCAGAACATTTATTAAATGCACTTTAGAATATCAAGAAATATTTCTGAGAAATAGGACAGGATTTCTTAAACGTTATAGTTGGAAAAAAACTATAGGCTAATCATAAAACATGATTTCGTTCTGGCCTCAGAAGTTAATTGTAAGTTCACTTCAGCACACAAGAGCAATGACTCTGTTCACAGATCAGAGGCTCTGGCACCTTACTGAGTTAATTAGAAATTCCCTCTTAGTGTTATAAATTTTCTAAATTCAATACCAGACTATATTAGCAAAATTTCCTCAGCTTCCAAAGGAATTAGGCACTCATTTAATTCTCATTAAAATTCAGTCTCTTTTGTTTGTTGAAAATACATCTCTGCTTATATTCAACTTAACTTGTTTTCTATTATCACAGCATCTAACAAATTACCCACACTTAGCAGATCTAAATGAAATGAATGCCTATCAAATATAATACTTGACTAATTATCTACTATTCTGATTCTTCCTAATAATACTTTTTGATTAGCCCCACAAGAGCAGAATATTCCAAACAACAAGGTATGCTAATGTAAAAATATTAAGTATGTTCAGTATCTCACTATTAATACTATAAATATTAAATTTGTATACTTACTAATTAAATAAAAGTTAGGTATTAATATAATGCTGATACTTTATTTGTTAACATGTGAGAACAACCAACAATAACTAACAAAAAAAAGAAACCCAAAAAACAAAACATGCTTTTCCACTTTCACCTTTATATTTTAATGCCCCTCTCGCTCTTTTCTGTCCCTTTCTTTCTCTCTCTCTCTCTTTGCTTATGTGTTTGTGTGTGTGTGTGTGTGTGTGTGTGAGAGAGAGAGAGAGAGAGAGAGAAAGAGAGAGAGAGAGAGAGAGAGAGAGAGTAAACTCCTGTGCACAATGGACATGTGACCTTTTGTTCAGTGAAGATAAATTAGAGACTCAGTTAATCATCTGTAATAAATAGTTTATCATAAGGTAGCATGTAAATAAAAGAAATTTAGAAAATATAGATGGCCTAAGAACATATAGTTTATGACTTAGTAGAGTATTAAAAATCAAGGAAGTCTGACGTGGGGCAATGATAGGACTTCTTGGTTTTAACTTAGTGTATTTCTCTTTCTTTAGTGGGATTAATTTTTTTCTTATGATAAATCATATGATATTTTTTCCTTACTATTAAATGAATGATCCTTTTTAGGTGTGCTACCAGTTGAATTCCAGAGGAGAACTGCTGTTCCTAACAGTTCTCCTTTTCATTCAAGTCAGTTTTTACTTAAACCAGATTGTTACTGGCCAGCTTATACTTTGGCCTGGTTAGGTCAGGTGCCAACTTGGCCCTAAGAAGTTAACCACATTCACTTGGCAGTGAGTAGGTAATAACTGTTTAGGATTGCATTTCCAGGAATGATTTCAGAATATTATGTTTTCCCACATGGAGGAGCAGAGCAAGAGACAGCAATCATGAAGAGCGTCTCTTAATTTAGTCGCAATAGTGTATAAACAAAGAATAGAAAATTTCATGTTTTTAAATGTCTGTTCCAGTTATACCTTCCCATTGTCTGCTTCTAAAGCATACATTTTATTTACCAATTAATTTATATATTGTTTCTACAAACTTAAGCAGCAAAACTGAATTTTTATATTATACAAAGTGCAAAACTGAAACACCCAGGTGGCCTAGATATCAATCAACTGAATCATTGAGAAATATAAATAATTAAATTATGAAATCAATACATTAGTTGGTAAGAATCAAAATTAGACCTGGAAATAATCATCCAGAATATGGTAACCTGACTCAGGAAGACAAATTTTGTGTGTTCTCTCTTATATCTCAATAGTACTTTGCATCTATAGTATGTGTATACATTGCCTGAGATACATGGTATTTGAGATTTCATGGATTGCTCCAAGACAGTGAGTGAACTGTCAACAATCTTCCTGCAGAATAGGAGCCCCAGGTTCTGCCCAGTAGGAGACATTTTCAATCAGCTTTTGCTCTCTTGGTGCAGGCTGATATAAAGTGTTTCAGACTATATAGTTTTATTTGTTCATAATATGTACACAGCTCTTTCTTTTCCTTTCTTGGCTTTTTTTTCTTCTCTTGTCCAGTTTTGTTTATTCTCTACACCAGACCTTTTGGCAGTAAGAGATTGTTTCAGAAAACAGAAGGAGAAGGAAGATGAGGAACAAGAGTAGGAGCAGATAGTTAACTCCCTTATTTACTTTGCATATCAACACTGGATTTTTGGTTTAGGATTATATTTCATTAAATAGAATATGTTTTGCTATTACTGACATTGTGCATAAAATTCACTGAAAATTTTATTATTATCTACAGATCTTAAAAAGTCTATGAGAGAAATGAGATTTGGTAAATATTTTGTAGACAAAGGAATTACAATTTATTCTCAGTCTTGATTATCTTCCAATATAGAAAAAAATGTCGCTTGGACAATATGACTGTTTAATTCTTGCTGTTCTAGTTGTCTGAAAAAAGCTTTCAACAAAGATCATTTCTTTGAAATGTGATTACATAATAATTGTAAACTTACTGCTTGCATCATTGGGCTGTATATTATAATGCAGGTTCTCAACATGTAGAATGTATCTGGTGACTCTCCTGGAACTGGTTAATGTTCCATGATGTAAAGGTGCCTTTTTCTTGTTTTTTAAATGATTCATAAAATGCAAAACAAAATAATGAAGTAAAACTAGAGTAAAAACCATCAAACAAACAAAAGAACAAAAAAAAGCAAACAAAAATAGGTAAAAAGGTATCTTAAGAAAAAAAATGTAGAATATCAACAATGTCAACTGATCTGGACACTTTGGGATGTCAGAGACTGAACCACCAACCAACAAGCTTACAGGGACTGTACCTAGGTCACCCCCATACATATAGCAGATGGACAACTTGGTCTTTATGTGGGTCCCAAACAATTGGAGAAGGGGTAGCTATCCCCAAAACTGTTGAATGTGTGATATGTTCTTCTGGCTTGGCTTCAGTTTCTGGCCTCAATGGGAAAGAATATGTCTAGTCTTTCAGAGACTTGATAAGCCAGGGTAGGGAGGTAACCAGGGGTTCCCTACCTACTCAGTGGGGAAGAAGAGGGACATGAGACAACCAGGAGGTGAGTAGTGAGCAGCATAATAAGTTAATACATAAAATATAATAAATAAAATGTACACAGTCAAAAGTATCTCTCAACAAGTATTTGTTTTCTTATGCATCAGACTATAAGAAAGAATGCATAACAATTAGAGCATAATAAGTATTATTGTCTCTATTGGCTAAAAAGAGTGTGGCATCACCCAAGTGAAGAGACATGATAATATATGACAGTGTCGATATGCTGAATATTCTGAAGTTTTAGAAGTATCTAAATATTATAACCTAATTATCAAACATTAAAATAATAAGTAATCTTGATGAACTTCTTCAAATATGAAACAAAATCTATATGGAACAGCGAGAAACAGAGAAGATAGCACAGAAGCCTTAGGTTAAAGCAGGAGGAGCAAGGTGGAGCCTTCAGAATGAAGTCATGTTTGCCATTAGAAATTATTAGAGCTGTGGAATAATGATGTGTTTATGGATTGTTTATGGATGCTTCTTCATGTTCTTGACAAAAGGATGTGCATTCACATGGGAAGGGGGTTAAGGAAGATCTCAGAAGAGTTGAAGAAGGTAAAACCATAATCAGAACATATTCTATTAAATAATGTTTATAAATCAGCAAAATCAGAGAGAAAAAATTAGTTGTAGTAAAATTTACTAAGTTAAAGCTTAGTAAATTTAATTCTGAATCAACTCAAAGAGAAAAATTTATCTCACCAGCAAAAGATGAATGGATACAGATCAAAGGGGTTAAAGGCACTACATGTAGATATACTTTCCTCATGCAGATTGCCCAAACTACAGTATGAGGACAGCCAAGAATTAAAATAATACTCAGTGTCACTCTGGTAAGGGATGACCTGGCTTAGCAGAAATAGAGTGATAACTCACCTCTATTCTTTGTTGAATTAAAAATAAAAGAGTTATATCATACTGTTAGACTTATAATTCTCTGCCCATGTCTATGCTATTATTCCACACTGGATTACTGTGGAAATTGAGAAGATTTATCACTAAATGCTTCAATAGCATATACTGCTAGCTATGTTAGCTGTTAAATTTCCATTTGTATTAAAAAGTACAAAGCTTGGACTTAATTGATTAAACAAGTTTAATTCCCACCTTACATGTGCTGATAAATTACAACACATACACATTTGATTGCACTGAGACTGTTCTTTACTTTGTTAAAATATCTGTCAGGATAAACCCTGTGTTATCAAATAGAGTCCTTTGAATTCTAATGTATGACTTCAGATACTAACCAGTGAGTATGCTGGCTATATACTCAGTAAGTGCACTGGTTAGATGATAGTGAAACAAGTTCCTGGAAGCATTTTCATTTACTATATTAAAATAAGCAGACAAAAAAACTAGCGTAAATGCTGATATCAACTGGGATAATAGTTTCTGGGGGAGCTAATTAAAACTTAAGAAAAAGAAAACATTGCCCTTGGTCTGTGTTTTTAAATTCTATTCAAATAAGCTGTGTAATAGTGCTTACTGCTCAATTTTGAGCCACATACAAAATTACTGGAGGAAAAAAAGGCATAAATTGGCTAAAAATTTTACTATAATTTAGAACACAGTCTATGCTCATATTAATTTACATGATATAGTTTATGATATATTTACTTGTTATGTGTTTTGCCTTCATGTATGTGTATGGCCATGTATGACTACTGCCCATGCAAGACAGATGAGAGCATCAGATCCTCTGGAACCAGAGTAACAGATGGTTGTTAACTGCCATATGGAAATAGAACTTGGGTCTCCTGCAGGCATGATAAATCCTCTTTACTTTCTAGGCATCTCTTTTGTTCCAAGGCTCTTTGTATTTTAAAGTAATGTGAATGATAGGACCAAAAGGTCATAAAACTAAAATGTGAATTGAAAACATTCAACAGGTACCTGCATGCCCTACACACTTTGACTATTTCTCTTACACAGCAGTTTTAAAAATATTTACTCAGTATACTGATAGTATTTGTAAAACATAGTGTTTTTTTAATTGATTTAATCTGAAAAATATTATTATAGGCTTGAAAAAATTTAATTTATAGATTTGAAAGTCTACACAAAGTCTCATATTTCCAAGGTGTTTGTAAGAAATATTTATTCTACAGGTACACAAAAAGCAACTGGAAAAATAAAGTTGAGTACATCATGCTGTTTGAAATGTGTGTCTGTGTGTGTGTGTGTGTGTGTGTGTCTGTGTATGTGTGTGTGTGTTCATGTATTTTAGGGTTTTATTGCTATGAACAGACATTATGACCACAGCAACTCTTAAAAAAGAAACATTTAATTAAAACTGGCTTACAGTTTGGCGGTTCCTCAGAAAATTGGACATAGCATTACCTGAGGATCCAGCTGTACCACTCCTAGGCATATACCCAGAAGATGCTCGAACATATAACAAGGACATATGCTCAACTATGTTCATAGCAGCCTTGTTTATAATAGCCAGGAGCTGGAAAGAACCCAGATGTCCTTCAACTGAGGAATGGATTCAAAAAATGTGGTATATTTACACAATGGAGTATTACTCAGCTATTAAAAACAATGAATTCGAGAGGTTCCTAGGTAAATGGATGGAACTAGAAATTATCATCCTGAGTGAGGTAAGCCAATCACAAAAGAACACACATGGTATTCACTCACTGATTATTGGATATTAGCCCAGAACCTTGAAATGCCCAAGATGCAACTCACAGGCCACATGAAGCCCATAAAGAAGGAAGACCAAGTGGGGGTGGTTCGGTCCTCCTTAGAAGGAGCAACAAAATACTCAAGGGAGCAAATATGGAGACAAAGTGAGGGACAGAAACTGAAGGAGGGGCCGTCTCTAGACCACTCCACCTGAGTATCTATCCCATGTGCAATCACCAAAGGTAGATGCTGATGTGGAAGTCAGGAAGTGCATGCTGATAAGAGCCTGATATGGATATCTCCTCAGAGGTCTTCAAGAGTCTGACATATTCAGAGGCAGATGCTCACAACTAGCCATTGAACTGATGGGGTTCTCAATAGAGGAGTTAGAGTGAAGACTGAAGGAGAGCTGAAAGGATTTGCAGCACCATGAGGAGAGCAACAATACCAACCAACCAAAGCTCCCAGTGTCTAAACCACCAGCCTGGGAGCACTTAGGGAGGGATCCAGCTCTTCAGTTGAATATGTAAGAGTGGAGGGCCCTGCTGGGCATAGGTGGAAGAAGAGAACCTTGACCACAGGAAGGCTGGATGCCCCAGAGGGTGGGAATTTTGAAGGTAGGGAGGTGGGAGTGGGGGGAGGTAGATAGAGGTTACATCCACAGAGAAGAAGGAGGAGGGGTGAGGGGATTGGGGGTTCCTGGGTGGGTGGGGGATGGGGTAAGGGGACAACATAGGAAATGTAAATAAAACATCCAATAAAAATTAAAAAAAACCTGGCTTACAGTTTGAGAGCTTTAGTCCATTATTATCATGATTTGGAGCATAGTTACATCAAGACATAGTGCTGGAGAAGGAGCTGAATGTTTAAATTTTGGTCTCAAAGCAGTAGAAAGAAACTGTGTGCCGCACTGGTCATAGCTTTACCATAGACATCAAAGTTTGATCCCACGGTGACACTTCCTACATACCTCCTAGTAGTGTCATTCTCTATGAGCCAAGCATTCAAACACAGGAGTATATGGGGCCATTCTTATTCAAAACACCACACACTACATTAAATGTCTATAGTTAGCTTAAACTGCATAAACACAAATGTGAATTTTCAGTAACTTAAAGTTAAATGCTTTTACTTGTTTTAACTTTTATTTCTTGATACACAATAATTATATGAATGAATGAACACAAAAGAATGAGTTCATTCTATTTGCATGCATACTATATAAACAATGAATGAGTCATGCTATGTCTCATCTATCTTGCCTTTCCCAAATCTAGGCACTTACTTTTTTTTAAATTGGATATTTCTTTATTTATATTTCAAATGTTATGCCCTTTTCTGATTCCCTTCCACAACCCCCCTATCCCATACCCCTCCCCCTGCTTCTATGAGTGTGCTCCCCCACTCACCTACTCACTCCCACCTCATCGCCCTGGGGCACTGAACCTTCACAGGACCAATGGTCCCTCCTCTCACTGATGCCAGATAAGGCCATCCTCTGCTACATATACAGCTGGAGCCATGGGTTCCTCCATGTGGATTCTTTGGTTGGTGGTTTAGTCCATGAGAGCTCTGGGGGGTCTGGTTGGTTGATATTGTTGTTCTTTTAATGGGGATGCAAACCTCTTCAACTCCTTCAGTTCTTTCTTTAACTCCTCCATTGGGTCTTTGTGCTTAGTACAATGGTTGGCTGTGAGCATCTGCCTCTTTATTTGTTAGGCTCTGGCAGAGCTTCGGAGGAGACAGTTATATCAGGCTTCTGTCAGCAAGTACTTCTTGGCATCTGCAATAGTGTCTGGGTTTGGTGTCTGTATATGAGTATTTTGTTCCAAAAAGGATTTAAACATCCACACTTTGGTCTTCTTCTTCTTACCTTTATATAGTCTGTGAATTGTATCTTGGATATTCCATGCTTTGGGGCTAATATCCACTTATCAGTGAGTGCATAGTATGTATGTAACACTTTACCTACTCATATATCATATTGTCCCTATTTATGGGCCTAATAACAAGTCTTGGTTTGGTACAGATCTTGGATATTGTGACTAGTACTTCAGTAATATAGGAATGTAAACTTTTATTTTGTATGTTGCATTTATTTTCTTTGCATTTGTACTTGGAGGTAGGACAGATGTACCACATGGCATTTTCTTCAGTGATTCTTCCATACTGCTTTTCTTGTGACTATACTACTGTTATTTCCACCAACAGTTAGTATGTGAACTGTGGTTCCCTTTTAATTAATGTCAGATTTTGTCTTAATTCATTTATTAATAGTTAATATTTCTTGTTTTGGTAGATGTTTATACCAACTATTTAACATTTTTACAAATCTGTGTGACTTATACTTTTAGAATTAATTTTGTTTTTGCTCATATACACTTTGTATAATGGTTGTAACTCAAATGGTTAAATGGTATTTTCTCTCCCGTACAGTGTCTCTTCAACTTGTTATTTACTTTACTCTATAGAAGTATTCTGTTTGCATTAATTAAATTTACTAAATTATGTTTTCAATTTTTGTACTTTTTGAGTTCTGAAAAAATATTGTCTGAACCAAGATCTTGAAGTTTTTGCATGTATGTGTGTCATCTAGCAGTATCACATTTGACACTAGAATGTTTGGTCCCTTATGGTTTGCTTTGTATATAATTAAACAACAAGGCCTGCTCACTTTTTGCATGTGAATATTAGTAGTACAACTGTAGAAGGAAATTATCATTCTGAAAATAAGAAATGGCAGAATACTAATGGAGAGTACAAGCAAAATGAACTAAAACTGCTAAAGGAAAATATTAAGTAATAGTTTTATGTCAAGTATCCAAAACTCATAAAGATGTGTGGGAAGTTCTTAGTGTACTACAGGCTCGTACATACATAAGTCTGTATTGGTCTGACTGTGTTCTCTGCTTATGGAGCCCTTTTGATGATTACTTATGCTCTTGGCTCCTATAACTGTCTGAAGCCTTCATTTTAGATTTCATCTTCACACTTCTATCTTCAAAATCATTCTCGAAGGGGGTGATTTTATAGAAGTCAAACTTTTCATACATTGTGTGACCTCCCACACTTCCAGCTGAATCCTTACTGACCTTAAATCATTTTTCACTTGGTATATAGGTAAAACCATCAAACCACTGATAATACCATGATTCATACCACTAAGAATATCTGAGTCCTCATGAACGATGACCACAATTATATCAGAATAACTAAATGTATAAATTCATATGACTTTTATTTTAGATAACTCTGTATGAGCAGGACACAATGTGTCTCTCTTCTCAAATTAAAGACATTTCACAGTTAGAAATTTAAAAGCAAGAAAAATACTAAGGTGATATTCATGTGTTACAGGACCTACAAACTCATGAATTAAATGCAGCTATGTTTCCTATACAAGAACTCCACAAGTTTAAGCCTATAAATATTACAGCATGTTTTGGGGACAAGCTCATAAGGGCCATGCTTAGATGAGGAACTTCAGATAGTTGATGTCTGCTAAGAGAGAAATAGTTTTCTTTAGGTATGCTGTCCATGGTAGGTTGATGATGCTACAGTTTATGGTCTCACACTAATATGTATATGGACAGCATAAAAGGACATATTTAACAACAAAATGAAAGTTGGAGGTGGTTGGGTGAGTAGGGAGTGTACTCAGGAAGAGTTAGAGGGTGTCATGCCAAATACCAATGAAGTTGTGTTACTTCTAAAATTTACAATGATAGTCTTTATAATTAGAAAAAAAGTTTAAAGACACTTGCATGGTATTTGGCATAAGTCTAACACCTCTCTGGATGTTTTAACTGTGCATAGTGGGCTTATGAATTCAAAGAATGCTGTTCTGAGGAGCTATGATACAGCAGATGATGCTGATAAAATTATTCATGGCTTGAGGTAAGTATTTCCATTTGGGTCAAGAGTCAAGAATGGCATATATGGCTTGATCCTGCTAGCCCTTCTGTCATGAAAATACTTGTATTTCTGCACACCATGAGAAAGCTTGTCTTTAAGAAGATCAACATGTTGGCAGCCAAAGTACATGACTTGAAAATGAAAATGGACCCTCAGAATTTTACAGGCTGGCAAGCCAAGGATGGGTAAGATTCTGCTCAGAGCCTTACCAATCTAAGACATATGTGCATTACTTTTGGTAATGCATATTCCATGTTGGGTAAGGAAGGCATTCTTAGTATAATGACCTAAGACAGGTTCAGTCTTGTTTATGAAATAAAAAAGGGAGGAGAGGCTGAAAGCTTTTGGGGCTGCCTAGCAGGAACCTGAGATTGACAAAGGACAAGAAAATGGGCTTCAGGCAGGAATCTGACATTAGGCTAGAACAAAACATAATTTCAGGCAGGATTCTAAATCCTAGGCTAGAACAAAGAAGAAATTTCAGTCAGGAATATGAATCTTAGACAAGAACAAAGAAGTAGGCTTCAGGCATGAAAATTACTTTGGGCTAGGACAGGGAAATAGGCTCAGATATTTTGATCAACCTGATAAGCCCTTAGAAATAGTGATCACAGGACATTGTTTATTGCCTTGCTTTTTTTTTTGTTTTACTATTTGTGTTTATTGTCTTGCTTGTTCCTTGACTATTTGTATTTATTGTATTTCTAGTTCCTCAACCTAGAATTGACCTTAATACTTGCATTTAATTAAAATGGCATAAAAGCAAAAAGGAGGAGGAGAGATGTGATGGGAGTTGGGGGTTATGGGAAAATGTAATAACATCTGAAATGTAAATAAATAAAATATCCAATAAAAATAAATAAATAAAAGAGTTAAAAGGTGTACTTTAGAAAGGAGAATATAATCAAAATGCAATATATACATGAATGCAACTTTCAAAGAATTAATCTTAAATATATTTTTAAAAGCTAGACATTTATAGTTTTGACCTGCAATGGGTAGACTCTGAGTAATTCCTGAAAGCCCTTTAAAACATCTGTTTTTTATTGCTCTACTAAATATCACTTGGATTTTTGGAAGAGGAAACTCTCTTTAGTAAGCACATTCTCCTTAGACCCAACATAAATCAAGCTCATTTTCTCGCCAAACTGCAAGGGCTTTCAAATCCTTATATTCTCTTCTTGCTCATAATTCTTACTGTATGTCAACTTAAAGAATCTAGAATTAGTGGTAGTAACTGCAAAAGGTCTATGAAGAACCATGATGCATGGAACATTTGTAGATACATTTCAACAAACCTTGTGTTATTTTTCCCTGTTGTTGCTTTGTACATTACCATCCAGAAAAGATACTTCTTTTCTCTAGGAATGGAGCAATGCCGTGATTCTATTAGCCTCTCATTATTTTAGTTGCAGTGTACATCACTGATTCAGTGCTAGTGAATCATAAAAAGAGGCAAAACTCACTTCAACTGAGGTTATCACAGAAACAAGTGGTAGTGGATCACAGCTAGTATGAAACAAAATTTTAGCTATGTTTTTTGTGCTGTATGATCCAGTGCAAAATCAGTGGATCTGTTGCCAAATTGCTCCTCATCACCCTATGTATAACTGTGGCCAGGCAACACCACAGAGGGTTTTTTTTAGTAATATTAGTGTAGCAGTGGAAGAAAAATGGTTTGAACAACATGGGCACCTTTCTTCATTTCTGATATCTATGTAAAGTTGCTTTTGATTGCCCCACATCCTATCTCAGCGGACAATCCTGTGGATACCATGTTCTGCAGGGATAGTCCTTTTTGAACCCCTTAGTGTAGCAGCACACAGTCTCTACAATGAAGTATTTTCAGTGGATCTGTGTCACAGTCCTACTGATGAAAGTTGGCTTGTGTTATAGCTACAGAAAAAAATGTTGCTATTTTTGACCACTGGAATCAGGCAGCATATTTCTTTTTAACTTGGCTCTTGAACGCAGCAAGCAAATATATTTCTGAGAGAAGATGTGTATTTCTTCACCAAAGTCAGGCTGTTGAAGATATTAGACCATTTTAGACTATTAATACCATGAAACTTCCCAATAGTGAGTAATACTAATGTATGTATAAGGAAATCTTGCTTGGAATCCTTGGAATTGATGATGATGATGATGATGATGATGATGATGATGATGATAATGTTGATTCTATTCTTGCCTAAGTTATGGTGTTTTGTGATTGATGCCAAGACATCTATTAAAAGCTTGTGAGAGACATGTACCATTAAGATATGCTGTATAACCTTTCTGAAAAAAAAGAGAAAGGCCATGATGGAAGAACACCAATGGACTCTACAAACAGATTTGTTATCAACTTCCATATATCTGTCAGGACTCAGTTCACCACAGAAAAACTAATATTTCTTCAGCCTCCATAAAAAAAGATCTTAAGGTAGGTGGAGAGTTGATTCTGTGATTAAGAATACTTCCTGCCTTGAAGAGGATCTCATTTCAATTCTTTACAACTGGGAAATATGGTTCATAGCCACAATCAAGCTCCAGAGGAAACAATACATTTTTCTGTCATCTGTAGTCAACAGTATACACACCTAACACGCACACACACACACACACACATTAAAATAAACCTTTAGAAAGATATAACTACAGTACAAGCATCTTCTTGGATTTACAATAATGAGACATTATCACCTAGAGACCTACAACATGATGTAGTTTTTGTTTGGTTTA
Organism: Grammomys surdaster; assembly: GCF_004785775.1. Lineage (NCBI taxonomy): Eukaryota > Metazoa > Chordata > Mammalia > Rodentia > Muridae > Grammomys > Grammomys surdaster. The sequence continues at coordinate 735,556 of NW_021620542.1, forward strand.
ATGCACTGATTGGTAGATAATGTGTAAAAGTACAACAGAAAACAATATATCTAGTCATTTATCTAACAAACATGGTTTTCCTCTCAAGCTTAATATATATATTTATCAACTTCCACATCTAAATTTAAACAAATGTTTATATTTTAAACTACGTATTTAAAGATACATCTGTTTGCAGTTAAATCACAAGGGGGGAAGGAAGGGACCAGGATGGAAAAAGCGACAGGAGCAAGGAAGAGGTGAACATGATCAGGTATTAGGTGGGGAAAAGAATTGAAGAACTGAGGGCCAGCAGAAAGAATGGAATCAGGCAATCTCAGAAGTTAGGAGGTAGGGGACCCTCCAGAATGTACCAGAGACTTGGGAGGTGAGGGACACTCAGGACTCAAAGGCAGGGACCTTAGGTGAAATACCCACAGTAGGGATAGAGAATTTATAGAGCCTACCTCCAGCAGGAAGACAGGGCTTCAAGAGAGGGAGCAGGTTGCCATTTCGTAGTCAAAACTCTGACCCATAATTGTTACTGTCTGAAAGAATTACAGGGATAAAAACGCAGAGAAGCCTGAGGAAAAGGAAGTCCAGCAAATGGCCTAAAGGGGAGTCTCCAAGGCCTGACACTATAAGTGAGGTTATGAATGTGTACAAAAAGGGACCTATCATGCCTGCCCTCCAGAAGACTCAACAAGCAGCCAATTCAGATGCAGATATTTACACCCAACCAATAGACAAAAGCTGCTGACTCCTGTGGATGAATTAAAGAAAAGATAAAAGAAGCTGTGGAGGAAGGTGACCATGTAGGAGGACCAGCAGTCTCAACAAACCTGGACCCCTGAGATCTCTTAGACTCTGGATGACCAAACAGGCAGCATACCACAGCTAATATGAGGCCTCCAACACATATACAGCAGAGGACTGCTGGGTCTGGGTTCAGTTAGAGAAGATGCACTTAACCTTCAAGAGCCTGGAGGCCTCAGAGAGTGGAGTTTAGAGGTCTGATGAGGTGGTGGGTAGAGGGTTGGGAGTTAGGAGGTGGAGACATCCTCTTGGAGACAGAAGAGTGGGGAGGATGTATGGGACCTGGAGGAGGATAAAACCTTGAATGTAAAAAAAAAAAAGATTAAAGAACATTTCATAAAAAAGTATAGAACTTCATCTACTGAAGCTTTTCTGACAGTATTTTTGCCAATATCCACAGGACAGGTTACCAATACTAGTATGTATTAGGTGAATAAATAATTGAGTAATTAAGATTTGCACTTGCAGTACCTTCTACAATGGGCTTGCAAATTATTCCTTGAGTATACGGAAGCCCATTTTGTTCTTGAATTAAAATCTTTAACAAAAGGAAGACATGGTACATGAGTCCCTTCTTGCCTGAGGGGAAAATATGCCTTAGAATCCTATAATACCCCCTAAGATAAGTAAAAAGAAAAGAATATATGATGAAACTAAAGGAAAACTATGATTTTTGTTTATATAGGGTATGTTTGTCTATATAAAAATGTCCTCATCAAAAATGTATAGAAGCAGTAAGTACTAATATTAAATTTTATCAACAAAGAGCTCTTACATAGAATTCAATTAATTTTGAATTAATAGTTGGAATTTTAAGTTAATAGCATACCACAAGCATTTATAACATTACAAAAGTATCAAAATATAAAAATATAATGTTGATAAAATATATACTAGATTTATATGGAGTAAAAAATACAGCCTTGAAAGAATTAGAAAAGTATCAAAACAATGATAGATAGAATGTTCCATCACTCTGATTTGAAAGGTTCATTAATATTAATATGACTTGTATAGTTAGTTATATATAAATTAAATTTTAGCAATTTACTCTGGAAATACTGAAAAATTATTGGTTCAGTTTATGCAGAATACCCAATAGTATGTTTAAAAGCAAAAAAACAAACAAAAACAAAAATAAACCAAAGAAAGAAAAAGAGCCATGATGCACTTTACTGGCAGAAAAACAAAAGATGCTTCTATAATCAGTAAGAATACATCTCAGCAATAGATCCTCATGAGTAGATATAGTGGATAACAGGTAAAGGACCAAACATGTAAAAAAGAAAAGACAGTCTACTTATGTAATGGTGGTAAAACAGCAGAACCCTCAGAGGAAGGAAAGAAAAATCCATACAAAACCAGTTAAGTTGTACAGACTTTTTCCAATGTGGATCACAAACAAAAATATAAAACATGAAATTGTAAAACTATGTGAAAGGATAAAACTGTAGGTGACAGTATAAGAGAAATTCTAGATCAAATTGCAGTTATACAGGAACACATAATCTAATTTTCAAAAAATAATTGTCAAATTGCTTTAAAATTAAAAATTTGTTGAAGCACCCTCATAGAGGCAGGAGGGAGAAGGCTTAGTGGCTTTGTGGAGGAGAAACTGGGAAGGGGGATAACATTTGAAATGTAAATAAATAAAGTAATCAATAAAAAAGCAAAACACAAAAATAAAAGCATGCTAGCTCAAAAAATAAATTATTTAAACTAAATAATAAATAAATTTGGTGGCAAGTTGCTGCTCCACATATTTGTAGTTGTAAGGATAAGGATGATATCTAGAATAGACCAAGGAATTGAGCTGGTTTAGCAATGGCAGTTAGCAGCAGCATCACAGAAAACCACAACTGGATGCAACATAGTGATAATCATATCATGAACCCAGGCCAAGCAGATATGTCTGCATCCTACTTTCTGGATCTATAGATCAGGAAACATCATAGAAGTTGGGGCAGAAACATTGTATGAGCAAGATAAGTAGGAACTCTTCTGTGAAAATCTCTATCCTATAAATAGCTACGTAAATAAGAATGGAATGATGGAAATATAAATAAATAACAAAAAACAAATAAATAAGTAAATCAAAACATAATAAATAGATAAAATGTTCCTGTTAAAGCAGAAGAGAGGAATTCGAAAGGGCCATTACTCTTAATCAAAGAACTACAGGATCATAATAACTGCTGAGAGAAGAAGTAGCCCCTCCTTCGCATGAGCTTCTTACTGCTCCCACATACATACTTACATACAAAAAAGTAATAAATTACTCAAACATATGAAAACACAAAAGAAGATGGCAAAAATGTATAACATTTTATTTATGTTTGACAAGATTTGAATCCAACCATGTCCTTCAAAAGAGAAGCAGACAAACAAATTTATCTATGACTCTTTTAACAACAAATGGGAGTGAATTATGAAGCCTTAAAAAGCACATACACTGATGAGTAAAAGGAAGTCAGAACAAACATTCTATTTAGTTTTTTTTCTCACAAAGTGCTTTAGTACACTCTGTGCCTCTGCTAGTCTGTATTTTGACCTTGAATAAATAGAGAAGGCCTAGACAGCAGGATGTTGGCTCTGATGTCCACTTACACTTCTTTTTCATCTTCCTTTTCTCCTGTTAGGTTGGTTATGGCAACAATGACTTTCATCCAGAGCAAGTTGTAAAAACTGCAAAGGTCTTTGTTTCCTCTTTCTTGCCAGGGGCAGGCTCTAACAGATTGTCTTGTCCCAAAGTGAAGAAGGATGAAGGACTATCTTATGATATTCAAAGAAGAATTTGACAAGCATCCTCCTGAACAGCACCGGCAGCCTATCGCTATGATGTCACATTTATCAATCTTATCCCTAAAGCACATTATTTCCCTGAGTCATTGTTATCTTTAAGGTTTCTGTTTCAAAAAAAAATCTTTGATTAAATATAGCTGTGGTTATTTTCACTTTCCCATTATTTTTCTACAGATATGTTCAACCACAAGTTCTGGAAATAGGTGAGGGAAAATTACATTTTTTTTTCTCTACATTCATTAGCCAAATGATGTTACTCTCTCTGTGATTCCGAAAAAAAAGTTTAAGGGACAATATAAAAGCTTCTATTCCTGATATCTGGACAAAAGAACAGAGAAATAGAGAACTATATCATAAAGTGTTTATATGGCAGTGTGCTGAATCAGAATAACTAATTGTTCATGCATGGTATTTTATCTAGTTAAAAATGCAAGATCATGCAGCAGAAGAAAGAGTTCCAATATGAATGATTAACTTTGCATGAATATAATGTGTGTCTTTAAAGTTTTCTTATTTGCTTCAAATATATAATACTAATATATTTTTATTAAATGTTTTGCATGTGCAGGGTCATACAGTTAAAGTTTATGTATTAACCCTATACTAATAATGGTTAACTTATTTACTACCAACTCCTGACAATGATGGTTAATACTAAGTTATTAACTAACAAGGGTTAACTTATTAGTTTTTAGATGTACCCAAGGTACCTCTGTGAAATGATATCTATCAGACAATATCTGATGCTCATTTTCCCATAAATTCCTCTTATGAAAATAAGTCACAATACAAGTATTGACTGCTTTAGAGTAAGTACCTTGCAAAAAGTACAGGAAAATCCCATTTTCTGAAAGCAATAGATAATGCCTCTTCTTGCTTTTAATATTTAACATATGGGGAAATATGTTAAGGTGCATTGTTTCTTTTGTTACAGTGCCTTTTTGTGTAATAACACACTTTTATTAGTATAATATTATATTTAGCTTTGAAAAATTATAATCCTGTTTCCTGCAAGAAATTTAAAGATTCTTTTAAGAAATAAAAGAATTAAATAATCAATGAAATAAATTGGTATGGTGGATGGTCAGCTCACTTTGAAAGGTCTGCCAATGAGATTTTTAAACTTGATCAAATCGTATTATTCTTTGTTTTCTTCTTAGGATTCCCACTTACCTCCATTTTGCTTCCCTTTCTTTCATTGGTCTATGATGTAATTGACTGTACTTTTAAAATTTTATCTGTTTATAATTTTAACGTTTTTAAATAAAATAGGATTATATCATTTACCTTCTTCCTTTTTCAGGCTAAGAATCTCCTAGTTATTTTCCTTGACACTTCTAATGCCCTATCAGTTGATAGCCTACTTTTCTTTTTTGTTATTGTTGCATATTTTAATATGTTTATATGTAAATATTTATTTATACACATACTTGTATACACACATGCAAACTGCTGGGTCAAGTATTTTTTATAATGTTCATATTGTTCATATGCAGATCATTCCAAAAATAACCAATAAAGGGAGTCATCATTATTGCAGTGGCTAATTCTCACTCTTCCAGCAGTCATTGGTTGTCTGTAGATATTTATTCATTGCTGGGACACTGCAAAAAAGTTCTCTTCTGTGTTGATATGTCTATTAATGTTGACAAGTTTCCTGACTTGTTTACTCACACATTTACAGAAGAAACTATTTTACAATAGACTTTCTGAGGTGTAGCTCCTACAACCTTTCTGGCCATCCCCTTTTTATGATGTTCTTTGCTCTCCAGAGCAGCAATTGCAATGCAGTTGTACCTATTAGACTTGGGATCTCCATGATATGTTGATCTCTGTGTTGTATTCAATTTTGATTTTCTGTGATGGTCTCCACTTTCTGTGAAGAGAGGTTTCATTGTTGGAAGATAGTATACATGCGAGTATTGGGGAAGGAATTAAAAGGTAGTGAGAAATTAGGCAGATCTATTTTATTGGCAGTAGTAGTTCTCTTGAGTAAAAGCTCATAACCAAAGTAAATCCTGGGTGCTGGCTAGGGTTTTCTAGCCCATGCACGATTCTTCTCCTGATGTGTGAGCCATAAGTCCAATTAGACAGTTGTTGTTTTTCATTTAAATGTGAATGTCACTTTTTACACTTGAAGCCATATCTTGCCATGATGACCATTGTTATGTTTCACAGGTGTTAGGCTGCTTAATTTCTTTTTTACTTGATATCTTGCATTGTATTTTCTAGAATCATTTCTTGTACTCCTTCTGTTATGAAATATTATGAACTCTAAAATATCTATTATCTTAAAAAGTCAATTTATAGTAGGGTCTGATGGGGATAACAGGATTAACAACCCCTGACAGTGACTGTTAAGGACCTAATGAATCTGCCAATATATAAAACATATTCACAGATTATTTTAATGCTTAGAAGCATGTAACAGGCTCAATAATTAGCAACAGGAAATGCTATAGGAGTTCAGAAGCAAATCTCAGTTCCAGTGAAGGTAATTGAGATTCAGTAGGATTTGAGGTATACTTTGAAAGCTTGCATGGTTTTATAGTATAATGGGACTGACCAATGATTCAAATGATCCATTTATACCCTATGTATCATTAGTTCTTTCAGAATTGATGTTGAACAGTATTTTCTGGTAATATGTAGAACAAAATATCATGAAAGAATATTTTGATTTTGCCTTTAATTATGCTGCTCTAAGTTTTGGAATGGAAATAACTTCTATCTCTTTAGAAAGAGCTATTAAGAGGAAAACTGCTTGAACATATAATAGTTGAATACAATTTATTACTTATATTTTTTACAGGCCACTTGTAATCTCCCTCCCAGTCAGTCCTCCTACACTTCCTCATCCCATTACTCTTTCCCACTGTCTTCAAGAGAATGTCCCCACCCCCAACGCCGCTTCCCCTAGCAAGCCTTCCCACTCCCTGGGGCCTCAATTCTCTCCAGGGTTAGGTTAGGCATGTCTTCTCCTACTGAAGACAGACCAGTCAATCTTCTGCTGTTTATGTGTCAGGGGCCTCTGACCAACAAGTGTATGCTGCCTAGTTGGTGTCTCAGTGTATGAGAGATCTCAGAGGTCCTGGTTATTTGAGGCTGCTGGTCTTCCTGTAGAGTAGTTCTCAGCTTCATCCAGCCTTTCCCTAACACAACCACAGGGCTATTGGTTGGGTATAAACATCTGCATCTGTCTCAGTCAGATGCTTGTTGAGCCATGCTAGGCTCCTGTCTGTAACACCATAACATCAGTAAAAATGTCAGGCCTTGGAGCCTCCCCTTGAGACGGATCTATTCTACATATTATATAATATGTTTGAAGCATTAAATATACCTGAAACTAGAATTACAGGGCATTGGGTGCTGTTCAAAGTGGGTATTGGTAGCCATGTTCAGGTCCACTAAAACCGCAAAATATGCTATCAACAACTGAATCATGTCTGAAGCTTTCCCATACTGGAGTTTTGTTTGCCTTGGCCTTTTGAAGGTTATGCATGCAGTCACATGCTCGTAAGTACATGTGTTCAATGCCCTTATCATGTTTGAAAACTTTACTTTTTGACCATAGATAAAGTTTACATAAATAGCCATGAAGTATTTTACAGGGTCTTGGCCGTATAGTCTCTGTCAAAACCATTTTCTCTACAATTAACACTAACATAGGCACAGATAATTATGGTAAGTAGACTTCAGATGCATTCCAATAAAATATTGTTTACTATGTGAGTAATTTATTTTGACTGCATAGATGATTTCCTGACTTTCAGATGATATAAGAGAGTAATAAAATCTTTTCCTTTTCATTTATACTTCTCATGTTAAGCAGTTATAATGAAATATATATTTAAATCAATGACACACCATCAACATGGAAAGAAAAAAGCACATGAGGCTTCAACCCTAGAGAAAGAACAACAGGTTACTAAGGAATGCTAAGATCAAGAGAAATTGTTCTACCAATTAAATAGTCCACCAAACAGGTTATCCAATACCAAATCATCAAATCTGAAAATATATGCCTACAAGTAACTCTGAAATTTATATAGACTCTGAAATCTGCATTTGCATATGTGGATATGTACACATAGAGACAAAAGCACACATAGACATGTAAAAATTAATGAAAATAGGGCATGAAGTTTAAAAGAATAAAACAGTTCAGTTACATAGGAAGGCTTGAGAGGAAGAAATAGAAAGGAAAATGGTATAATTATATTAGGATTTTTAGAGGAAAATAACTTCTACTATATAGTAGAAGTCATATATATATATATATATATATATATATATGATGATGATTATGATCACTTATAAACTGTGATTGAGCTAATACAACAATGGCTGTCTACCAACGGAGACAGCCTTCATTCTATAAGCCTGCACATCTCAGTTGCTCTTCAGTATATTCAGGAATGGTGGAGAAGAAATAGGCATGCTAATGAGAGTGTGATTAAACATGCAAAGGTGAAGGCTTCCTTCCTCTACGAATCTTATACAAGCTACCACAAGAAGATGTAGCCCTGATTAAACATATGTCTTCCCACATCAAAATGAGTGAGTCTCCCACCTTCAAATGATTTAATTAAGAATCAAATCCCTAGGGTCATATATTTAGGTTTTATTTAATTCTACTTGATTCAAGTTGATAAACAAGAATATTCATCACAAATGCTAAATTATAGTATAATCTATAAGAATTAAATATATATAAAAAGAGGCTACCATTAAAGTACATTTGGTAGAAATTGTAATTTATGTAGGAAACAGAAAGTTAAAGCCTGTGGAAAGGTGAAGAATGTGTGGCAATGGAAGAAGTGTGACTCTGTTAATGGGATATGATCTAATAACCCTACTTATGTAAGAGATCCTATCTGTTGCATCATTTTGCCTTCAGTGGCAAAGACTTTCCATCTGTCTGAGGTATGAAGACTTCTACTGAAATTCAAGTCTTTAGAGGAGAAGCAGAGAGTCCTTCAGTGGGAATGTTCTGTTTTCCTAGAAGAGTGAGAGGTAGTTATTAAGTATGACACTTTGCTTTTGCTGCTTTCTCAATGTCAGCTTCCGTGTTGGATTTAGAATATCCTAAAATTAATTGTCACTCTTAAACAATTGCTGTTTGTCCAAAAAAAAAAAAAACAACAAAACTTGCAGATCACACAGATGGCACACATGATTGAAAAGATATTATAAAAGAACTTGTCTTTCATGTGATAAAAATTAAGCTAAATTATGTTTACGTAGATGTTGTAGTAAATTATTTAAAACCAACCGCCGGTAAAGCCAACTATCTATGCTGCAGCAGCTCTGCCTAGCTCAGCCACCATGTTTCTCTGCCTGAGGCCACTTGCATGCCACGCCTAGAAACTGCCAGCCAGAAACACCAGCCCTGCCACCCACAAAACGTCAGAGTGGGAGATAGCTCTGCCAATCTTCCACGCTGTCTCCGCAAGTCTGGGCATTGCCCAGACCATCTCGCCATTCATGCAGGCCCAGTAGGAAATTGAGACTCTAATGCTTAAATTATCCAAAAGCTTATATATTTGGTAATTATCAGTAACAAAATGCCCATACAATCAGAAATGTAACCCAATACCCAACCTAGATATACCAGCTACCTTTGACAGCTACACACATGAACATCTGCCTCCATGTTTCCCTCTCTCATGTACTCTCTCCTAGCTCCTCCTCTTCCTTCTCCTCCTCTCCTACTTACTCCTCCTCTTCCTCTCCTTACTCCTCCCACCTTATCTTCTCCTACATGTAGATGCAGTATTTTTGTTAGCTGATAACAGTCAATGCACTCCTTCTCATTTTACACATATTGTAATGGAAATTTTTAAAAAATTATGCTATAAGGAAGTACTCAGTGGGAGCCCATCATCAAGGAGATGTTTGCTTCATTTTCCAAGACTATAAATAATAACAACAATAACAAATAATCCATTAATGTCTATTAAGTTGTTCTATTTTGGTTAAGATCTGCATTCCTGTATTTTAGGTAGTACAATATTATATTTATCCATAGATACAAGCATAACAAATGATTGAAAGAATACAGGTACAGTTTTAAACAAATAAACACAAGATTCAAATATTTGTTTTATTTAATCTATTTATTTATGTATTTATGTATTTATTTATTTCACATTCCAGATTTTATTCCCCTCCTGCTACGCCCTCTGAATATTCCACATTCCATACCTCCTCCCTGCACCCCTGTCTCCATGAGGATGTTCTAACCACCAAATCCCCACCTCACCAGACTTCTAAACTCCCTGGAGTCCCTTGAGGGTTAGGTACATCTTCTCTGACTGAACCCAGACCTGATGATCCTCTGTAGTATATGTGTTGGGGGCCTCATATCAACTGGTGTATGCAGCCTGATTGGTGGTCCAGTGTTTGAGTGATCTCGGGGGCCAGGTTAATTGAGAGTGCTAGCCCTCCTACAGGGTCCTTTGTATCTGCCTAAATTACCCACTACAGTGCAAGTGTAGAACTTTTTTCTTTTAAATTGAACTAAATGATATTAAGTGATTTAAACACAGAAGACAAGAATGGCCTGTGTAATACTGATGCCCAGTGACATGCTCTATTTGAGGAAATTAATTTTCTCTATCATTCAGACAGGTTTTTTATCAGATATATATAATAGAAGTAATATCCTTTTCTTCTACTTTTAATGTTATCACTAAAAGATTTTAAAATGAGTGAATAAGCACCATTTTGCCTAAGAGGTGGATCTTATAGCAAAACTATTTAAGCTCCCTGTTTTTTCAGTGGTAATCTGATTCTCCAGCTGTGATAAACTGCACTGCCTTTGGCCTTTTGGTTTAGCCATTTAGGAATTAGATTATTGTCTCATAAAACAGAGAAGCAGTAATATTATTGTTTAATTATAATCGTTATTAAAAGTTCTGAATCATGTTATTATCAGGAAAAGGGCAAGGGATAATACTTGAATGAATGAATCATAAATAACATTTCAATTTATATTTGTGTCAGGAAAAATAAAATACTCCAAATTGCAATAAGTGAGAAGATAATAAATTATAACCAGTAGGACATTAGAATTTTGAGTCAGATAAAAATGTTGAATTTCTAATTTAACACTATACTTTGTTTAATAATAGAGTACTTGTGTACATGAGCAGGACATAGCATCTATGTGCAGTGTACAGTTCCTTTGAGAAAATCATGGGGTCAGGTGTGCTTGAGATTGAACTTAATAGTTGACATTTAGAAAGCACTCAATAAATGGTATCAATGCAACATTTTATCCACTTGGGAAAAAGTTTGTCCATCTTAGTTAATTAAAATGTTTTAAATCACTGCAAATTTGGAAACTGACCAAAGCCATAGTCAGTGTTTTGAGTGTGATATGCGATTGTGATGCTCTGTCTTTGAAATCAATGTAGAAATATACTATCAAAAATATCTGGAACTATTTTATATGGATTATAGTGTGCTGATTTATTCATTAAATATTTTTTGTTCTCAAAAACAGAACAAAATATGAAAAGGGAAAAACAAAAAGAAAAGAAAAAGAAAATGTACTCTTCCGGAGGAGAAAAACAGACACTAACAGAAGCATGTAAAATTCAGGAGTTTGTCAGATATATGTGTGCTTCATCCATGACTAGAAAGTAGGATGCATGCCATCATCATGTGAAAGTAGGAGCATTTGATAAAACAGGAATGTACATGTGATATTTTAGGATTGTTGAACTTTATTTATATACAGTGTACTAAAAGACATGAACAAATGACTTGTAAAGTATATGGATAATTAAATGAGATTGGATATTGTGATAATAAAAAAAAACAACTTATAGACTATCCCTGTCTGTCATTGTTGATGAATAGGGAAAGAGAAAAGTGGTGGCCACGGAGGAAGCAAGAAAAATCAGGATAGTATGGTCTCAGAGATAAGACACACAAAGTCTAAAATTAACAAATCATAGGCACTATCGAAAGCTACTTTAAATTCATGTAGAAGGATAAATTGGAAAACATTGTATAGTTAGAATAATTAATGACTTTCTGAATGGAAATTGCAGCTAAATGGTAAGATAAAATACATTTCAAAGATGAATAATTTAGAGATATGTAAGACAAATTTAGCAATAACTGACCTTTAAAATGAGAACTATAGTAATCCAAAGTAAGAGAAACATGCTTAGTTTTATGTTCATAGAAAGAAAATATTCAGCCAAGAAAACTGTAAAATATGATCAAGAAACTTAATAATAAATAAACAAAGGAAGCAAGAATAATTAATATACTCAGTTCTTAGAAGAGAAACAAAAAATATCAAATTGTGAATTGGTCCTTAATAATTAATTGATTTCTAGTTGGTTCTGGGGCCTATGAATCATGCTAAATGATTCAAAATGTACATCATGTATTTGGTAATAAAATGTATCCAAAAAAACAAAGATTAAATTAAAGTGTAGTACACACACACACACACTTACACACACACACAAACACAATTTAGAATGACATGTGTTTACATCTGTCTTCAGTTATGGGTGGGGGGATTAATCAAGATGATTTCAAGCTGAGTTGCACTTGACCTTATTTTTTATGGTAAATAAACAGATATTCATGAGATAGTGATAAAAATAGGAAAGTGAAGATAATAAAAAAAATAAGCACTATAGTGAGATGGAGTTATCAAAAAGCAGGCAAGATCAAATGTCTAAAGTTTCTCCATATTAGACCAGAACTGGTAAGTTATGCAGGAACTAACACATATTTTGAAACTATACCATATACTATAGATTTCAATCAAAAATTGCAATAAAGAGATACTTAAAATGGTATTCACGCTTTGAAAATCAGTGTGCATGTAGGAAGAGCATACACTGAAGTAGATAACAGATACATAAAAAGGTAGGGTTGCAGAAACTGGAAAATATAAATTAAGATAATTTGATAGGACCATTGCTGGAAATGAACAGAGACATCTCAGCATAATGTTATATTTTTCTCCAAGAACAGAGAAAGGAATTAGGTACTAAAGTACTTTTGTGACTTGATTTTGTTGTTTTCTTTGACTTTCTGTTTTGTTTTTCTTGCCCTGAATGACTTGATTAAATGTGTTTTACATTAATTTAAATAAGCAATGACAATTGCTAGAATATCTTGGTTTGGACTTGATGAAATTCATCAGTTCATGAAGTGTGTTAATGGATAGTCTTATACTCGCTTTGGAAATCTAGTTACATCATGAAGGAAATTTAGTTCAAGGCTGTGTTTTGAGAGTGATGAATACATAGCTGTGTGAGTGTGAACACAATGTGGACAACAGTCCGCAGATGGAGCTAACTCTCCTGATGCAGGAGGGGAAAGGGTTAATGGGCAAAGTGCATACTGATGTCTTTCTTGTCCAAGATAGTTTTCCTTTTGAAGTCAAAGAAAGGATGACTGTACCCAAAATACAAAGTCACCTACAATCATAAAAGAAATATTACTAACGCTTAAATGCCCATTGAACCCCACACATTAATACTGGGACACTTAAACACCCCATTCTCACCAACAGAAAGCTGATCAAGACAAAAACAGAGAAAGAATGAAACTAACTGATGTTATGAATCAAATAGAACTAATAGATCTCTACAGAACCATTCACCTAAGCACAGAAGAATATATATTCTTCTTAAAATCACATAGATGCTTTTTCAAAATTGATCTTTCCAATGGGCTGGCACCAAACTCTGACATTATTACTAATGCTATGTTGTGGCTGTAGACAGGAGCCTACCATGGCTGTCCTCTGAGAAGCTACCAGGAGCTAACTGAGACAGATGCAGATTCTTTATGGAAGAGCTAGGGGAAGGAGTGAAGGAAGTTAAAGGGAAGGCAACCCCATAAGAAGAACAACAACACTGTCAACTAACATGGAACCCTGAGAGCTCACAGATATTAAGTCACCAACCAGAGAGCATACATGGGCTGGTCGGAGGCTCCTGGCACATATGTAGCAGAGGACTGTCTTGTCTGGCCTCAGTGGGAAATGATACACCTAATCCTGTAGAGATTTGCTGCCTCAGGGAGGAGTGTTGCCTGTGGTGCCCACACTTTCAGAAGTGGTAAGGTGGGGAAGAATTCTCCTAGGAAAGAATGGGAGTGGGAGCAAATTTTGGATGTAAATTAATTAATTAATTAATTACATATTTCTTCATTATATTAAAAAAAAAGAAAGAGTATATTCCCAAGAGTGGTATTTCTGGGTCTTCCCATAGATATTTTTCCAATTTTCTGAGGAACCTTCAGATTGATTTTTAGGGTGGTTGTATCAGTTTGTATCCTACCAGCAATGGAAGACTATTCCTCTTTCTCCACATTCTCGCCAACATGTGTTGTCACCTGAGGTTTTGATCTTAGCCATTCAGATTGGCATAATGTGGGATCTCAGGTTCATTTTGACCACTCTTGGGAATATACCAAAAAGATGTCCCACCATGCCACAGAGGCACATGTTCCACTATGTTCATAGAAGCTTTATTTGTGATAGCCAGAAGCTAGAAACAACCCAGAAGTCCCATTACAGAAGAATAGATACAGAAAATGTGGTTCAATTACACAATGGAAAACTACTTAGCTACTAAAAATGAGAACATTCTGAGTTTTGCAGGCAAATGGATGAAACTAGAAAATATTATCCTGAGTGAGGAAACTCAGATACAAAATGACATGCATGGTATTTACTCACTAATAACTGAATATTAGCTCCCTCGCAAAAAAGTACAAAATATCCAAGGTGCAGTCTACAGAACTAAAAAAGGTCAACAAATTGAAAAGACCAAGTGAAGATACCTCAGTCACACTTGGGAAGGAGAAAAAAGCAATCACAGTGGGGAGGAAGCGAGGGACCTGGGAGGAAAAGTGGACTGGGAATGATGGGGAAAGAGGGGAACCTGATCTGGTATTGGATGAGGGGAAAAGACTGATGCCCTGAGGGCCAGTGGAAAGAATGGAAACAGGCAACCTTGGGAAGTAGGAGGTTGGGGGGACACTCCAGAAAGCACCAAAGAACTGGAAGGTGAGCGACTCTCAGGACTCAAAGGGACCTAAGATAAAATGCACTAAAGTAGGGAGAGGAAACTTATAGAGCCCACTTACAGCAGGAAGACAGAGCATCTAGTGAGGGAAGGGGTTATCATCCCAAAGTCAAAACTCTGGCCCATAATTGTTCTTGTCTGAAAGAACGGCAGGGATGGAAATGGAGAGGATCCTGAGAAAAAGAAAGCAGCTGAAAGGGTCAGATGCAGATATTTCCAATGAACAGAAGCTGCAGATCCCTGAGATTGAATTAGGGAAAGGCTGAAAGAAGCAGAGGAGGACGACGACCCTGTAGGAGGACAAGCAGTCTCAATTAACCTGGACCACTGAGATCTCTCAAACACTGGACCACAAATCAGGCAGTATACACAAGCTGATATGAGGCCCCCAACACATATACAGCAGAGGACTGCTGAGTCTGGATTCAGTCCGAGAAGATGCACCTAACTCTGAAGAGACTGAAGGCCACAGGGAGTTTAGAGATTTGCATTTGGCTCAAGTAGAGGTTTTTAAAGAATGTCATTATGGCAGAGCAACCTGCCATCCTAAGGGGACTTCCACTCTCCAGCTACCTCATTTGTACCTCCTTCAGACTCCTGAATCATACAGGCAGGAGCATGTTGTCCTCTAAGAGGCTCCACCCAGCAGCTGATTAAGACAGATATAGACACCTATATCCAAACAGTGGATGGAGCTAGGGGACTCTTATGGAAGAATAGGAAGAAGGATTTTTTGGTACCAAAGAGGATACGAACTCCACAGGAAGACCAACACAGTCAACTAACCTGAATCCTTATTGCTCTCAGAGTCTGAACCACCAACCAAAGAACATACACAGGCTGGACCTAAGGCCTCATATGTAACAGATGTGCAGCTTGATCTTCATGTGTGTCCTGAACTGGAATGGGGGCTATCTCAAGAGCTGTTGCCTGTATGTTGGATATATTCTACTAGCTTGACTGACCTTTCTTGCCTCTCTTGGAAGAGAAAGCACCTAGTCTCTCAGAGACATGAAGTGCCAGGGTGGGGGTATACCAGGCGAATCCCCACCATCCTGGAGAAGGAGAGGGGCATGGGAGAAGGATTGTGGGAGGAAATAGGAGGGTGATAGTGAAATGGATATAAAGTGAATAAGTAAAACTAAGTAAAAACAAATAAATTAAAATTTAAACATGTCAAAAGTAAAAGGAAAGAATGTTTAAAACTCAGGAGAGGATCCACAACGTAAAATAGGTTTTTCCATAATTATTTAAAAGGCATGAGAGTAAAAACAAAAATCTATTACAAAAGATATTGAAGAAACTAGTTTTCAGCTAGTGTTCTTCATATATATATATATAGTGTATTATATATAATATTTTTATGTATATATATTTTATATTATACTATACTATATTATATTACATTATATATATATATATATATATATATATATATATATATATATATATATGTCTTTATGCATTTGTTTCAAAAAGGTCTTAATATTTATCCCCTACTGGTTTTGAACTCTTGATGGTCCCATTTCACTCCTGTAAGTACTCAGATTTTAGCATGTTTCAGGTTTTCTGACATGGTAAATGATTTTATGAACTTGATTCTTCTCCAGTAGAAAGAAAGGGAATCTAAATTAGAGAAGTTATATTTGTAAGTTTATCTCAATGATTTTTAACCACTAAGCCAAAATTAGCAGTAACATTATGTTGCCAAATAGTGCTGGCCACAGGGTGTAATGTTAAAAAGTTAAAATCAATCACAGGTACCACTAAAAGGAATTGTTCAGGTAGATTCTAAAGATAAGTATACATTAAGATGCTTTTTGTTCTAAAATTCTAGAAAGAGTCTAAAAAGAGGGAACATTACTGAATGAAGAAGGGTGGAAAGTGGGAGAAAGGACATATGGGATGAGAACTAGGAAAGGAGTCAGGGAAAACAATAAGAGATTAGAAGGAGCAGAAATGTAGGGTAAAGAGGGAAATTCAAAATGCAAAACAAACCTTGGTCAAATATATTAATAATAATAATAATAATATAATAAAACTTCTAACATGCTTATTAAAATGCATTCATCAAAAATATGGAAATATTTTCATTTGCAGTATTTTAGACATGTGAAGTCATTAACTGATTTTAAATAAACAAATGTCAAAAGACAAATGACATGTTTTTTCTCTTACAAGAAGATGCTAGCTAATTCTCCAGTTTGGTTTTCTTTGTTGTTGATGTTTTGCTATGTTTTGTTTTTTGTTTGTTTGTTTTTTATTATTTTCAGTAGAAAACAGATACTAATCATATTATGTAACTGAGATCAATAGTTGTTTAATACAACAGATAGAAAATACTAAACACAATAATATAGTAGACTATCCTGCTTACTTTTAATATATCATTAATATCAAAATAAGAAGATGATGCCAGCACAAACAAGACTTACACTGAAAGCTCAATACAGTATATATCTGTAACTTCTTTAGATAGCTCATCTTAAACGTAATGCCTCTAATCTTTTGTGTTTCTTAGACTTAAGACCAGTAAGAAATGTGATAGTCCATCCAACCATAAGATAATAACCTCTCAGGAATTTTGGGTCCCCCTGGAGTATGCAGTCTGACAATAGAGGAAGAAGATTAATGTTACTAGAAATGGATGTTGCAAGTTCCTTGTGTCTTCAAGCACAATATTCTGAGTTTTAAGAATATGAAAAATATGAATACTTTCTTAAGAGTATGATGGTTTGCAAGCACAACATGAATTTTTGCTTCCCACAATGTGGTCATAAAACTGTCCTTTGAGAACGTTAGAAGTCAGTGTTACTTTTATGACACTTGAAAATATTATGGCACATGAGAATCACAAGAATTTTATATTATGTCTATGATTATAACAATAGGACAGAGATGTTAAATATTTTTTTAATTGAAAATGAATTATTTATTGTATATTCACAACATAGTAACATGAAATTGAAGTTTTATATATGACAACCACATACATTAAAAATGCTCTTTTTAGTGGGTTTATGCCAACTTAAACATTAAGTTATCATCCTGTAGTTTAATATTTATTACATCCAATTTGAAACCTAACTTTCTGACATGATGGAAATATACTCAAACAGTAGATCTATATAAAATAAATCTGAAAATACAAAATATACACTACACATGAAAGAAGCAAAATGCTAAGCACAGAAGTAGAATAACGTTGCATTCCAAAACCAATTCCAAATGGATACAACTTAAGTTTTCTTTTATTAAATTTTTTTAGTTGCTTATTTTTTTTAATTTTTTCTCAAATCATAATTAATTCACACAGGGGTATAAACACAGAAAGGCAGGATGTGTGGAAGGGGATGACACTGGAGTGTGAGTGTTCAGGGGAAATACAGATATCTTCAGAACAGGGTATCCTCTGGGTGAGGGTTCAGGGGACAAGTCACTATGACTCTGCCTATGACTCGCTTGTCCTTATCTAAGTTGGTATTGTCTGCCAAGGCTACCTATTTACAAGGTCTATGACTATTCAGGCTTATAAATTTCCACAAAACCTGCCTGTTGACATTAGCTTATAGTCATCTGTTTTAATGTTTTTCCACTGAGACCCAAGACTTGGTGTTTGTATACATGTATGACAGGCCTCTTGCTGATTTTAGGCCTATGGCTGATTTTAGGCCTACAGTGTGTAAGCAGGGCTGCCCCTGACTTCTCCTCCCTTCTCTAAGTATAGAAGGGCTGTGGCAATTCTAAACTTGGGAAAGCGGGGATAGAGGCCTGACCTCCAGTATTTGAAGGGGACCTTGTAATGGCTCCAGTCCCCCTGTCGTTGTCCAGTGAGGCATGAGGGCCATACCTGTCCCGATGTCTTTTTCCTGGAGAGGGGATACTTTTGACATCAACCCCTATGTAGTCAGGCTTGTCCCTCAGGGAACCCAGATAGATATTTTTATCTTTTATTTATATTCCCCTGCAGTGCTTAGCCTCGCAGCCTAAGCAAGAATTCAGATGGCCTGTCAGAGGGGGTTCTGGGTGGCCCCTCTCTGCTTGGTCTAGGGGCAGAAGTCCCCCCTTTTAGGTTGGTTGGAGATGGGTTTTGGAAACACCCTATATAAAGTAACAACCTCATCTTGAGTCTCGTGGTCCTCCATAGTTAACTTATGATAATGTATCTGAGTAGGTTTTTCTACTAAAATATTTATCTGTTGTATCACAGAGTTAGTCTGCCTATTTGATAGCTAGGGACCAGCAGAAAAAAGCAAAAAGAACCCAAATAATGGTCCCAAGATGGGAGGAAATAGGATTCACAAACTTGGAGAGGCTGCAAATCAATTCTTGTACCAGCATTCATCTGTCTCTTTCTCTCTCTGATTTTTCTTAGGCTTCACTACCTATTTCATGCTCTCTTTAGCCCTCCTTTTCTTGTCTATGTAAAGGCCACCTTCTTCTTTGAGGGTTGTAGACAGTCAAGAGCTGTATATAGTCTTTTCTATTTTACTAGAGTAAATCAAGTCCAATAAGGATCTTTGCGATTTTAGGAGGTCTCTTCAGACGGCGAAATGAGGGATTTCTTCAGATTTGTGATGTCAATCTCTAGCTGTTTGATGTTCTTGTCAGTGGCCCTTCAAAGGTCTGAATAGTATAAGGTCAGAGGCCAGCATCTGGATTAGAACTTCTAACCGCAGACATCACGGGTGATTCATTTTTACCTGGAAAGGAAAAAGAAGGGGATTCTCAGGGAGATTTCTCTTCCCTGGATGTAAATTGTTATTCATTGTATTTATGGTTGGGCCTGGTTTGTTGGGGGTATCTATTTTTTTCATTAATCTTTTTGGTAGCCGGTTAGCTGTGCCTTCTGGGGTATTGGACAGGCATATCAGTCCTCGTCCCCATAAGGGAACTGGGTCTGGACCATTCCCTTTAAGGTAAGAGGGTCCTTCACCATATCTGTGGCAAAGTTGTGTTGGTCTTGGTGGTGCCAGAGGCAGTCAGCAGCAGATTTGCCATGAGCTTTCAGCTTTAGAGAGATAAAAGTGAACAAGGCATGATGGACAGTATTTCAGGGGGACTCCTTCTGAGGTGGTACCGTTCCCCCTCTTTTGTTTTTAAAGCCAATTTTTCAGAGTTCTTGTAAAATCAGGGCAGAAGCGCCAACAGTCGCTCCTTCCACACTCAGAGGGTCATGAAGACCCTATTTAAGGATATATAAATCTATATTAATAATCTTTTTTCAAAGGACTGTTGTAGCACCGCTGACAACTAATCAGACTATATAGTATATCGATTAGTAATAGCTTCCTCTACATTTTCTGAAATTACCTTTCTTTTGTCAATTAATTGTTGAGGAAAATTAGGGTTTACCTCTCTCTTGAGAATATTGAACAGAGACTTAAATTCTTTTGTGGAGAGCTTAAAATAATATCTTAGCCAATTAACAACTCCTAGAAACTTTTGAAATTAATTTAAAATAAGTAAACTCTCTCCCTCTCTCTCTTTTTTTTTAGACCCTTTATCTGTGTGTTTTTTTTTTATTGGAGACTATACAAATTTACCTTTCAATGTTATCTCCTCTCCCATTCTCCCCCCAAACCCCTTATCCCATACCCCCTCCTCCTAACTTTTCTGAGGGTGTGCTCCAAACATCCTCCCAGTCCCACCTCCCTGCTCTCGAATTCCCACACAATAGGGGATCCAAACTTTCGGGGACCATGGCCCTCCACTTTCACTGAAGTCTAAGAAGGTCACCCTCAATTCACTATACAGGTACAAGAGTCTCTCCCTTTGTGCTCTCTGGCTGGCAGTTTAGACTTTGGGAGCTCTGGTTGAAACTTTTGATACTCCTTCTAGAAAGGACCAAAGCATCCACACTTTGGTCTTCCTTCTTCTATGTGAGTTTTATGTGGTCTATATGTAGTTTCTTAGAAATTGTGAGCTTTTGGGCTAATATCCACTTATTAGTGAGTGCATACCATGTATGTTCTTTTGAGATTGGGTCACTTCACTCAAGATGGTATTTTCCAGCTCCATCCATTTGCCTAGGAGTTTCATGAACTCCTTGTTTTTAATAGCTAAGTAGTACTCCATTGTATAAATGTACCACATTTTCTGCATCCATTATTCTGTTGAAGGGCATCTGGGTTCTTTCCAACTTCTGGCTATTACAAATAAGGCTGCTATGAACAGGGTGGTGCATGTGTCCCTGTTGTATGTTGAAACGTCTTTTGGGTATATGCCCAGGAGTGGTATAGCTGGGTCCTCAGGTAACACTATGTTCAATTTTCTGAGATACCGCCAGACTGCCTTCCATAGTGGTTGTACCAGTTTACAATCCCACCAACAGTGCAGGAGTGTTCCTCTTTCTCCACATCCTTGCCAACATGTGCTGTCACCTATGTTTTTGATCTTAGCCATTCTGACTGGTGTGAGGTGGAATCTCAGTGTTGTTTTCATTTGCATTTCCCTGATGACTAGGGATGCTGAACACTTCTTTAGGTGCTTCTCAACCATTCGAGCTTCCTCAGTTGAGAATTCTTTGTTTAGCTCTGTGCTCCATTTTTTAATAGGGTTCTTTGATTGTCTAGAGTCTAATTTATTCAGTTCTTTATATACCTTGGATATTAGCCCTTTGTCGGATGTAGGGTCGGTGAAGCTCTTTTCCCAATCTGTTGGTTGCCGCTCTGTCCTATTGATTGTGTCCTTTGCTTTACAAAAGCTTTGGAGCTTTATGAGGTCCCATTTGTCAATTCTTGGTTTTAGAACACAGCCCATTGGTGTTCTGTACAGGAACTTTTTTCCTGTGTCTATGTGTTCCAGGATTTTCCCCAGTTTCTCTTCTATTAGTTTTAGTGTGGCTGGTTTTAGGTGGAGGTCCTTAATCCACTTGGAATTGAGCTTTGTACAAGGAGATAAGTATGGATCAATTTGAATTTTTCTAAATGCTGACCACCAGTTGGACAAGCACCAATTGTTGAAAATGCTATCTTTTTTCCACTCGATGGTTTTAGCCCCTTTGTCAAAGATCAAGTGACCATAGGTATGGGGGTTCATTTCTGGGTCTTCTATTCTATTCCATTGATCCTCCTGCCTCTGTTCCAATACCATGCAGTTTTTATCACTATTGCTTTGTAATACAGCTTGAAGTCGGGGATGGTGATCCCTCCAGAAGTTCTTTTATTACTGAGAGTAGTTTTCGCAATCCTGGGTTTTTTTGTTATTCCAAATGAATTTTAAGATTGCTCTTTCTATCTCTGTGAAGAGTTGAGTGGGAATTTTGATGGGGATTGCATTAAATCTGTAGATGGCTTTTGGCAAAATAGACATTTTTACTATATTAATCCTTCCAATCCATGAGCATGGGAGATCTTTCCATCTTCTGAGATCTGCTTCGATTTCTTTCTTCAGCGGCATGAAGTTCTTGTCATACAGGTCTTTTACATGCTTGGTTAGGTTCACACCAAGGTATTTTATATTATCTGTGACTATTGTGAAGGGTGTCATTTCCATAATTTCTTTTTCAGCTTGTTTATCTTTTGAGTAGAGGAAGGCTACTGATTTGCTTGAGTTAATTTTATATCCAGCCACTTTGCTAAAGTTGTTTATCAGGTTTAGGAGTTCTCTGGTGGATGTTTTGGGGTCACTTAAGTATACTATCGCATCATCTGCAAATAGTGAGATTTTGACTTTGTCCTTTTGAATTTGTATCCCTTTGACCTCCTTATGTTGCCTAATTGCTCTGGCTGGGAGAGTGGGCAGCCTTGCCTAGTCCCTGATTTTAGTGGGATTGCTTCAAGTGTCTCTCCATTTAGTTTGATGCTGGCTACTGGTTTGTTGTAAATTACTTTTACTATGTTTAGGTATGAAACTTGAATTCCTGACCTTTCCAAGACTTTTATCATGAAGGGGTATTGAATTTTCTCAAATGCTTTCTCAGCATCTAGTGATATGATCATGTGGTTTTTTCTTTGAGTTTGTTTATATAATGGATTACATTGATGGATTTCCGAATATTGAACCAACCCTGCATTCCTGGGATAAAGCCTACTTGATTGTGAAGGATAATTGTTTTGATGTGTTCTTAGATTTGGTTCGCTAGAATTTTATTGAGTAATTTTGCATCAATGTTCATAAGGGAGATTGGCCTGAAGTTCTCTTCCTTTGTTGGGTCTTTGTGTGGTTTAGGTATGAGCGTAATTGTGGCTTCATAGAATGAATTGAGTAGTGTACCTTCTGTTTCTATTTTGTGGAACAGTTTGAAAAGAATTAGAATTAGGTCTTCCTTGAAGGTCTGATAGAATTCTGCACTAAAACCATGTGGACCCGGACTTTTCTTTGTAGGGAGACTTTTAATGACTGCTTCTATTTCTTTTGGGGTTATGGGACTGTTTAGATGGTTTATCTGGTCCTGATTTAACATTGGTAACTGGTATTTGTCTAGAAAATTGTCCATTTCATCCAAATTTTCCAATTTTGTTGAGTATAGGATTTTGTAGTAGGATCTGATGATTTTTTTAATTTCTTCAGTTTCTGTAATGTCACCTTTTTCATTTCAGATTTTATTAATTTGGATACTGTCTCTCTGCCCTCTGATTAGTCTAGCTAAGGGTTTATCTATCTTGTTGATTTTCTCAAAGAACCAGCTGCTGGTTTTATTTATTTTTTGGTTAGTTCTTTTTGTTTCTATTTGGTTGATTTCAGCCCTGAGTTGATTATTTCCTGCCGTCTACTCCTCTTGGGTGTATTAGCTTCTTTTTGTTCTAGGTCTTTTAGTTGCATTGTCAAGCTGCTAGTGTATGCTCCCTCCATTTTCTTTTTGTAGGAACTTAGAGCTATGAATTTTCCTCTTAGCACTGCTTTCATTGTATCCCATAGATTTTGGTATGATGTGTCATCATTTTCATTAAATTCTAAAAAGTTTTTAATTTCTTTCTTTATTTCATTCCTTACCTCATTATCAAGGAGTAGGGTGTTGTTCAGTTTCCATGTGAATGTGGGCTTTCCATTGTCTTTGTCATTTTTTGAAGACCAGACTTAGACCATAGTGATCTGATAGGATGCAGGGAATTATTTCAGTTTTTTTATATCTGTTGAGGCCTGTCTTGTCCCCAATTATATGATCTATTTTGGAGAAGGTACCATGAGGTGCTTAGAAAAAGGTATATTCTTTTGCTTTAGGGTGAAATTTTCTCTAGATATCTGTTAAGTCCATTTTGTTCATAACTTCTGTTAGTTTCACTGTATCTCTGCTTAGTATCTGTTTCCATGATCTATCCATTGCTGAGAGTGGGGTGTTGAAGTCTCCCACTATTATTGTGTGAGGTGCAATGTGTGTTTTGAGCTTTAGTAAGCTTTCTTTTATGAAAGTCGATGCTCTTGTATTTGGCGCATAGATATTCAGAATTGAGAGTTCAGGTTGGTTGACTTTTCCTTTGACAAGTATGAAATGCCCTTCCTTATCCTTCTTGATAGCTGTAAGTTGAAAGTCGATTTTATTCGATATTAGAATGGCTACTCCTGCTTGTTTCTTAGGGCCATTTGCTTGAAAAATTGTTTTCCAATCTTTTCTCTAAGGTAGTGTCTGTCTTTGTCACTGAAGTGGGTTTCCTGTAAGCAGCAAAAAACTGGGTCCTGTTTGCGTATCCAGTCCGTTAGCCTATGCCTTATTATTGGGGGAATTGAGTCCATTGATGTTAAGACATATTAAGGAGAGGGTGTTGTTGCTTCCTGTCATTTTTGCAAATAGTGGAGACATCGTTTGTGTGGTTATCTTCTTTTGGTTTTGATGGAAAGGTATTATTTTCTTGCTCTTTCTAGGGTATGATTGCCCTCCTTGTATTGGAGCTTTCCTGCTATTATCCTTTGTAGAGCTGGATTTGTGGGAAGATACTGTGTAAATTCGGTTTTGTCATGGAATATCTTAGTTTCTCCATCTATGGTAATTGAGAGTTTTGCTGGGTAAAGTAGTTTGGGCTGGCATTTATATTCACTTAGGGTCTCTATGATATTTGTCCAGGATCTTCTGGCTTTTATAGTATCTGGTGTGAAGTCAGGTGTAATTCTGATAGGTTTGCCTTTATATGTTACTTGGCCTTTTTCCCTTACTGCTTTTAAAATTCTTTTTTTGTTTTGTGCATTTTGTGTCTTGATTATTATGTGACGGGAGGTATTTCTTTTTTGATCTAGTCTGTTTGGTGTTCTGTAGGCTTCTTGTGTGATTATGGACATCTCATTCCTTAGGTTAGGGAAGTTTTCCTCAATAATTTTGTTGAAGATATTTACTGGCCCTTTAAGTTGGGAATCTTCACTCTCATCTATACCTATAATCCTTAGGTTTGGTATTCTCATTTCATCCTGGATTTCCTGGATATTTCGTGTTAAGAACTTTTTGCATTTTGCATTTTCTTTGACAGTTTTGTCAATATTTTCTAAGGTATCTTCTGCACCTGAGATTCTTTCTTCTATTTCTTGTATTCTGTTGGTGAGGCTTCTGTCTATGACTCCTGATTTCTTTCTTAGGTTTTCTATCTCCAGGGTAATCTCCCTTTGTGATTTCTTTATTGTTTCTACTTCCATTTTTATGTCCTGGATGGTTTTGTTCAATTCCTTCATCTGTTTGTTTGTGTTTTCTTGTAATTCTTTAAAGGATTTTTGTGTTTCTTTAAGGACTTCATCCTGTTTTCTTGTGTTCTCCTCAAGTTTTTCGATAGTGTTATTTATTTCCTTCTTATAGTCATCTAGCATCATCATTAGAAGTGATTTTAGATCTGGTTCTTGTTTTCCTGGTGATATGGGGAGTTCAGGACTTTCTAATGTGGGAGAACTAGGTTCTGATTATGGCAAGTACTTTGGGTTGCTGGTGCTTGTGTTCTTGTGCTTGCCTTTTGCCGTCTGGATCACCTTTGTGCTATCTGTGCTGTCTCTGACTGGGACCTGTCTTTCCTATTCTCTAGGTTGTGTCAGAACTGTTTGGGATGGGTTTTGCTGCTGGGGTTAGAGCTGAGGCCCAAGATGTGCTCCGTGCTCAGGTGGAAACCGGAAGGGGCCTGGGCTCCAAGTCAGGAGTGGATTCCTGGGTCCCAGTGTGTCCCGTTTGCTCCCTGATTGGGGGTAAGTATTGCCACCTCCTAGCCTAAGATACTGCTTGGCAGAGAGGTCCTGAGAGCCCCGCTTCCTCTGGATTCTGTGAGATTGAGTGCAGAGCTGACTCCCGGGATCTGCGAGTGCTTGGGCCCAGACTGGATGGAGTCCCTGCTCCGGGCCAGGAGCAAATTCCTGGGTCCCAGTGGGTCCCAGTTGCTCCCTGTTTGGGGCAAGTGCTGCTTTTTCCTTACCTGGGATGCTGCCTGAGTTAAAGCTTCTGGGAGTCCCTCTTTCTCTCGGTTATCTGGGGTTGGGTATGGAGCTGCCGACTGTGACCTGCTCTATGCTCGGGCCCAGACCAGAAGTCCGTTAAATACTTTAAAAAAAACCACATAACTTGCAAATAAAATGCAAGATTAAATGAATCGATTCAATAGCATTATTTTTTTGTTCTGTGTTCTTTTAATAAGTGCCATGAAACCTTTGAAATCTAGTAACTAGTGAGGATATATCATTGCACTAATGTATGTATATAAGGCCAGTGTGGTCATTACCCTTATTGAATTGTTTTAATTTTGCATAATAAGAATTAAGTTTCAAAGAATACTTGTCATTTTAAACAGTTCTACCAATTGAAGTAGACATTAGTGACACTAACATTTGTTTTTCTTTATTGCAGTACACACATTGTAATAACTTAAGGGGAATAAAATCTGAAGTGTAAAAAAAATAAGTAAATAAATAATGTTGAATAAAAATAATATAATGTATGTGCAATAATTGATATACAGTGTTTCATTTATACAAAGACTTCATGATTCTTTTGTGGAATGGTTTTATTTAATAATTGCAGAGATAATTAGCTATTTCATGGTTTAGTGTAACTAAAATTTCCTGATGTTCGTGAATTTGTAGTGGTGCTTTAAATATATACTTATGCTTTCAATACATACATGTGTTGTTTTCCCTATGACCAATAGCCGGGCAAAAGCTGAATGGATGCAGAATCTTATCCTTCATTTTACTTGAACTGTAATCTCTTTTCATTATTCCTTAACCAGAACATAGCACAAGCTACATGAGTGCACTACATGAACATTGCTTCTTTGCACTGTAAATGAACTTCAGGAACCATAGAGAGATGTGTCAATTGAGAGAAGGTGAGCCACCAGTGTACGCAGAGCCTCAGATATCTCACTTGATGCTGGAAGCACTAGTAGCTGACAACACCTTCTGAATATTTTTAAACAATGCTCTAAAATACATCTATACATATGTTGCTTATTATTGATGCTTGATTTATATATTTATGCCAAATACAGGATCTAAAATGTATTTTATATTATCAAATTAAGCCTTATAATATTTTAATGTATTTGTCTGTATAGGAACAAAGTAATTTTTCTTTTATAATATTACTTCTAGGGTAAAAACAGTATTTAATGATGGCATGGGGCAATATGAAAACTCCTTTCCTTTTGTCAACACTGATATTCATTAAAAAGCAAGAGAAAATTTCTCTTCATATAAAAACTACCTCCAAAGCCTCATGTGATGATTTGAAAATATTGTCATAGAGCATCAATGCTGGTGACATTGTACTACCAACTTTGAATGACTGCAGAATGAAGTATTAGCTTCTTGATATGCCATTCACACTATGTCAAGACTTCTCCTTCTCCTCCACCCTTGCCCATATTCCTTCCATCTATTATGTGTGTCAGCAAACAGTTGAGGAATACCTACCAGTCAATAAACCTAGAGCAACATGATTAAGCCTATGGTGAAGCCTAATCTAAATTCTTCACTGGAATCCACTCCTTTCAGCATCAGGATGTATGAGAGCAAGTGAAATTAGTGTGAAGAGGTAACTTTCTTTACTAAGAAGACAAAGTTCAACTATCACCAGTTGAACTTTTCTCATTGTAACTACCAGTGTGTGAAATTTCATAGCACAGAAATACTATTTTAGTCTTAAAAATCTAGAATACATAATAAAAAATAGTCATATTACAAAACTACGCATTCAACATTAGAGTTCTCATAGTATTGTTACTCTTTCAAATACATTGTTTTAGAATGTGTGTTCCTTGCAAGTAATACTGAATATATTGAAACATATTATGAAAATATTATATTACAAGGGAAAGTATACACTCAAGAATAATGATTGGTGTCTCCAAATATTGGATGAAAGGACTATCCAATGAGAAGATTAAAAAATGTTGGGAATCTCCAAGAATTCTCTTTATAACTTTATGTGGCATTTTCTTGTTTGGAGGAGTTGATTACTTTTAATTTTGTTGTTGTTTTTGTTGTTGCTTGTTGTCATTGTTGTTGTTTGTTGTATGAGACTGAATCTGACCTGAACTCTTGATGTTTGGTCCTAATTTCACAAGTATTTTAATTAGTGGATCTATCTACTCTATAGGACTGGATTTCTAATGTGATATATCATCTGGTGCAATAATGGGAACAGCCAAAATCAGGATGCTACTAATACAGAAACACAATCATAATGAAGTACAGTTAATGACAACTCCATCATCCAGTCCCATGTGGTTCTGTCAACTCCTTGGTACGCATTGATCAATAGCATGGCTTGTGCTTTAATTTTTTTTTGAATTGGCCTTTAGTGTACTTGCCCCACTTCTTGTAGCCTAGACTAGATCAGTTTATTCACATATAACACACATCATTTTAAGAAATTTGTTTCCTGCTGTGTTATGCATCCACTTACCTCTTATTTTCATCCATTATCAAAAGCTTTACAGAAGAAATAATTTGTCTCCTAACATTAGCATTGAGGCTCTAGACAAACGGAAACTTGTCCATTAAAACAGCAAGCAAGCAACCTCATGTATGGTGTTTGTATCTCTATGAATGGGTCTATGTGTGTGATGCTAGATATATAAATATGATCTACTCAATATGTATAATGTTATTTCTATGTATGTTTTCAGGGCTGAACATTGGCAGTGGATTGAGCCAACTGGTGGACACTTTCTGGGGAATAATATTGCTTCTATTCTCAACTCTTGTAATTGGCCTGCAGTTCTTCATCTTGGGTAAAGTCCTCTTGTAATTTTCTTACTTCCACATTTGCATTCCTATTAGTGTCATCCTTGCTCAAGTAATGTTTTGGCATCCATGTCTGTACGACTTTGAGGGTGATGTCTCTCTGAAATTTTAAACAAACATTATGATGCTTTGTCTCTTACACTCTTTCTACATGTCCTGTTCTACAATGACACCTCAGTCTGCAAGCATAGGTTTAATGTAGATGTATCAAGTGGAATTGGCCTCCAAAAATTCAACTGAAGACTTGACCAGAATATCACAATAGTCAATAGCTCAGCAATGGGAAATTATCATGAACTTCTTTATTATCCATAACTGATTTTTTATAAAGCCAATCTTATGCAGGTCAAATGCAGATAATCATAGTTATGAGTTTATGATAATGTATTTGTTGTACCAAAATGATTACAGTTGAAATCCTTCTACTTATGATCCAGCTCTTATAACCTCTCTGTCACATATTTTACTATGTTCTTAGGGCTTTAGAAGAGGTAGGAGAATTGTCATGTTTTCAACATACTAATTTTGTGTGTGTGTGTGTGTGTGTGTGTGTGTGTGTTGTTGTGTTGGTGTGTGGTGTGTAATTATGCATCCCATGACAAAGATATGGAGGTCCAATGACAATTTGTGGAAGTTAGTTCTCTCCTCCCACCACATGGGTTTCTCTTCAGGTTTTCAGGCTTAGTGCCAAGTATCCACTGAGCCAAGTCATTGGCCATCATGATTTTCTAACTTAAACTTTTACAGGTATCATATTTGAAGATGACTTTGTACAAATTAATGACTCATGATTAACTCTGAGGAATTAGATGCTATTATGTCTTTTGTGTGAATAAGATTTATAGTGCCCTTGAGCAGTATAGTTAATCATGATTTGTGTAGATTTGTGGATTATCTTTGGCTTTTTTCATAGGAGATAAAATATTAATTTCTATTTTTAAAAGTACCCTTATTTCCCTGCAGTCTCAATGCTAACCCATGTAAACGTGGAGCATTTTTTATATAAAATAAGAATCAAATATGAGGGGAAATGGTTTCCCATTTGGAAACAACATCACCATTTATCTTAAGGTTTGATTTCAGCTGCTCCCTAGAGACTGAACATACTGGCTCAGCCTAGACCAATGGTTTTAACATGCTCTCAAAAAGTATAAGAAATATACACCTAGCATTTTTTTGCAATGTCCTTTCAGAACTGTTGATCATAATCTAAACTTGACTTTCAGGCTTTACTGTTCAGTGAGTACACTTTATCATGCTAGCATTCTGCTTTAGAACTTAATGAAACAACAAAGAGTGACAATCAAACTGTATTTTGAAGAAATTGTGAGTCCTGAGACATCAGGATGAAGGAAACTAAATATTGAAAATAGAGAAATCATAACAAAGCTTGGCTTATATAAATACACTCTGTAGATGAGGCTTTAATCATGCAGCACTAAAATCCGAGTTCAAGGTAGAATTGCCCTTCATTATGTAGCACATGAACAAGATGGAGGCTCAGTGTCTGAGTCAGGGTTTCTATTGCTCTTACAAATAACTTTAGGCAAAACCAATTTTGGAAGGAGCAGCGTATCTCAGCTTACACCATTTTCCAGGTTAATCAGGGAAAAACTCTAAACAGGAATCTGGAGGCCAGAACTGATGCACAGACCACGAGGAACGTTGCTTACTATGAAGCTTTCTCAGAGTCCTTTCTTACTTCATCCAGAACCACTAGAGTAGGGATAGCACTGCCCAGAGTGACTAGGCTGTGCATATTAATTATCAACCAAGAAAACATCCCATAAGTTTTCTAACCGGCCAATATGATGAGAGCATCTTCGACCTGAGGAATCCTGCTCCTAAATGACTCTAATTTGTGTCAGTTTCACCTATACTAACTAGCATACATAGCTCCTTAAATATGAAACTTTCAAAGATGATTCAAGTAATAACCTTCATAATGTCATAAACAAACAGAATCTAAAAATTTGGAGATACTACTTCATTAATTTAATAGTTTAGGGATAGAAATGCATTAAGAAGTATATGTAGAAAATGTTATCAAACATGGATTCAATATAAACTTTAAAAATACTAATAAATTCAATATTTTTCACTATGACTGTTTTTCACTATTAATTATAAGCTTGATTATAAATAGTTAGATAATACTTAGAAGGAAATCATAAAGTCTATGTGAAAAGAAATGGACAAAAAGAAGACTTTCACTGGAGAACTGACAAGTTTTCATAAAACATGTGATGTACTAGTGCGGAGAAGATTCATATGTTCTGCAGCAGCATAGAAAAGAGAACCAGAATCAATCACTGGAAGTTATGTATCAACTTGTAGAATGAAAGATTTCTTACTCACTTTGACATCAGAAGACTAAAGCTAGAAATTTCAAAGGAGATTGCAAATGTATGAGGTGAAATTGGTGTGCAGATGTCAGACTCTCTGGGATTCGCTGCCTTAAAGAACTTTACACAATTTTCTAAGTTTTCAGTTCTTATGCCTGTTTTTGTTTATTACTTATTTCACTTTAGCTGTTAATATTTGTACAGAACATGTAACTAAAAGAAGAGTTCAAACCATGTTAGTACAGAACTATCCAAGACAAGAATGTTATATGATTAGGCCTACTAAGGTCTACATAAGATCTCATCTTAAGAAAATTATAAGAGAAATTATAATCAATAATCTTGTAATTTTTCTTATCAATATTAATTCTCATTGTAATTATCATCCTTAAAGTATCTGTTATTACACCTTCTGATTTACTTGACTTTGAAATATTTTGTTCAGACATATGAGCTTTTAGCATTGTTCATCTAGAAGAACTTGCAACTAATATTTAGAATATATTTGTTGAGATCCTAGTTTTCTAATTATTTCTGAGTATTCCCAGTTATTTCTTCATCCATTATCCTACAATAAAGTCTTTAAAAATCATAATTAATCTTCTACTCTTTATAGAAAAATTTCAAATATACATAAATGTAAAGTTAAATAAAAACAATGATCCTTGAAAATATGTTTGCATATTTTTCTCTAGGTAGATGTATTTGAAAGTCCACTGTTGTGTCTTTGTAAACATATACAGACCTTTATTGAGAATGCTGTATACTCAAACACTGTTAGTTCATATTGTAAACTTGTATGTTAGCCCTCTACACAGTCATAATTGCATGGCCTTTCTCATTTTCATATCTTGTGTCACAAATCTCTGTAGCATCTACTGAAGAGTCTCATAAAAGTTTCATCCAGAAAATAGGTAAAATTTTTCACAACTAGATCAGAATCGAAATCTAGACCATATTTGTTTTGCATTGTATGGTCAAAAAGATAAGTAAAAATTGGTAACTTAAAGAAATGAAAATAATCTTCACTAACAAAATTACATGGGCACACGCACACACACACACACAATTAAAATAATTCAGTTCCAGAAAATAAGAGAGTAGAGACAGAGAGTATTTGGTTATGAAGATGTTAAACTCCACGATTTCAAGGTATTTAAAAGCTTCTTTTTGTTACTTATGTGTATGCTTTCAGGGATGACACATTTGGCATTCGGTAAAAAATTGGTTCTCTTGCTTGGAGATGGTCAGCTCTGCTGCTCCCAAGTTTTATCAGTTCCTTACAGATTATTATGTAGAATTGAGACCTCTGAACTATTTCTATTCTACTTTGTCATCCTCCTTGTTGTCATCTTTGTTAAGCTCACATTTAGGCAGTTACATTGGTGAGATTTTATGGGTATAACTTCTGATGTTCCTAGGAGACAAAACCTCACGATAAACCCACTGATCATCTGGCTGTTACAATCTGTCTATTTCCTCTTCTGCAATGATCATTATGACTTAAGGGCCAGAGAGTTTTGGAATTATTTCCTCTGGACAAACCTCCATAACTCTACATTTTGAATGGTTGTAGTTTTCTATGGTGGTCTCTCAATATTTTGCTAAGAGAAATTTCCATACAGAATTAGCAGGTTATATTAAACATTATACACATGTACAGAAACATATATGCATGTAATTACAGCTAGTTAAAAAAGAGATATGAATTTGAAGGATAGTTTGGGAGTTGTTCATAGGAAGATCTGTAGGAAGAAAAGGAAGGAGAAAATGTTCTAGTTATAATCTCAAAAATAAAATTTCAAGGTACTTAAATACTCAAACTGAAAATATCATTATTGGTGTTTCCTGATATCTTCACAATCAAATATATCACTTGAAAACTAATAGATTTAACAAGTATGATAATAGACACAAAGCTGCATTTAAAATTCAGAGCAATAATGGCTTTATTTAAATATTGAGGATACTGTTGTTCTAGAAAAACATTCATTGCTTGGTTACCACATAGAAATATTGAATGCTCTACTTTTTGATTTGTAGACAGAACTTCTCCTGAGAAGCAGTTTAGCTTTAGCCAGATATGCTCCTGGCATGTGCATACTTAAAATCAACCAAACAGCACACATAGCGGTGCTAACCATTTCTCTTTGGGTCCAAAGTTTCATACAACTTTTATATTTTATTGTCCTCTGGATTTTTTTTTCTCTCCAGAAAATAAGCACTTGGTAAATCCTCTTTCTCTTTCTGTACTTGTCTTAAAAGAAATGGTTAAGCTGTTTATTATTTTGGCATTTTCAATAGATCACAATTCTATTATTTTCTTTATTGTCTTCAAAAAAAGCCTTTCTGAACAGTGTATGTGATAATATAACTTTATAAAGTATATACACAGGATGTCAAAATGTGAAAATATACATCTTGTTTATTTTAGAAGTTATTTTTCCTGATTTTTCCTCAACACCTGCTTGACTCAGTGTTTGAAGCACATGAGCATGTGTGATTATGCAGGTGGTATTTGCTTTAGCACAAAAATGCAAACAGCATACTCCTGTAGCTTCTATTTTAATATGATATATTAATATGTCCCAACTCTATTCACCTCCATAAGAAAGAAAATTGTGAAATGTAAAGTTCTACATATGGAATTCTATATAAAATGAGAGAAAGACATTTCAAATAATTTTTCTCATAGATGTCTAGCAAAATTTAGCCTTCATGGTCCTTTATGATGAGTGACTGCATTAGTTTTGTCTTTTTTACCTACATAGAAATCATGGAGCTCTAAGGAAATATTATGTACAAGGTACCCATATTAAAAAGCTGTCACTAATTTTGGTGTTTTGAGTTATGTTTATAGTATTTATGCAGAATATAGAGTTCAATTATAAAAGTAATGACAGAAGTAGTGCTAAGATTTTATTAGCTTCTTGTTAGCTATATTACATGTGACTATAACCTCAATGGCTATGAGATCAGATGCGAAGCCTTTGCCAACTCTAGATGAAAGAAGCCCAGCTAAGTTGTCAATAGGGATACAAGCTCTCTGATGCCTCTATAGGAGAATTTAACCCTTAATATTTCCATCTCTGAGAGTTGTTTGAAGTGCTAGGCTTAGACACAGATCATTCCAATCTCAGTTTCCCAGGCTTCTCTTCCTATATCACTCCAGTTTCCTAATTCTTTTACTTGAATCACTATACTAGAAAAAATCCTGAGAAATTAATATTTCTAGGATTCAATCTGATGTTTTGCATAGACACTAAGTACTCAGATAAAACCCAAGAGAAGGGCAGTATGAACTAATGGATACTTACTCAGTCTCATTTACTCAATACTGTATCCACATAATTCTCATTATAGTTCCTTTGCTTTTCCACTATGTGGATGAGAAAAATCTAGTTGTGACTTAGAGATTTGGTACATTTTTATTTCTACTCAACAAGATTTTTCAATATTTAATGTGTTTTGCTCCTGAGGATGAGAAACCAAATTCATTAAATATGGATTAATATGTAGTATTTATTAAAGTTATTAATTATATTAAATTTTACATATCATTAAATAATAGGAATAGATTAAATTTAAGTTCCAGTAACCAATAATTACACCTGAGCAAACCACATACAAGTATATTACATGTAGTACTTTTGATGGTAACTATAACTTTGGACTAATATCATTTCTGAAGACAACTATAGTTCTTACATTGCTTTATAAAACTTTTCATAGGCAATCATGTACTGTTGTCAAAATTATCTACAACCTTGAGGATTTCAAATTTTTCCAGTCAGATAATATGAGGCTAATAAATAAAAAAATGACTTTAAATTAGTGCAAAGCTCCATTTTTTTTACTAAAATAATATTAACTCAATTGAAATTCTGCTGTCTAAAACTTTACCAGTATCTCTAATTAAATTGATTATGATTCAAAATAGCTAGAATAGAAGAAATTTGAAACATGTATTGAATTTCTAAGTCTATCATGGGCTTACTTCTTAGTAGGATTCAATTTACATTAAAATGTTTTCTTTATGCATGATATATGGTTTCCTTTTTGTTATCATCCACATAGACATCAATCAACTAAGATGAATTAATTTAACAATGCCATCACTTCTGTGGTGCATAGCATTCTCTCAAAGTACTTTTATATCTCTATAGCATAATGTAGCTAAAACACATAGATGAAAAATTCGTCTTTCTACTAGGAGTAAGACAGACTTGTCCCTATGGAATCTGTCATTTTGGAACGGTGTGTGAAGTGCTATAGTGATCCACCTAAATCAGCCTCAGTTACCACAGTACTTCACCTGTCTCGAAACTTTTATAAGCATATGGAATTCTATTCTCATCTTTTGCAAGCAGGAGAAAGACAAATTAAACTTGATTTTAAAGTAAAAGAATTTACCATATATCTATTGATATATGTTACATTAATTTTGCTGTTCTCGTTGATGCAATTGCCCAAAAGTACTGAGTCACATATGCTGCTGTTTTCTCCTGCCCTCTTTCCTCTGACACAGCCTTATTTTGCATAGCACGGGTCTTATGAGCAATAGTGATTTCTTGGTTCTTTGGGTGCAACTATTTCTTTTGTTTCTCATAAAATCTTATCTACTTTATCTTAACCTAGAAACCCACATACAGATGATCCAGGAGGACTCAGACCAGAGTTGATTTAGCTTCCATCCTTTAAAACGAACGTCTGCGTGCCTTATCTGGGCCAAATGGACATGGATATGCCTACTCCTGTGGAGATTTAATACCCCAGAAAAAAAGGGATGCTCAGGGATGGTGGAGCATCCTTTCAGAGGAAAAGGGGAGTGTGATGGGTTGGGAAACTCTGGGAAGGGGCAGGAGGGGGCAACATTTGGAAAGTAAATAAATAAAGTAGTTAATTAATTTTACAAAAGGTAAAGTATGAATACTTGATCAAGGTGACTTCAGTTAGATCAAGTAGACCAACTACAACAAAGTCAATCTAAAAAGGAGGAAAATAGACAATGCTCCTGTGTTCTTTCGCATGCTGTGCTAGTTGGACCTGGATGTAGCACTGTGCTTAACCATGCCATTGCACTTCTTTATTTTGTGGAGTTGTCTTTGGATGGAAAGAACTGGGTATAAGAGTGGAAAATAATTGTTTCTTTGGTATCATGCAGTTCAGACTTAATATCTGCTCTCTCCCAACTATGTGTTTTGACTTAGCAGTACATTTGCTTCTGCAACACTTTTGCAACAGTCTCTGAGTCAGGATTCTTTCTTCTAAATGTAGTCTTCTGGATACAGATGCCACTGTTTAAAGAGTAAACGGGTATATCAGATCTTCACCTTTCATCTTTCCATAGCTTTATTTGTGCTAGCAATATAAGCATTTTCTCTAGTAAATGGAATTATTTGTAATAACACATAAAAACTAAATGCAATCAAATACTTTTATGACTAAGTAATGTGGAAGTTATGATTATAAAGATTGGAAAGGGGTTGTTGGCATATAGAAACATTTACTACTTATTTATGTATTTGGTCATGGGTTGCAAACTCAAAACCTCATGCATTCTAGACAAACATTCTAACATTGATCTACAGCCAGAATTCCCACTAAGTATTCTTTTTATTTTATTTATTATATTCTTTTCAGGAGAGATATTATTAACATATTCATTGACCTTGAACTCACTCTGTAACCAAGTAAGCCTTGAATTACTCTACAGTAACTTGGATTACTCAGCTGTGCCACTGGGTCTGCCTTTAAAGAGGTATATTAATGATTTTCTCATGGCATTTATCAGTGGTAATATGTATTATATTTAATTCATAGGTATGCCATCTGTCTTAGCAGGCAGTGAGAGCTTCAAGGGCAGAATCCACATAAATTGGCATTGTAACATCTTTCTTTCACAGCATGATCTTCACTAAATTGTATTTGAAAGCCCAGCTGTGAAAAGAATTAAAAAAAGAAAAGGCCAAGAAGGTGGAAAGTCAGTAAGCAAATAGAAAAAAAACAAATAGTAAAGAGAAAAATAGATTGGTAGGAGGGAGGAAAACAATATAGAAGTAATAATGTCAGTGTATATGAAAGGGAATTGTTGAATATTTATTTCTGTAGTGCTTCTGCACAGTAATTCTTGTGTGTACATCATGCTACTACACAAATTTAGGAAGAAATAATGTTAGCATAGAGAAAAATTTCATTGGCTTTCAATAGGAAATGTACATATTATAAAGAGGTGCTCTTTTGTCAAGCATGAGCAAGTAGAAAGTTATACATCCAATATACCATCATGCATTCTCTGGCATGTGAAAATGAAGTTACCTTTAAAATGAATAATTGGAACTAGACATGGCAGGGTTCCTTTGTAGATAATAACACAGATATTTGACATTATTAAGGAGATTGTCAAACTATACATTGTAAATGAAAGACATTTCTTTAGTATACAAGCAAGCTTTGAGCATATTGCAGTCATAACTGGTCACATTATAAAGTGATGTTTGTGCATATTATCAGGAAATGAAGGTGCCAAATTAATTAATTAATTAATTAAAGAATAGCTTTAAGACATCCCTGCTTCTTGTTTCAATGTGATCAGCACTCTGTGCCACTATGGAAAATGTAAAAAAAAAATATGTGTCATAGTCCATTCCTCTGAAAAATAATTATCTTATTGAAATGAACTTTTTTAAAAAGCATACAGAAATAAAGATAAAATTCTATAATCAGAAGTAGAGGAAACTGCTAGTTTTGGCTTATATTTGAGATTTTTTTCTTTTTGGAATACATAAAGATGCTGCCATTGTTTCCTTACAAGGATCCCATTTTAAAATAGCAGCTGCAAAAGCCATTAGAGACTGTAGGTCATATGAAAGTTGCCTAGGCAGAATAAGTCCATTACTTGAAAAATCTATATAAATGAGCTCTTTGTAGGTGTAATATTGGGCAGTTAAGGAATCTCAGATTGTTATCTGGGATCTATACTTATCTTTAATGTGTACTATAAATGTTAGTACATTTTTCTCTTATAGTTTCTTCTGCATGGATCTACAATTGAAATTGGTTACAGTAACTACTTTGTTGTTGTTCTTTTTTATTGCATGATATACATTAAATAACAATTAGATAATTATATCTGAAAGACCCTTTGTCTTTTAACTAGTCTATAGATTTGTAATCTCATTATCTTATCCAGTCAACAGATGCTCATAAAATGACTGCCATTACTTTTATTTAATTTTTTATTAAAATTACTTTTTATTCTCTAATATCATCTGTTCTTAGTGGGAATTAGCACAGCTTAACTTAGAGTTGCATCTTCTCTTATCATTTACTTTGTTTATGACATGTCATGCCCACTTGCCAATCTATATTAACTAAAAATTGTTACTCAAGAGGATTTTTCATGGTCTCTTTGGTGATGATAAAACAAATACTAGTAGTTGTCAATAAAAAATTGTCCCTAATTTCCATGGCAGCATTTTATACTGAGTAGATGTAAGGCATACCCAGCTGCATCTAAAAATTTTCAATGTCTGAGATGTGACGGCTGTTAAATACTAATCTCTAAAAAGAAAAGCAGATAGAGAGAACAGATGTCATCAATACTACGTAAACACAAGGTATTTGATGAAACAATAAACAAAACAATACAAAAATTAAAAAATCCAGTGGCTGAATACAAATTACAAAGTAACAAGTTTGGAATTTGAAATGGCTCAACCACTAAACACCTTGAGGTCATGCCTGGTCACCTGACTTACATGGTGTAAGGGGAAAATCAATGCCTACAACTTGTTTTCCAGGCATGCAGATATTTACTGTGGTATCTGTGGGCATGCATGTATATACACACACACACACACACACACACACACACACACACACACAAACACAGAGAGAGAGAAAAAAATATATAAGATCTAACTTACTTTGTAATAAATGATAAGGATAATGATAGGAAGAAAATCTGCTACTGGACCACAAGCATACTGATAGTAACAAATATGAGTTTATTAGGGCTATAAAAAAAGGATAAAAATTGTTTAAATAACCAAGGAAAACACTAAACAAAGAAATGTAAGCAATGTAAAAGTTACTTGCATGTCCCTCCCAATTATTTCATTTATATTGAAACATCTGGAACCAGAGGGACAGAGACAGTCAGTTAAAGCAAATTAAATAATAATAAAACTATGAAAAACTGGTACACAAAAATGACACCTGTAGAGTGTAAATAAAAGAAAGCTTTTCTTGTTCTTATTTTGTGTTAGTAACTTTGATCCACTACTTTCGGCTCTTAGAGCCTTTGTGACTCTGACTGCTCTTCTGAAATGAACACTGTGGCTTAGGAGGAAGATTGATATAAAATGTCTTACTTAGATTTGAGCAATCTGTAGTCTCTTTCTCTGTACATAGAACAGTTAATTGTGAATTTCTACATTAAATTCCATGAACTAAAAAGAAATGTCTCTGATAAAGGTTAAAAGATATATTAATTTGTAGGTATACTGGTGAGTTAGTTATTGCAAGTCAGTTTAAAAATATGCCCCTTTACAAGATCAATAATAGTAAGTTCTGCTCTAAGCTCTATATGCCCTGTTTATCTTCTGGTTCTGGTATTGAAAATGGTACCAATGGTTCTACATTGGGGAGCAAGCTTTAAATCAAATCAGACAATGTTTGGATGCAGCCATGATATCTGTACCATTACTGTACCAGTGGGGATATCTTGCTAGACCAATAGTTACTGTGGGCCATCACTTTTGTCACAGGATAGAAATGAAGATTACTTTCCTTTTCCAGCAGAGTACATAGAACCTTCCAGGACTATGAAAGTTAGGAAGTCAAGAAGGAGCTTCCTGGTTAGTACCAGCTTGATTTCTACATGTTTTATGTCTCAAATATTTGATATCTTCAGCAATTGGATCTTACTGTGAAGCTCTCTAGTGTCAGATTTCAACCTGCGGGTCACTATCACTTTGTTAAACTTCTATATCTAAAAATCATTACATTATGGTACATAACAGAAGCAAAACTACAGTTATCAGGTAGCAGTGAAATTTTATGGTTGGCTATCACCACAACATGAATAACTATATTAAAGGATCACAACATTAGGAAAGTTTAAAATCAGTCTTCTAAAGGGGAACCAAGAGCAATGGTAGTAGCCTATATTATTTGGCAGTGTATATGAAACTATATTAGCTGATGATTCCAATAGAGAAAACCCACTACTAGAACTAGACTTTTTTATTTGTTGTCCTGTTTTGTATAATTGAGCTATTGTTACTCAATTGTTGCAGTTTTCCTAGATCATATATATATATATATATATATATATATATATATATATATATATATGAAAGTTTAGGCAATAGAAGGTTATGTAATGAAGATATGGAGACTTTTCTTTAGGGTTACCTATCTTGTCCTGTGTTCCTTTCCATCTTCTCGAAATTTACTTTCTATTGTTCCACTTTTCCTTTTTACCCTTTATATTACTATGTTCTTCCTTCCTCCTAATATTATGACCTTTGAATGTGTTGCAAATGAAACAACATACCTCAAAATACAGAGCTACAAAGGAAAGAAAACATGCCATATTTGGCTTTCTGGATCTGGATCACTGCCCTCAGAATTCTGCTGTCTAATTCTATTCATATACATGCATATGTTGTCATTTATTTTTTTCTTCTCATCTGAATTGTACAGATATATCCCATTTGCATTAAACACTCATCCATTGATGGACATTTAGGCCAGGACACAGATAGGACTTCTACCATGATCTTTGAAGATAAAAAGGAGTTTAAACATGTTACTTGTAGGACTGCTTCAGTGTTTAAGTGTGAAAGATAGATATTTTATAAAGGATTTCTATAAAGAAACTTGCATATCACTTACATATTTGAAATTATATTGGTAACTATATTTATTTTAAGTATACAAAATCTTTAGAAATTTTATAGAAGGTTGAAGGTAAACTTTGATTATTAAAATATTGGGTATCAGAGCTGGAGAAATGGCTCAGTGGTAAAAAGCTCTTGCAGAGGTCCTTAATTCAGTTCTCAGAAACCACATTGACACACAACCACCTTTAATGAGATCTGGTGCCCTCTTCTGTCATGGAGGCATATATGCATACAGAAAGCTATTCATAATAAATCTTACAAAAATTATATTGGGTGTCTAACTTCTGAAGTTTCTTGTAAAATTTGGATATTAGTCCTTTGTCAGATGTAAGGTTAGTGAACATCCTTTTCCATTCTGTTGGCTGTTTATTTGTCCTATTGACAATATATTTTGCCTTATAGAAGCTTTCAAGTTTCAAGAGGTCTCATTTATTAATTGTTGGTCTTTGAGCCTGAGTCATTAGTGTTTCGTTCAGAAAAATTACCAATATGTTCAAGAGTACTTGCCTTTCCTTTTCTATACAATTTACTATGTCTGCTTTTATAATAAGGTCATTGATCCACTTGGAATTAAGTTAGTTTTGTGCAGGGTGTTAAGTATGGACCTATCCTCATTCTTCTACATTTAAGCATCCAGTTAGTCCAGAACCATTTATTGAAAAAGCTTTTATTTTTCCATTGTATGGTCTTGGCTTCTTTATCAAAATTCAATAAGCCATTGGTATATGGGTTGATTTTTGGGTCATTGATTTGATTCCATTGATCAACATGTCTGTTTATGTACACACACTATGCAGTTTTAACTCTGTATTAAGGGTTGACATCACAGGTGTTGAGATTCTTCCTGAAACTCTTTTATGGTTCAGGATTGCTTTGGCTATCTCCAGGATGAGACAGAGTCCTGGAACAAGGGAGGCAACCAAGAATCAATGTGGTGATCTTAGTTGTGACTCACTATACTGGGTATATGGAACCTGAAGATGCCACCTCCTATAGCCATAGGAAACACAGTGAAGTGATAGAGATATAAAAATGAACTTTGGGGATGCTTTTCCTCCTACTGAGTTGAATTATCCAGCCTTGTATGAGGTATGTATATAGTCTTACTATAACTTGTTAGGCTATGTTTGGATCATATCACTAATAAAACACATGCTCTTTTCAGAAGAGAAATGAATTTGGGGGAAAGGAGAGGTTCAGGATGGAGCTAAGAGGAGAACGAGAAGAGGGAAGTGAGATCACAATGTGTTATATGGGAGAAG
The DNA here is from genome assembly GCF_004785775.1 of Grammomys surdaster. Lineage (NCBI taxonomy): Eukaryota > Metazoa > Chordata > Mammalia > Rodentia > Muridae > Grammomys > Grammomys surdaster. The sequence continues at coordinate 777,897 of NW_021620542.1, forward strand.
AAAAAATATGCAAATAAATTACAAATACTAAAAATGAGGAGGAAAACTTCTAGTTTGATGCTGATCTGTTGGAAAACTAGACTCAAAGCCAGCAATTTATGCTCAGACGGCTATATGACACACTTTGGGACAATGGAAGGCAAGAAGAATGTACTAAGCATTTGTGGGTAAAAAAAATTATATTATAAATTCAGGAAAGCAGCTGGTCTAACTTTGTAATATGTTGCCTTATGCAAACAAAAGGCTTAGAAAAACTAGAACTCTTTTATTTTCTACTAGAATTACTGACTAGATTCAATATAAACTCATCCTACATCTAAAATTTGAATTGTATGAGCAAAGTAGATTCTTTACTCACTTTGAGTTTCTATAACTATTGACCAAATCATTCTCAAATAACCGATGTTATGAAAAAAAAAAAAACAAAACAGTGAATGCATACTTTACAGTAATACCCACTTGTGATGTTAACATAAGCCTGGCTCAACTGAAATTAAAGTAGGTTTAAAGCATGATGATATATGGAAATGATATTCACTGATGTTTTTAGAAATTCTATTCCCAATGACTGAAACAAGTGTTGTTAAGAATTACAGAAATGATGTTTAAAAAAGATCATACATTCATGTGTAAAAAACTTTATCTTAATGACAGCCACACAAAGCCTATTTTCACCTCTAATCAACATTTTAATAAAAGGCGAAGTATATATATGAAGCAGCAAATATTGGCTGAGTGATGTTTGTATTCCATCACTTTTCAAGAAAAAAATTCAAAATAACTGTTTAAAATACCCAAATAATATTTTTCTAGACATTACACATAATACATATATTTCATATATACTTGCAAATAATAAGGTTTCAGTAACTTTTTTCCAGCACAGTACTAAAAATGTGATTGTGTTGCATAATTTGAAGAATGAGAAAAACTTTAAAAGAGGACTTTGTTAAGCAGTACCTTTTTTCCTGAAATAAACATGAGTATTTTCCAATGAAATTGGAAAAGGTATTAAGGAAACACTTATATTTATACAAACGTTGCCAAAAGAGTATTTTAGTGGCATTCATCATTTTTTACTAAATTATACTGTTTATTTATATTTCAAGTGTTGCCCTACTTCTAGGTCCCCACTCACAGGGTTCTTCAATCCATCCTCCCTCTCCTTCTCACCCATTCACCAGTCACCATCCCACCCCTTCCCTGAGGCATCAAATCTCTATAAGATTGGGTGCATTCTCTCCCACTTAGGCCAGACAAGGCAGCCCTCTGCTACATATGTGCCAGGGGCCCTGGACCAACCTATTTGGTTGGTGACTCAGACTCTGGGAGCTCCAAGGGTCCACGTTAGTTGATACCGTTGATCTTCTTATGGAGTTGCCATCCCCTTCAGCTCCTTCAATTTTCCCCTGACTCTAGAAAACTATATTTAAAATAACTTTTTTAAGCTGATCAGTTTTGGTTAATGTTATTACTATAATTGTTATACTGTATAATGATAATAATATGAGCTTGCCACACTTCATCTTCTGATGTCTTTTTTTAATCTGTATTTGGATATATTTTAATTTGTATTTATATAGTACAATTGATGTTTATAAATCAATGACAACTAGTTAAAATTAATTTTTAAAAATACCAGTTTACACTGCTTCAAATATTTCATAAAAGCTTTTTAACATATACTGAACTTGCAGATTTTACAACTATCATTTTTTCTGCTACCTTTGAAAATGATTTTGGTTATAGTCTTTAATAGATAGTATATAGTTGCTTGTCTATAATCTCTTAATTATTAAATTTAAGCAGCTCAAAAGGTGTATTTTAAGGACTAACATTTAAAATCAGTATTTGTTTTGAATTAAACCAAACACATGCCATTTTAAATCCACCATTATATATTTTTGAGCCTTTAGAACATACTCAGGAAGTGTCTCTCCCCGACTCATGAAGAGAGTGCAAAGAGGAGGATGTTTTATATGACTTATCTACCTACTCATAGCAATATTCACTCCCAATATCCATGCTTTACCTGCTGCTGTGAAGGAAATGGCCTTTGTTGGCACAAAATGTCTTCTCCAGTACAGACAATTGTAATTAAATGTGGATAAAAGAAGGAGCGGTCATTTTTATCTGAAGGAAAATTAATAATAGTATCTGGATGTCAAAAGTTAATTAGACATTTTCTAAGCTACGATTAGAAGAGAATTTTAAACAGAATATATGACATGAGTGACAGTGTAGATACTTGGACATCCAATTAATCATGTCTATTTAGCATCTTCTCAGGGTTCACGACACTTCTGCAGTTAACAGGAATAGAGAACATATATAACACATTGTCAAAACAACAATGTTCCCCACATTGTCATGCATATAAGCTTTATTTCCTTACTGAAATTTATTGAGAATAATCATAACAGCATCACTAAACCAAGTAGAACTTTTCCAAAGAGCATTCAAGGAGCACAAAGAGGTGTAACAAAAAAAAATCATATACTTAATTAAATTTAAATCATCACTGTCACCAGGTTTTAGCCTTCTATCCAATTGTAACTAAATAAATAGAGCAATATTAGGAATAATAAACTGTTGGATAGAAAAATAAAGGTTTCCTATAAATATCATCTATACTGCACTAATAATTAGCTGTCATCTTTCTCTATGTAGATACCACAATTGGTTAACTTTGGTAATTCATATATTTCATTTTCAATTCCTAAAGTTACTCTTTCATGGTAAAAAGGAAAACAGATACATAAAAATCTTTTAGAGAAAATCCTGGACTAATATTTAAACAGAGTTATTTATATTTAGTATTTCAATCTTTCAAAATTAAGCTGGAGACTAGATTGTTCAGGAATCTAATATAAATTCAAATACAACAACAGAAAGCACAGGTAGTTTCCAATGTAGGGAGTTATTGCATATGCTATATGGCCATTTGACATTCCTGTGCAATGCAGATATTCCAAGATGAGAAAATGAAATATGGTTGAAAGATACACATTAAACAAACAAACAAATGAATGAACAAAAACATTAAGTGACATAGCATACAACCACCAATAAAAGGATAATTTGAAGGGTTAGAAAGGTTTTCATCTATAAAATAAGTGGCAGAGAAAATAAGATAGTTTTAAATATGTACATATTCCAAATTCGTGAATCGATAGAAAGAAAGCTAGAAAATATAATCAGAGTAAAAATCAAAAAACTGAAAATTTATCAGACAATCCACTTTTATATAAAAAATAAGAGTATGAAGTTTGTAATAAAAAGTGTGAAATGCAGAGCACAGAGGTATGGCTGGAGCGAGGGATCAATGTTCAAGAATACCAGCTGTACTTCCAGAGTACATGAGTTCAATTCTCAACATTCAGAGCAGCTCAGGACTGTCATTCCAATGCCAGGGGCTCCCTGGAAACCAAGCATGTATGTGGTACAGATGACACATTAAAACAAAATATCTGTACATATAAAATAATTAGTCAGGCAGTAATGGTGGACACTTTTAATCTAGGACTGGGGAGATAAAGACAGGCAGATCTCTGTGAGTTCATAGCCAGTCTGATTTATAAAGTGAGTTCTAGGACATCCAGGAATACACAGAAAAACAAACAACCAAACAAATAAAAAGCATGAAATGCCTTATATTAGACGTGTAAACTCTCATCTATCTTTTTGTTTTCTTTTTTATTGTATATTTTCTTATTTACATTTCAAATGTTATCCCCTTTCCCTGGTTCCCATTTCCCTAGTTCCCCTTTCCCTGGTTCTCCTCCCTGGAAACCCTCTATTCCTTCCCCCTTTCCCTGATTCTGAGGGGGCTTCCCCACACACTCACCAACTCCTGCTTCCTCACCCTCGAATTCCCCTACACTAGGGCATTGAGCCTTCACAGGACCAAGGGTCTCTCCACCCACTGATGCCTGACAAGGCCATCCTGGGCTACATATGTGGATGGAGCCATGGATCCCTCCATGCGTACTCTTTGGTTGATGGTTTAGTCCCTGGGAGCTTTGGGCGAGGAGGGGGTCTGGTTGGTTGATGTTGTTGTTCTTCCTGTAGGGTTGCAATCACCTTCAGCTCCTTCAGTCCTTTCTTTAACTTCTCCATTGGGGAACTCTTGATCAGTCCAATGGTTGGTTGAGAGCATCAATCTCTGTATTTGTCAGGCTCTAGCAGAGCCTCTCAGGAGAAAACTGTATCAGACTTCTGGCAGCATGCACTTCTTGGCCTCCACAATAGTGCCTGGGTTTGGTGACTGCATATGGGATGGATCCCCAAGTGGGATAGCCCATGGATGGCCTTTCCTTCAGTCTCTGCTCCACACTTTGTCTCCCTATGTGCTCCCATGAGTATTTTGTTCTTCTTTCTAAGAAAAACTGAAACATCCACACTTTGGCCTTCTTTCTTCATGAGCTTCACATGGTCTGTGAATTGTATCTTGGGTATTCCGAGCTTATGGACTAATATCCATTTATCTTTGAATGCATACCACATGTGTTCTTTTGTGATTGGGTTACCTCACCCAGGATGATACATTCTAGTTCCATCCATTTTCCTAGGAATTTCATGAATTCATTGGTTTTTTTTATTGGATGTTTTATTTACATTTCATATGTTACCCCCTTACCCCATCCCCCCCACCCAGGAACGCCCAACGCCTCACCCCTCCTTCTGCTTCTCTGCAGATGTACCCCTACCTACCCTACCACTCCCACCTCCCCATCCTCAAATTCCCACCCACTGGGGCATCGAGCCTTCATGAGACCAAGGATCTTTTCTCCCATCTATGCCTGACAGGGCCCTCCACCCTTACATATACAGCTGAAGCCATGGATGCCTCCCTAAGTGCTCCCAGGCTGGTGATTTAGACCCTGGGAGCTCTGGTTGGTTGGTATTGATGCTCTCCTCATGGAGCTGCAAATCCCCTCAGCTCCAATAGTCTTCACTTTAACTCCTCCATTGGGAACCCCATGATCAGTTCAATGGCTAGCAGTGTGCATCTGCCTCTGAATATGTCAGACTCTTGCAGACCTCTAAGGAGACATCTATATCAGGCTCTTATCAGCAGTTGATATGATAGTATACTTAAGTGACCTCAAAACTTCCACCATAGAACTCTTATATCTGATAAACAACTTCAGCAAAGTTATAAATTCAACTCAAACAAATCAGTGGCCTTCCTCTACATGAAAGATAAACAGACTGAAAAAGAAATTAGGGAAATGACACCCTTCACAATACTCACAAATAATACAAAATACCTTGGTGTGAATCTAACCAAGCAAGTGAAAGACCTGTATAACAAGAACTTCAAGTTTTTGAAGATAGAAATTGAAGAAGATCTCAGAAGATGGAAAGATCTCCCATGCTCATGGATTGGCAGGATTAATAAAATTAAAAAGGCCATCTTGCCAAAAACAATCTACAGATTCAATGCAATCCCCATTAAAATCCCAACTCAGTTCTACACAGAGTTAGAAAAGGTAATTCTCAAATTCATTTGGAATAACAAAAAACCCAGGATAGCAAAAACGATTGTCAACAATAAAAGAACTTATAGAGGAATCACCATCTCTGACCTCAAGCTGTATTACAGAGCAGTAGTGATAAAAACTACCTGGTATTGGTACAGTGACAGGTAGGGAGATCAATGGAATAGAATTGAAGACCCAGAAATTAACCCACACATCTATGGTCACTTGATCTTTGACAAAGGAGCTAAAACTGTCCAGTGGAAAAAGGACAGCATTTTCAACAAATGGTGCTGGTTCAACTGGAGGACAACATGTAGAAGAATGAAAATTGATCCATTCTTATCTCCTTGTACAAAGCTTGTACAAGTCTAAGTGGATAAAGGACCTCCACATGAAACCAGATACAATGAAACTAATAGAAAAGAAGGTGGGAAAGAGCCTCGAATACTTGGGCACAGGGAAAAAGTTCCTAAACAGAACACCAATGGCATATGCTCTAAGATCAAGAATTGACAAATGGGACTTCATAAAATTGCAAAGTTTCTGTAAGGCAAAGGACACTGTCAATAGGACAAAACTACAACCAACAAATTGGGAAAAGATCTTTACCAATCCTAGAACTCAAGAAATTAGACTCCGGACAACCAAATAGCCCTATTAAAAAATGGGATATAGAGCTTAACAAAGAATTTTCAATTGACAAACTCGAATGGCTGAGAAGCACCTAAAGAAATGTTCAGCATCCTTAGTCATCAGGGAAATGCAAATCAAAACAACCCTGAGATTCCATCTTACACCAGTCAGAATGGCTAAGATTAAAAACTCAGGTGATAGTAGATGCTGGCAAGGGTGTGGAGAAAGAGGATCACTCCTCCATTGTTGGTGGGACTGCAAGATGATTCAACCACTTTGGAAGTCATTGTTTGTAATAGCTAAGTAGTATTCCATTGTGTAAATGTACAACATTTTTTGTATCAATTCCCCTGTTGAAGGATATCTGTGTTCTTTCCAGCATCTTGCTATTATAAATAAAGCTGCTATGAACATAGTAGAGTATGTGTCCTTGTCATATTTTGGATCGTCTTTTGGGAATACGACCATGAGTGTTATAGCTAGGTCCTCAGGTAATGCTATGCACAATTTTCTCAGGAATCCCAGACTGATTTCCAGAGTAGCTGTACCAGCTCGTAATCCCACCAAAACTGGAGGGGTGTTTGTCTTTCCCCACACCCTCACCATCATCTGCTGTCACCTGAGTTTTTGATCTTAGCCATTCTGACTGGTGTGAGGTGGAATTTTAGAGTTGCTTTGATTTGTATTTCCCTGATGACTAAGGATAACATTTCTCTAGGTGCTCCTCAGCCATTCAATATTCCTCAGTTGAAAATTATTTTTTTAGCTCTGTACCCCACTTTAAATAGGATTATTTGATTCTCTAGAGTCAAACTTCTTGAGTTATTTCTTTGTATTGGATATTATCCTTCTATTAGAAGTAAGATTGGTACCAACTCAATTCTTCATAAGTTAGAAAGAGCAATGTGTAAATTCTTTTGAAATAACAAAAATCCAGGATATTGAAAACTATTCTCAAGAGTAAATGAACTTCTGAGGGAATCACCATCCTTGACTTCAAGCTGTATTACAGAACAATAGTGATGCAAACTGTATGATACTGGTACAGATATAGGCAGGAAGATCAATAGAATTGAAGACCCAGAAATGAACCCACACACCTATGGTCACTTGATCTTTGACAAAGGAGCTAAAACCATCTAGTGGAAAAAAAAGAGAGCATTTTCAACAAATGTTACTGGTTCAAATGGAGGTCAGCATGTTAGAAAATGTAAATTGATCAAAGCTCAAGTCCAAGTGGATAAAGGACATTCATATAAAACCACATACACTAAAACTAATAGAAAAGAAGGTGGGGAAGAGCCTCAAACACATGAGCACAGGGAAATATTTCCTGAACAGAACACCAATGGCTTATGCTCTAAGACTAAGAATCAACAAATGGAAACTCATAAAACTGCAAAGCTTTTGTAAGGCAAAGGATACTGTCAATATGACAAAATGGCAGCCAACAAATTGAGAAAAGATATTCACTAATCTTACATTTGATAGAAGTCTAATATTCCAATAAACTTCCATCTTAAAAAAATACAAATAGAAAACCAAAAATAACAGAAATAATTCACTGAAAAAAAAATCAAACTGAAAAACAACAAAATAATGGAAAACACACACAAACACATACACACCACAGACTATAAACCAATAAGAGATTAACTGAAATCTTTCATACAATTGAGAACTCATGACAAAATTGACTTTCTCCAAAGAAAATATGAACCTCTTACCAATATTCCAAAGCAAAACAAAAACATTACCACAAATGGGAGAGCAATCAAATGCCACTGTTGATAATAGGGTAATATCATAGGAAACCTTATTTCAATAATTGATCCTCAGTAACTCATATTTTAGTAACTGATATAAGATTAAACATCAAAAGAACAGAAATACATATATTTTGTATGTCAATTTAGGGTAGATATAGTGGTCCATTGACTCGTAAATTCTATTTTGGAGTCCTAAGATAAGAGTCAGGTTTAAACACAGGATAAGAAGCACGCCTAACTAAGCCTCTTTGTCAGGAAGTGGTTGCAAAAATCACTGTCCTTTCAGTTCCAGTCTCACTGAAAGGTTTTCTCACAACTTAAAAATTCTTCTGCCAGACAAGCTCCTGCTAAGATATTAGATTTTCACACCTTAATGAACTTAATACAATATCAATTGAAATTCTTAGAAGTATTTATTCACTAATAAGTAGATATTAGCCCAAAAAGTATACACAGGATACAATCCACAGAACTCAAGAAGGTTAATGTCCCTAAGGGCCCAAGTGAAGATGCTTCGACCCCACTTGGGAGGGAGAAGAAAGCAATCATGATTGTATAGGGGAAGGGAGGGAGGCCCTGAGTTGGAGAGGTGAAGAGGAGAGCAAAGGAAAATCATGATCATGTTTTCAGGGGGAACAGGAGTGAAGCCCTGAGGGCCAGCAGAATGAATGGAAACAGGCAACCTCTGGAGGTGGGAGGTGGGGGTCCTTCTAGGATGTAACAGAGACCTGGGAGGTGAGAGACTCTCAGGACTCAAAGAGTCCTTAGACGAAATGTCCAACAGCGGACAGCGGGAATTTGTAGAGTTCACCTCAAGTAGAATGACAGAGCATCAAGTGGAGGGATGGGTTTGCCATCCCACAGTCAAAAACTCTGACCCAGAACTGTTTGTGTGTAAAAGAACTTTGGAGACAAAAAACGATAAAAGACTGAGGGAAAGGAGGTTCAGTGACAGCCCCAAATTGGGATCCATCTCAAAGGGAGGCCCCAAGGCCTAACAAAATTATTGATTCTATGGTGTGCTTACAGATAAGAGCCTAGCACGGCTGCCCACCAAGAGGTCCAATAAGCAGCTAGCTGAGACAGACTCAGATACCCAATCAATAGATTAAAGTATTGAACACATGTAGTTGATTTAGGGAAAGACTGGAAGAAGTTGAGGAGGAGGGCGACCCCATAAGAAGACCAGCATTCTTAACTAACTTTTACCCCACAGATCTCTGAGACACTGAGCCACCAACCAGTCACCATACACTAGATGGTATGAGGCCCTGACACATATACAAGAGAAGATTGTCTGGTCTGACCTCAGTGAGAGAAGAAACACCTAACCCTTGAGAGACTTGAGGCTCCAAAGAGTGTGGGTGGACTGGCAGGGTAGGATGGGGTAGGAAGTAGGATGGGAGAGTAGGGTAGGGCATGGGGTGGTGGAGGCAGGGACATCATCTGAGAGACAAAAGAGGAAGAACTGGATGAGGAGCTTTTGGAAAGTGGACAGGGAATGGGATGGGATAAAGACTGGATTGAAAAAGAGAGAGAGAGATATTAAAGATAATACAAAATGAAGTAAAATAAAAATGGAAAAATATCCAATATAATTCACAGGAAATGCCAAAAAAAAATCTTGCTTCTGTTCTGTTCTGGTCAGAGGCCAGAATAGCAAGAAATATTAAGAAAGTTCATGTTTCTTATTTTCATCAAATTTGTACAGTTGCTGATTTGTGGAGGTGTGGCACAGCCCCATCTACTGGAAAAGGCAGGAGTCATGAAGCCAGAACAATCACTTGACACTGTTCCAGAAAAGCTGAGTTGATTGTTGCAATCGCTGCCATTGTGTTTTTAACTTAGATTTTGGTCTCCGGATGTTCCATTTTTGAGGACATTCTTCATCACAATCCATTTTATGTCTTTTCATAAGGAAACTATGTCTGAGTCTTCTTTATTAGTATCCCAATATTAACTTCATCTGGCCACTATTTGGAAGTCTTTCTTATGCTCTGGAGATCTTTAGAACAGATGAGCACATAGTTAGATGAGACTATTTCTCCAAGAATCTTCCTGGGTTATCTTTCCCTGAGCAAAATCAAACAGTATAATTGGTTCAGAGTAAACAGAGACAATTGACAAACTCTGACTGGCCATGAGAAAAGGTTACAGAGTCAAGGCCTCTTTTTATTATATGTTTAGAGATCTTTGAAGGTGTAGTTTAAGGATAGGGATTCATATCAGGCACAACCCCAGAGGAGTAGAACTCAGTAAATCAGATAGACTAAGTTGATGAAACATAAAGGATAAAGAAGTTAGGTATTCCTATTTGCTATTCATAAAAAGAACTGTTTGGATATTTTCAGTTTGTCTAAGGTACTTTTAAACTGCAAACACTGTCAGCTTAAAAGCAGCCTGTCATATAACAAATGTGTTTGCTTTGGAAGAGACATTTTGTAGTCTTTAAATTGGAGTTATAGGGCCAATCATAAAAATAAAATCTGTTCTGTTTGTATTTTCTAATTGTGACTGAACTTGTAACCCTAGACATGTAATGAAAAATCAAACACATAATCTGTACTTCTTGGATAATCATTAGTCTTTCTTTGTTCTATGAAACCTGAATAAATAAAGAAGCACCTGGTTGCTAGGGATGTGAGATTCCCCTAAACACCATCTCCTGACTCAATCCTCTCTCCTCTTGCAGACTCTTTATCTTCTCTGCAGGCAGCTGGCCTGTCAGCAAGGAATCTCATAGAGAAATGCCCCTTACAAAGGTGTGTCCAGAACTGTTGTCCAAATACTCGGTAATGAGAGACACAAGGACAGCTCACAACAGGGCTAACAGGATTGTCAGGCTTACCCTGTAACTCAACACAATTTTTCTCGTAAACGCTGTACAGATATCCTGTACAGGGAGCCCATTGGTGTCTCATCTCTATGATCCATTCTGTTTCATGGCAGCTCTGATTGCTGTTTTCCTCTTAAGTGCCTACCTATACAATCACAAAAATAAAAACTCCATGTATAAACAAATATTCCCTATGAACTATGAGATTCATGCATCAAATTTTCTAGACAGCTCAGAGAAAGTTGTAGCCTCAGTGGAAGCTTTGTGTGATTATGTGATTCCAGCACTGTAAGTCCTGTGTTAAATCCCCTCACTCTTGAATGCTGCATCATACTCAACATTCCCATTTCTCATCAATTCTGAAATAAGTGAGTATCCTTGCACATACTATGAAATTAAATTCTTCATTCATAATGCGTATTAAAATTAATTTTTATAATTAGAAAAAACCTTAAATATATAATTGATGAATGGTTGAATAACCCCGTAGTACATCAGGAATGGTTCTAAGATCATAATTAAGTAAACTCATCAGTACTTTGCAATACACTGTCTACAGTACAATATCCTTATAGATACATGATCAATATCCATAAGGAAAAAAATATACTGTGTGAAGTAGCCAGACATAAAAGACATTTGTATAATCCTAATCAAAGAGATTCTAGAACATACAAAAATAATAGTCTTTTTTAAAGGAGCATATCATTAAATGTTGGTGATTGGTTTAAGAATATGAGCAAAAATTTTAGTTTGTTGGTGCTGAGAATTCTTCAAAAAATGAATTTTTTTGGCAGGCTAAGATGCTTAAACTGTAAACTTTAAATAAAGTTAAAAATATTTCAAACAGACTGAGAATAAAATTTTATATAGCCTTCTGTTACATACCTCCCTTAAAATACAGAGCCCTAGTGACAGATGTATCACAACTGTCTCCCAACCTCTCTTAGAGTTTTATCATTTAGGAAAAATTATAAGTGTGTAAACAGCAAAATCTGAATTGAATTTCAATAAAAGATAAAATTTTTCTTTTGGGATTTTTTAAATCCTAAAGAGAATCCATTACAAGTCAATATCTGACTCTGGGAACATTTGTTTCTAGAATAATAATTTAATATTTTATAACTTCCTTGTTTTAAAAGAGTCTGTGTTTGCATGCATGATATGTGAGAACTGTATTATAACATTACTGCTACAAATATAATGTATTCGTATATGATTTCTTCAATTAATCCCTCACAATATATTTCAGTGTAAAAAGAATACTGTGTGTCCTGCTCTGAATTACTTTGCGTAGTTTAATTGTGAGTTTCAGTCTGTGCCTACCTCAAAGCCAGTCAGGAGCCAGTTAGCAGATGGTTGTCACAAAACCCTATCCGAAATTTCAGGTTCCTGAAATTAGCAAAGACAACAGAACACATGATGCACCCCTGCTCTGAGTCATACACACAGAGGTACATTTCACACTGTGATATGCTGGCCCCTGCCAACCTGTCATCAGACTGCCTGGTGCCTATATCATAAGAATTACAAAGACAAAACACGTACTCTCTCTAACCGAAGCTTCAGCTCAACAAGGCCAGTCACCTGACTTCTCATTTGTTCAGAACTAGCTCCATCTTCAGTGAGCACTGTGTTTGAACCACATCTGCCTTGGAAAGTGAGGCAGGATTGAAAGGGGAAGCTGTGAGGACATGATGGTACAGATGAGATGCTTAGCCCATAATCAGCATGAACCCTCTTAGCAGGAAAAGAAGGATTTCAACGTAACTAGTAGCTGAATAAAGTGTTTCAATTTTTCTGGACCAAAACCTTAGACTTTCTAGAAATCTCACTGGAAACTCTACTTATAGAAAGGGATATGTCCACAATCCATTATACAACCACAGTATCTTCTGGTTTTAACATATCAGGTTATAAGTCCAAGCAATAAATCCCCAGAACCATGTATAACATTTTTTTACTCAGAAAGAAAATAAAAATAAAAAACCTGTCTTTTGCAATTTAACAGTGAGCTACTGATATAATATGTCCTGAAGACATAAAGATGTGTGTGTGTGTGTGTGTGTGTGTGTGTAGTTAAAATTATAAGTCTAGAGTTCCCATAAGTAGCCCATGACCCTATATAAGTATGTATTTTTTTGACAGCACTCTCTTAGAGACATATGTAGCTGTGTTCTTGGGTGTGCTTTTACTTTCTTTGAGTGTCTTTTTAGCAACTTCCATTGAATCTCAAATTTCTTCATACTAGCTAGTTCTACAATTATTTTTTGTGCCAAAGTTATGAATTTGTCTCAATTGAGATCTCTAAGAGATTAGGTGCCTCCTTGGCCTGCTGAGATGAGTGTGGTGCAGTGATGACCCCTCTCTTGCTGATTGAACCAGGTCTGTTCACTTCTCAGAGAAACACTTTGACAGATTTCTTAACATCATACCTAAGTACTTCCTTACATCAATGCTCTCTACATCCATGTCAGTTTTACGTTCTTGCTTTCAGTCTGCTGTATTTGAACACAAAATCCTCCTTAACTATTTTTTGCATCCTATACTAATGTAACACACAAATGTTATTGTGTAAAATATGTTATGTAATATGATAATATAGTTATTATGATTAGAATAACAAGATTAGGATGGCAAGATTTATTTAGCATAATAAATACCTGTCATTCTTACTTTCTCTGTCAACCAAATGAAATCAGTAGTAGTTAGCAGATAAAAACCCACAAACCTGATGTTGATTAGGAATTTATCTTTATTCTAGTGATCCTAAAATCTATGCAATAAATCAGCACAATTCTCTGTGACTTTGACATAGCAAACTCAAATCTTGTAAAAGCAAAGGGTTCTTATAGACTAATGAAAGAAAAATGTCATTAATATTTATGATTCAAATTAGAAGTACTTCTTCTTTAACAACAGTCACTATAATCTTTTGGGAAAAAATATGTGAAGTAGTCAGTAGAAGGTATAAGTTGTCGCTCTCAAAATGACAGCCACGTAATTCAAAAGAACTGTTGCAGTTTATGTTGTCCTTTTGACATGGCAGTTTATGCTCTAGAGTTTTATTAATATTTTTCATTGTGTTTAGAGTGGACCACACTCCATTTTCCAGAAGCTAACTACCTGCTTGTCTTTCCACTGCATTTCAATTAATATTATCTGTAACCATTGAACAATTTTGTATTACAAAATACAGTCTAAATTGTAATTCTGTTCCTCTGGAAATAGAGGTTGTAAGAATTTCTTAAGTATTAAGTCTTATATGTTATTTGATTGAGACTAGGCTATATAGAAATCTCCTCAAGGCATTAAATTTTCTACCATCCATCTGTATCTCAAAGGGCATACTGCTGACAACTCTAACATCATACAATGTTCACTGTGGATATTGATCACCTTACCAGCTTCACTCAGTGGACACTCTGGATCTCACTGCTGGGCATTTGTTCAGAACACACATTGCCTGTATTTGGTGGCTTTTAAAAACTAATCTTATACCTTCTATCCCTTTAAAACCAGCATCATATGGAAGATGTCTCCCAGTTATCCCAATAGGTCTGTAGGAGGTCATGCCCCTGAACCATAGTTACATCAGCTTCTATGTGCTGACCTTAGGACACATTTCTCTAAGAGCCATGCTCAAGGTCTGTGGGACAGTCAGTACATTCTATGGTTGTGATTTGGTAGGCTCTCTCCTTTCAAATTAATTTGCAATTTCACAAAATTGAGACTTTGTTGTGTGAGATCTTTGCTTTATGACACCTGTGCTCTTCTTCTATAACATAGTTCCTGTAGTCCCTTGATTTTTCTTTTCCTTTATTTCTTTTCTTCTTTTCTTTTTTTCTTTTTGCACTAGCACTGATCTCTTTAATATTTACTATTGCTTTCAAACTTGTTTTTTTTCCCAAGCTAAAATTGTTTATACTCTGTTCCTCATTCAAGTGTGAACTTTAAATATTCCTAGTCTTCTCACATGCTTACTCATTCTGAAGACATAGATGGAAGCAGTAAACAGTAGCTGTTCTATATCCTGAAGCTTATTCTGGTTCCAAAGTTCCTCGGCCAAACATGATAGTCCATCATCTTTAATACACTCTCAGGGATGTGCTCAGTTCTAAATTCCCTAGCTTCCGTGCAAATGTGTTATGTGGAAAATGACTTGTCCAGTTCTACATAGACTCTCTGTTCTCCTATGAAATCTCATCTATATTTCACTAAGCATTTCAGTATTCCAGTCTCTCAATGAAATGACACATTACGCTCTCTTGCAGTTTCAAACAGATTTTCTCCTCGAAAGTTCTAAACTGTTCTATATCTCTCTCAAAAACCAGTTTATGTATTGAAAGAAGCATATGATAGGTACCAGTTTTCTCTATGAAATCCAAGTATTAGTTATTTTTTATTGCCGTGACTAAATATATAATAAGAAATGATTTCAAAGACATCAGAAACTTGAGGTAGCTGGTCATGTTGCATTCACAGGTAAAAAGCAGAGAATGGTATGCTCCTCTTTGTCTCTGTCTCTCTGTCTCTCTGTTTCTCTCTGTCTCTCTCTCTCCCTCTTACTGCAGGATCCCACCCCATGGAATGTTGTCATTTACAGTTAAGATGAGGCTTCCTACAATAATTTACCTGGCTTATTTTGCTTTTTGGTTGCTGTGATAAAACATTGAACAAAAGTGGATTGGCCATGTTTTATTTAACATTACACATTCATATCACAATGGATCACTGAGGGATACCAACACAAGAACTCAAAATAGGAAACTGGAGAAAGGAACTGAAGTCGAGACTATGGAGGAATATTACTTCTCATGAATATCTTTGCTACTTTCTTTTTTAGCCCAACACTACCTTCCCATGAGTACTGCCTCCTACAATAAGCTGGGCCCTCCTACATTCAACATTAATAAAAAACTGACCCATAGGCATGTTCAACTAACAGTCTGAAGGAGGAAGTTCCTTGATCATGGTTTTTTTTCTTCCAAAGAAGTCTAATTTGTGTCAAGTTTAAAAGAAATCAGTATCTAATCTAATCAAAATAATCCCCTTACAGGCTTTTACAGAATTTCATCTGCTAGGTCTCATCAACCTGGAAATCTTTCTTAGCCATCACAAATCCTGAAAGCATTTTCTAGTCACTCATGCCTCATTTTCATCCTGAACACCAAATTCTGGAATGTATTTTGAAATGGTATAGGAAATGGTATAATAAATGTGTGTGATATAAACATTTTGTTAAGCAATAATTATTATGGGTTAGACATCTCCCAGCATTGAATGGTCAATCACTGTAACATGATCTGCTGGATATAAGCTAATTTTGACACTAGCGTCCATTTTTCAATGTCCTTCATACCTACTTCCATGACTTAGGCTGGCAGGTACACTTATGTTCACATAGAGTCTAGCTGGTTTTCATAGATAGATATATGAAACCTCTTAAAACCCTCAGGATATAAGTTTTTATGGGACATTTCAATCAGTCAAAAATTGTGTAAAGAAACCTAGTGAAATATTATCCTCAAAAATCTTGGTTCACTCTTGGGTAAGGAACCTTTTGCCTTTATTCTTCTGTGCTTATTTCCTATAGCTAAGAAAATAAACCTTGAAAATTCCACAAGAAGTTACACTGTAGAGGTGGTTATTAAAGTGGAAAAATGAGGCCCAAAACTAAAAAGACAGGTATATTTTATAGAAACACTTGAAACACTTGAATACAACCGCATGAGAAAAATTTTATAATTTTAAGTTTTACCATCTACTATGTAGCCAATTTCTGAATCTTCAAATTCAAAAGATTATATAACTCACATTATAACCCTCCATGTAAATGTTGAGATCATTTTGAGGTCAACTGAGGTTATGCTATTGCACAATTGACAAAGTTCTTACATGAGGAAAAACCAGGGCTCCAATTCTGAACAGTCACTAGACATGATCAGCTCAAGAAACTGTGACAATAGCAATGCAGAAATCAAGGCTGACGAGGTGGGGAGAAAGATAATACAGATTGTACCATCTTGAGGGTCCAAAGTAAAGTTCAAATGCTTTTATTCCCTTCAGCACTGTAAGATGAAGTGGGACAGAAAGGAAACATGCCAGAAATATAACTCATTTGGCAGCCTCTAGAATTTTTTTTCAATATGTTTTCTCCATCTAGGGTCAATTTACTGTGACTAGCAGAAACCTGAAATGTACCTAATTTGGCTTAATAAGCCAAGGTCAGTCACCAGTTCTCAGTAAGTCAACTACAAGAGCAAAATTAATAGTCAAAAGCAGATAAAGAAGTTACAACATAGAAAATTGGTAAAGAGAAATCTTTCAGTCCCAACCCTCCAGTCAGTCCATCTTTAGTGTCCCAATATGGGTGTTAGTGTGAAAAGAGAGTGAGATAATGCCTAGCTAAGACATACTGGAAAAGTGATGGTCCTGCAATTGTTTCTGTTTTTCCAGTCTCCTTTGAGGTGGTCTAATATTTTGTCAGCACTTGGGATGTCTCTGTTAGGACACAATTTCTTCCTCTGGCTTGCTCCATGCTTCAATTCTCTTCTTGTCCCAGAATGTGAGGCCTGGAGAAATCTTGTTTCCATAGGATGCCCTGTGTCATAGTCCAGTAGTCAGAAGAATGAACATAAGTGTCCCTCTAGAGCACTGATTCTCAGCTTTGTGGGTCTCAACTCACAAGCACTATTAGAAAAAATATGTATTCATATCTGTATGTATAGAAACATATATACATATATATACACACAGATAAACATATACACATGTATGCATACATATACAAAGTATATATTGACATTTTTGTGAGTAGATCAAGTTTTTACTATGTAACTAAGAATATCCTGCAACTCTCTCATTTTTTTGTATTAGTTTTCTATGATCTTAGCCACCACAACTGGTTAGAATATCTGAGTCTTTAATGGCTTCAGGAAATCTCTATTTCAAAAATTCATCCACAATAAAATTTAAGATGTATTAACTTGTGTAACACTTCATGTACTCTTTTGTAAAGAAAAATAA
>NW_021620542.1:796049-797707 GCF_004785775.1 Grammomys surdaster
TATATATATATATATATATATATATATATATATATATATATATATATATGTTCAGGAACAGGTGTGGAACAACACACCAAAATGTAAAAATTTATAAAAGTCAGAACTCATCTTTCTTTAGAGAATTTGAAGGCTTTTGCTGTTGGTTAGTTTTATGCCAATTTGATACAAGCTAAGTTTCATTTGACAAGAGGAATTTCAGATTGAAAAGTATTTCTATAACATTGGTTTGTAGGCAAGCCTGTAGGGCATTTCTTACTGTTTTATGTAGGAGTGCCTAACCCTTTTTAGGTTGGTGGTTTCATGTGCTATCAGATAACAGAATGAGCAATTCATGGAAAGCAAGACAGTAAGTAGCACTCCCTGCCCCTCTCTCCTGTGCCCTCTGCAAAAACTCTTTGGATTTTCTATCCTTTTGGGTTCCTACACTGACTACCTATGATGGTGAAATATGATAAGGAAATGTAAAACAAATAAATTCCTTCTTCTTTAAGTTGCTTTTGGTCACAGTATTGTATTACAACAATAGAAATACTAATTAAGACATTATATTTTCAGAAAGTTCTCATGGTATACATGGAAACTGTCTATCCTAATACAGTTCTTTTCTGTGTTTTCATGGAAAGATTTTCTTTCTTCCAGCCACATTATGCTGACTTTGGCTGCTTCTCTCATATTGCACTTATAAGGCTCTCTCACTTAATTTTTAAGTCTGACTTTTTTTCCTTGTCTTAGTTGGCATGTTTGTTTGTTTGTTTGGTTGGTTTGGTTTGGTTTTGCTGCAATGAAATATCATGACTAAAAACCAACTTTACAGAAAAAGGTTTATTCAATTTATACTGTCATACTGATATTTATCAACTGAGTAAGTCTAGATACAAACTCAAACAGGCAGGAACCTGAATGCAGGAACTGATGCAAAGGCCATTGAAGATTGTAATGTACTGGCTTGCTCATCATGGCTTACTCACACTCTTTTTTACAGAATCCAAGACAACAAGCTCAGGAATAGGACCACCCTCAAAGGGCTAGGGCTTTCCCCACAAATCACTTAATCACCAGTTAAGAAAATGTCTAACAGCTAAAATTTTTCTTTTGTTCTTTTCTCATATATTACATCCTGGCCAAAAGTTATCCCCCTTACATTCCTTCCAGTTCCTTGCTCCACTTCACATCTCCCCGAGACTTAGACTCACTCCTCCCCCTCTGACTCCAGCAGCACATGTAGCAGAGGATGGCCTTGTCAGGCATCAATGGGAGGAGAGGCCCTTGGTCCTGTGAAGGCTCAATGCCCCATTGTAGAGTAATTTGAGGTTGGGAAGGCAAGAAGAGGTGGGTGGGTGTTTGGAACACCGTCATAGAAGCAGGGAATTGGAGGATGGGATAAGGAGTTGCGGGGAGGGGAGGAGGGAAAAGAGATAACCTTTAAAATGTAAATAAAGAAAATATCCAAAAAAGGTGAGTTAATATGATGATGACAAAAGAAAAAGAGTAGTTAGTAAGGAGATTTAAGTTTTTATTCATTATCTAAGGAGGAAAAATTCCTTCAAAATGAAGAAATTATGTAAAAAAAGATGCATAATATTTCTACTTGAATTCATGATTAAAAATATTATTTATAAGGAAAAGAAAAAAAGAAAGAAAGAAAGAGAAAGGAA
>NW_021620542.1:797807-831574 GCF_004785775.1 Grammomys surdaster
GAGAGAGAGAGAGAGAGAGAGAGAGAGAGAGAGAGAGAGAGAGAAAGAAAGATAGATTTCCCAGGGATATCCACTAAACACTATATAAAATGTTATAATAGACTAGAAAACATCTAAACGTCCCTCAACTAAAGAATAGATTAAGAATTTATGGTACATTTACAAATGTAGTACTACTCAATTGTTAAAAACTATGAAATTTATATGCAAATGGATAGCCTAGAAAAATAGACCAAGATAGATCATTGTGAGTGAGGTAACCCAGGGAAGACAAACATAGGTGTTTTTATGGCAACTCCTTCTTCACACTTGACATGTCTCATTGATATCTCTCATTTATAAGGAAACACACAAAATATAGTTTTAAAAGTGCATTATTAGAACACAGGCACATAGAGTCACATTGTAAAATTGAACTCTCCTTGTAAAACATAACCTAATATCTCAAAACTAATTTTCTTTGGAGACATTTTTTACAAAAATGAGCAAATTCCATAGTTTTGACATTATTGATGAGTTTATTTTTAAGATAAAACAAATTTTATGGATTTGTTTGTGCCCCAAAATTATCTATTGTGTAATCATTTTATGTAAAAACAACAATATAAAATTGAGAACTATGTATTAGCATCTGTGAGTAACCATCTGTGATTAAGAGAAATGAGTGTACCACTTGGCCATTGTGATCAATAAAAAATATATTTATGGAATTCAAGGTAGATTTTTGAGGTTAGCGAAATAAAGTACGGAAGCAGCAACATAAAAGTAGTGCAGAAATCCATGGGTTATTATTTGATGATTTGAAAACTGAGTTAAGTTAATGAAGATGACACACATCCATCAAGGGAAACTAAAGCTGAGTGCCAGGAATAAAAGAACTTTTCCTTAAAATCCAGGAAAGCAAAAATTTGTAGAGAGAAAATGCTTGGTTGAGAAGGTAACTTTTTGTAGGAGGACCTAAGGTGGGAGGAGTAAGGAGAGGAAGAAGAGGAGTAAGGAGAAGAAGAAGAGGAGTAAGGAGAGGAAGAGGAAAAGGAAGAGGAGGAGCTAGAGAGAGCAGAGATGTAGGAGTGATTCAGAGCCACACAGGTATGGAGAATAGTCGCGGGTAACAACTTTCATTTAGGTTAGCTAATTGGGAAACAACTCTAATTGTATGGTCATATTGTTATTGAGCTTTACCAAACATATAAAGCCTTTGATTAATCTGTAAGCATTACAATCTCATTTTTCTACCAGGCCTGCATAGATGGCGGTATGGTCTGGGCAATGCCCAGGCTTGTGGAGACAGCTTGGAACATTGGCAGAGCCATCTCCCACACTGGCATCTCATGGGTGGCAGGGCTGGTGTTTCTGGCTGGCCATTTCTAGCTGTGGCACACATGTGGCCTCTGACCACATCAACATGGCGGCTGAGCTAGGTAGAGCCACCATAGCTTAGATAGTCGGCTTGACCAGCAGCCATTTTTAAATATTTAACTCAATAAAGTTTGTTATGACTTTCTTATTGATATAAAAGTGATATAGGCCCAATGCCTACTCTCGTAGACATTGTGCCTATATTACACATTTAGGAATACAAGGCTTAAACTATCATCCTTCTTGTTAAATTAAAAAAACAAGAACAAAAAAAAACCTTTCTCTCAAAATACAATTAGAGTATAACTATATCAATTTGTATCAGTAAGGGTCAAGATAGTCCTAATACCCAGTCCATCAGACTAAACAGAATATCTGTCATCTCTCCCAACTAAAAGACTTAGTTCTGAACCTGGCTTTTTTCTTGGACTTAGAATGAATGTCAGCTGAAAACCATCCTCTCAACTCTTTTCTCTCAAAGTAAATAGCTGGGATTCGCTATGAGACTATAAGTCTTCACTGAAATTATGGTAAGCACAAAGCATAGCTTCTAAAACAGCCAATTTAAAGAGACCACTTAACACCTGGACAGTTCCTATACTACAATACATTGGAGCATCTGATCTTCAGCTTTCTGGCCCAGGATCATCTGACAGACCTAGTAATGCAGAAATATTAAGGACTGATTACTCTCTCTTGGCAGATATAATCAGTAGACTATTCCGCATGTGTGTCCTTTTCTGGACAGTAATTTGTCTGTAGATGAGACGAGACAGTTTTTGCCTAGTGGCTGTCTCATCACAATTGGAGTAACTTCAAAGATGCTCAAATTTTTCTTAGAATCCAAGACATGAAAGCTGTCAGGAGCATACAAGTCTCTAATCAAAATGAACATTAATATAGGAATGTTTGTAATGTCAACTTTGTGGACTTCTGATGTTTTTGAAAACCAACAGTCTATGTAAAGCAATCTGGACTGCTGTCCGTTAAATCTTCAGAGCTATTACTAATTAAAATCTAGAAAACACCCTAACAATAAACCGAGAGCCATGAATTTGTTATAGGCCCTTAAGTCACAGGCTATCCATCTCAAATCAGTTAAAAATATTAAAGAAGGACTGGGTATAAGCTTTGTACCCACCAATTTTGACTTAATAAAAGAAATTACACCAATGAAACCATTGAATTTGAAATCAAAATAAATTTTGTTCCATTTAAGAAATATAACTTCAGCTTAATAACAGTTATACAGTTGCTACCAAATAAGTTATGGCAAAGTAATCAATTCTAATCATTCCTCCCCATTCCAATAAAACCATTACTTTTCCCTAGAAAGACAGCCCAATATTAACCACTTCAGTCCCCGAGCCAAGGGAATAGGGGTGCCAACTCTTCATTAACTTCTTCAAGCTGAATTTGGGTGTTGAGATATTAGAAAAGGTGCTGGGGGAAGGATAAATTGATAAACCTCTGATGTCTGTATCTTCACTGCATCCAGCTGAAATTCCAGGACATCAGAGGTTTAAGCAGGTCTGTTCTGCTTGCTTGATGAGTAGATACACCAAGGCTGTGTATTCTGCAATATAAAGTTCTCAAAACAAATTTTAGTATCAAGATAATTTTTTGTTTGAATTCAGGAATCTAGTATTTTGACAGCCTACCTCTGTCATGTCTAATCCATACAATTCTGGGAGGTAGAAATATCTTAATCGTATCTTCTGACACACACAGCTAGAACATTTTTCCTTAAACAGCATTCCTTGAGCCAGTAACCAGAAAAACCTTTATCTTGACCTCTTTCCCAGAGGAAAAATATAACCACAAAACTGAAAATCACACCCATCTTGAAAATAAAATCAATTTAACAACTAAAATAATATATATGCCCATTCTTTAGGCCTTCCCTATTTTGCCAAGCAGGAAATGAGCCCAGAATTCCCGTGGGGCCCAGGTTAGACAGAACCCGAGTCTCCTGTGAGGCAATATATCTTTATATAATCTGAATACACCTGATTTACACTATCTTTCTGTTTGGCTCTCTGCCAGAACAGTCTCTATTTATAAGATGTACTCTCTAGAGTTAGTGACAATTTTCCTTATCTTAACTAAAGTACTGTATGTGCCTATTCTTAGGCTTTCCCTATTTTGCCAAGCAGGAATAGAACCCAGAATTCCCATGGGGCCGACGTTAGAAAGAACCTGAGTCTCCTGTGAGGGAATATAACTTTATATCATCTGAATACACCTGATTTACACTATCTTTCTGTTCGTCCCTCTGCCTAGAATAGATTTTTATTTGTACCATCTATCTGTTTGGCTCTGTGCTCCAAAGCAGCTTCCACTTATACACTGTACTCTTTACTCTAGAGCCAGTGACAATATTCCCTAACTAAGTTCCAAACCATGGGCGATAATCCCCATGTGATTCGGCCAAATCTGTTTATAAATCTTTCCTAAAAGCAAATAATCCCTATATTTTAACTTTATACTTAAATCAGAAACTACTCCACAATGGAGGCTTATTTATTTGGCTGTCTTGGCTTAGAGCAGCCTACAATTTCTCTCAGTAGAGGATCTGCCTGCCAACAGTTTCTTTGAACACAGTTGCCTTGCTGGAATCACATGACTCCTATCAATTCCAATCACTCACTCACTTTCTTTAAAAAATATATATATCTTTTACTCTCAGGTGAATAGATTTAATTTTTAGTGAATTTGTGCTTGAAATTGGTGTGCCACTTTGTTGAAGTAATTATTTAAAATCAGGCCGGTCATGCTGACTATCTAAGCTGCAGAAGCTCTGCCTAGCTCAGCCTCCATGTCTCTCTTGGCTGGAGGCCATGTGTGCACCGCAGCTAAAAATGGCCAGCCAGAAACACTAGCCCTGCCACCCATGAGATGTCAACGTGGGAGATGACTTTGCCAATCTTCCAAGCTTTCTCCACAAGGCTTGGCATTGCCCAGACCATCCCACCATCCACGCGGGCCTTGTAGAAAAATGAGACTCTAATGCTTACAGATTAATCAAAGGCTTTATATGTTTGGTAAAGCTCAATAACAATATGACCATACAATTAGAGTCATTTCCCAATTAGCTAACCTAAATAAAAGTTGTTACCCGCGACTATTCTCCATACCTGTGTGGCTCTGAATCACTCCTACATCTCTGCTCTCTCTTGCTCTTCCTCTTCCTTTCCCTCTTGCTCTCCTTACTCCTCCCACCTTTGCTCCTCCAACAACTTCTATTTCCTCAGATGAAGTGAAGAAATTAGAGCCATACCCAAGGTTGTGACTACTTTGTCTGGACTGAGTCCATAGTGCTTCTTTCTATGTTCTATCTATCCCTAAGCCTAGGGTTTGAAGCTTCTATTTTCTGTAAAATCTAATCTGCAGTGCTGACTAATTCAAACTGGCTTCTCTCTGCTTCTCACTGAATTGCTCTGCTTGTAATAATTGCCATTGAATCCTAAGAACTGAACTTTAAGTACTACACACACTGGATGGAACAGAACTGTGTGAACTCTACTGACATCAACTGCATTCAAATGAACTACACAGATGTATTTAACTGAACTTCACTCACTAAATTGTCCTCCACACCTGACACACTCTGCTATGCACTATTCTTAAATAGCCTTTCTTTCCTGTCAGTTCTCATGAGAGTTGAGGGTATCCAATATCCAATCCATTCTGTAAACTCTTTCATTGTTTCCTCACTTTGCCCCTCAGTTAGATATCACTTTCAAACATCGTTGCTTCCTTCTACAAATTAACTTTCCCTTCACTGTTAGGTATTAAACATGTGCACTAAGGTTGTGTTTGTATTACAGCTATATACTATTGTAATAGAGGGAGTGTCTACACTCCATCTAAATTATGCTTTTTGATAATTGTCATGTTGCTGCATGAAAATTCCTCTACATCTTACCCTTTCTGTTTAAGCTAAAAGTTGTACACAGTTTCCCTTTTACAATTGAAACAAATCTCAATCCCACAAACTTAACATTTTAAGTGTCCTTATGAAGAGCCTTTGATGCAATGATCATTCAAAACTGGAGAAGTGATCAGCTGTCCTTCAGCAAATGTACATTTCCAGTCTTCTATTCTGATGAATGATCTGTCTTTTTCAGCCAGTTTGTGGCACTATCCCCATGCAGGAAGGTCAGCTTTCTGTGGCGTTTATATTGCTATCTTTCTGTATTTCTTCCTTTCATATGGAAGCATCTCTGATTTTGGTTGTATCTTTACCAATTTTGATGGAAATCATAGTCATTTATATCATCTATGAAAATATAGATAACACCTTCCACATTGGAACACATTTCCTTAGGTCATGTCCCAATGGTAAGGGATTATCTTGAATAGTATCTTGAAACTATTGCCTATCTTCATTCGTTATTCAAATATGTAAACTTTCTACATATTATACAATCCCAGAAGGTTGAAGTTTTCTAGAAAAGTCTCTGGGAGCTCCTTGTCTACAATCACTTTTCAAATGTCCTAGACTCCCACAGTTAAAACAATGATTATTTTTATATCTAGGATTATCGTTCATTGTTTGTCCAATTGCATAGGTTATGGGGAAAATATCAGCAGTAGTTCTGATCCATTCATTCATGGGTGTTGATGGATCTTTTAAAGATCTAAGAAATTTTTATACTCTGCATTTGCATTTTAAAAGCAAAAGTTTCAGTTAATACCTGTCTCACATCTGGATCTGAAATAACCACATTTATAGCCAACATTAATCTGTATAAGAATTCAGTAAGATCCTCTCTGGGGCTTTGCATAACCCTTGTTCCTCTACCTTATCTCAGGCTCTGAAAGCTACTAGAGTACATGGTATAATAGCGGAGTCATCACATTGTATCTGCAGTCTTAAATCACCAAATTGACCTTCACCTAACAATTGATCTTTCATAATATTCACACCTTTAGACATATATAATTTTCCATAATTGCAGCTTCTTCTCTCCACCATGTAACCCAGTGTAATTGAGAAATAGCTTCCAGTACAGCTGATGATCTGTCTAGTCTTGGGGGCATAATCCTTTTTGGGGTGTGGGGTAGCCCATGTATTTAACATCTATCTCATACACCTGAGTGCAATCCATAGGTTTCTATTGATTCTTTAAAATATTTAAGCTCTTGTATTTTAACAGGATTTCAGACAACTTGTTCATTTTGTGAATTTTCACCATTTCTTTTTGGCATTTGTTGCCCTATAACTGGGAAAGCTAGTTGAGGTCTGCATCCTTTCCTAATTTTCATTAAGAAGTGGCACCATAGTTTCAATGAGGTATCTTAATCCTTAATTTTACTAGGTATTGGTTGGACTCATGAGATGCCCTGCAAGCCAAAGGAACATCAGTCTCAGTCAGACAGGCATGGTTTATTGAAAGCACACCCTAAGACTAATCGATCAGGGATGTAATTCAGAATTCTGGGGCTGAGACTACGACCCCAAACATTTTTCTGTGTCAGCTTATAAAGGCTAAAACCACAAACCACAATGAGATCATACACAAGTGCTAGAAGTGTTGCCCCGTGGTCTGCCCTAAATCAAGCTATTTTAGACAAAACAGTCTAAACTGTTATGTGGGGAGACATAAACATATCCTTCCCATATTTCACCTTTCCTTTCGTTTTTTGAGAAGGGGAAGCCCCCATCTGAGTGTCACTGGCTTTCCCCTTACCCCACCCGCATATGAAGTTGCTGCAAGACTAAGCATATCCTTTCCCACTGAGGCCAGACAAGGCAGTCCATTTAGTGGTGTGGGATCCACAGGCAGGCTGACAAGCAGGCAACAGGATCAGGGAAAATACCTGCTCCAATTGTTAGGGGCTGTTATGAAGAGCAAGATGCTTATTTGATACATGTGTTCAAGGGCCTAGGTCCAGCCCATGCTCTCACTTTGGTAATTCAGTCTCTCCAATCCCCCAAGGGTCCAGGTTAGTTGACTTTGTTGGTCTTTGTGTGGAGTCCCCGTTCACTTCAGATCTCTCAATCCTTCTCCAAACTCTTCCTTAAGACTCCTGTAGGGAGAGGTGCTAATATTAAGGTCTGGTTCACTAGTTGGTTCTTGATTCTGTCAATAAAGAAAGCCAATTGCTGGATGGAAGGGATAGGTGGAACTTCTGGGTCCCAAGAAGAAAAGGGGATGCAGGAAAAGAGAGAGAGCTTTGGAGCCAGGCTTTGTAATGAGGAAGACAGTCTAGCTGATACAAACCACTAAGTTTAGGATAAAAGAAACGGAGATAAATTGATAAGGGAATGCATTTCCAGGTGGGAGATATTTGAGCACAGCAATTGTGCTCGCCAGGCAAATTCTAAAGAAACTTAAACAAACAAACAAACAAAAAAGACTCCTGAGCGCCATCTAATGTCTGGATGTGATGGATGTGAGTCTCTGCATCTCTTTCTAGTTGCTTCTGGATCGAGCTTCTTAGAGGACAATTATGCTAGGTTCCTGCCTGCAACCATAACATAATATTCTTAATAGTGTCAGGAACTGGTTCTTGTTATTGGTCTCAAGTTGGGGCAGGCTTTTATTGATCATTCACTCAGTCTCTGCTCTATCTTTGTTCCTGCACATCTTGTAGTCAGGACACAATGTTGGTGGGTGGTGGTCCTTATCCCTCCACTGGGAGTCTTGCCTAACTACAGGAAATGGCCACTGCAGGATCCATATCCATGAATGCTAAGAATCTCAGCTAGACTCACACCCATAGATCTGGGACCTTTCCCCATCTTTAGGACATCAGGAATGTCCTAAACTTGTCCCACCCTATTGTTGGTCTCCCTTCTCTCTCCAATGGTCACCTTGTATATGATCTCTTGTGTATGATCTATGCCACTCCCATCCCTTTACCATCTTCTGAACAGTTCCCTCCTTCCATCAACCTCTAATATCTATTTTATTTCCTATTTTGAAAAAGATTCAACCATCCTCCCTTCAGCCCTTCTTGTCATTTGGCTTATTTGGGTATGTTGGTTATAGCATGGTTAATCCTGTACCTTATGGTTAATATCCACTTATAAGTGTGTACATGCTATGCATGTGATTTGGGTCTGGGATATCTCACTCAGGATGATATTTTTCTAGTTTCATCCATTTGTCTCTGAAATTTATGAATTCCTTCTTTTTAATGGCTGAGTAGTATCCCATTGCATAGATATACCAAATATTATGTACTCATTCTTCAGTCAAGAGACATCTAGTTTGTTGAATATTTCTAGCTTCTGTGAATAAAGCTGCTATGAATATAGCTGAACAAGTATCTTGTGTGACAGTGGAGTATCTTTTGGATATATACCTAGGAGAGGTACAGCTAGGTCTTGAAGTAGAACTATTTCAAATCTTCAGAGAAATAGTCATTCTCATTTCCTCCATTAGGAATTTTCTGCTTACCTCTGTACCTGATTTATTTTTAATTGGGGTATTTGAATTGTTGGTGTCTAACTTCTTGAGTTCTTTATATATTTTGCATTATTACCATTCTTCCAGATGTAGAGTTAGTGAAGATCTTTTTCCAATCTGTAGGCTGTCATTTGTACAAATAAGGGTATCCTTTGACTTACAGAAGCTTTTAAGTTTCATGAGGCTCCATTTATTGATTCTTGACTTTAGTAACTGAGCCCTTGGTGTTCTATTCATGAAGTTGTCTCCTGTACAGAGGAGTTTAAAGCTATTTTCGAATTTCTATTCAATTAGATTTACTGTATCTGGTTTTACATTAAGGTCTTTAATTCACTTAGACTTGAACTATGTGCAAGGTGATAAATATGGATCTATTTGCATTCTTCTACATTCAGACATCCAGTTAGACCATCACCATTTGTTGAAGATGTTTTCCCTTTCCATTGTATGGTTTTGGTTTCTTTCTCAAAATCAAATGTTTATATGTGTGTGGGTTTATTACTGTTTGTTTGTTTTTTTATTTCATTGATCTTCCTGTCTGTTTCTATATGAATACTGTATAGTTTTTATTACTATTTCTAGGTACTATATCTTAAAGTTGGGAATAGTGATACCTCAAGAAGTTATTTATTGTTCAGAATCCTTTTAGCTATTCTGTTTTTTTTTCCATATGAAGTTTAGAATTGTTCTTTCAAAATCTATAAATAATTGTATTGCATTTTTGATGGAGATTGCACTGAATCCATCAATCGTTTTTGATAAGATGACCATTTTCACTATGTTAATCCTACATATCCTTGAGCATGAGAAATCTTTCTATCTTTGGTACCTTTTTCAATTGCTTTTCTCAGAGACTTGAAATTCTTGTCACACAGGTCTTTCGCTTGCTTGGTTAGAGTTTTATGGTCTATGAAATGCTGACAAATGATACCTTAAACTCAAAGAGTTGCAAAAGTAAAGATCATTTATTGAACAAACTCCTACATGCAATGGCCCAATTAAAGATAGCTATAGGCTTGCTGCATATTGTTTTTATTGTATTTCATTATGACCCTTGTATAACTGCTGTCCCCAAGATTTCAATAATGAAGAAGTGTTGGGTTTTGTCAAATGGTTTTGACATCTATTGAAATGATCATGTGTTTTTTTTTAGTTTGTTTATATGATGGATCATGTTGATGGATTTTTGTATATTGGACGAACTCTGCATCCCTGAGATGAATAAGGTTACTTGATCATGATGGATGTTGTATTTGATGTATTCTTTTTTTTAGTTATTTATTTATTTTTTTGTATATGAGTACATTGTAGCTGTCTTCTGACAAACCAGAAGAGGGCATTGGATCCCATTACAGATGGCTCTGAGCCACCATGTGGTTGCTAGGAATTGAATTCAGGACCTCTGGAAGAGCAGTCAGTGCTCTTAACATCTGAGCCATCTCTCCAGCCCATCAATGATCATAAAGAAAATTAGTTTGAAATTATCTTTTATTGCTGAATATTTGTGTGGTTTAGGTGTCAGAGTGAATATGGCCTCATAATATGAGTTTGACTGTGTTCCCTTTGTTTCTATTTTTGTAGAATAGTTTGAGGATTATTGGCATTAGCTCTTCCTTGAAATTCTGGTAGAATTCTACATTAAAACATCCTGGGCCAAGACTTTTTTTGGTTGAGAGTCTTTTAATAACGGCTTCCATTTCCTTAGAGGTTATAGGAGTATTCACATAGTCTGCCTGTTCTTTATTTAGGTTTGGTAATTGGCATATATCTAGAAAATCATCCAATTTATTTAGATTTTCCAATTTTGTGGAGTATAGGCTTTTGAAATAATACCTAATGAGTTTTTAAACTTGCTTAGTGTCCATTGTTATGTCTCCCTTTTCATTTCTGAGTATGTTAATCTGAGTATTGTCTCTTTACCTTTGAGGTAGTTTGGCTAAAGTTTTGTCTACCTTGTTGATTTTCTCAAAGAACCAGTTCTTGCTTTTATTGAATCTTTGTATTGTTCTCTTTGTTTCTAATTAATTGATTTTGACCTTGAGCTTGAGTATTTCCTGCCATCAACTCCACCAGAGTGGGTTTTATATTCTCTCTCTCTCTTTCTCTCTCTCTCTCTCTCTCTCTCTCTCTCTCTCTCTATATATATATATATATATATATATATATATATATATATATATATATACATACATACATATATCTTTTTGTAAAGTCTTCAGATGTATTTTTTTTTCATTCCTATGAGAAATCTCCAATTACCCATTTAGTGCCATGAACTTTTCTATTAGCAGTGCTTACATAGTGTCCCATAAGTTTGGGTATGTACTGCCCTCATTTTCATTGAATTCTAGATTGTCTTTCATTTCTTTATTTTTTTTTCTCGGATACAGTAATTATTGAATAGAGAGTTGTTCAGTTTCCATGAATATGTAGGCTTTCTGTTTGTGTTGATGTTGAAGTCAAACTTTAATCTGTGGTGAACTTATAAGATGAATGGGGTTGTTTCAATCATCCCTTATCTGTTGAGGCTTACTTTGTGACCAAATATATGGTCACTTTTGTAGAAGGTTCTGTACAGTGATGATAAGAAGCTATATTCTTTGTGTTTAGGTGAAATATTTATAGATATCTGTTAGGCCCATTGAATAACTACCTATGTTAGTTTCATTATTTATATTTTCTCTTTCAATGATCTATCCATTATTGAGAGTGTGGTATTGAGGTTTCCCACTATTAATGTCTGGGGTTCAATGTGTAATTTAAGCTTTAGTATTGTTTTTTTTGGATGGGGGGGGTTGGGTATCCTTGAATTTAGGGAATAGATGGGCTGAATTGAGATGTCCTTGTGGTGTTTTTGTTTTTTATGTTGAAGTGTCCCTTCCTGTCTGTTTTACTGAAAGTCTATTTTATTAGATAATAGAATGATTATTCCAGCTTGTTTCTTGGGTACATCTGCTTGGAAAACATTTTTGCAACTCCTTTTACTGAGATAATTACTTTATTTGTCACTGAGATGTTTTTCTTATAAACAGCAGAATGGTGAAATCTGTTTATGCATCCATTCTGTTAACCTGTGTCTTTTTACTGGGGAATTAAGTCCATTGATGTTGGGGAATATTCATGACAAATGATTGTTACTTCCTGTTACATTGATGGTAGTGGTGGTTGAGTGTGTATGTGTGTGTGTGTGTGTGTGTCTGTGTGTGTGTGTGTCTGTGTGTATGTCTGTGTGTCTCGGTGTGTGTATGTGTTTCTCTTCTATTGTTATTTACTGGTGTGAAGTTATTTATTTCTTGTGTTTTCTTGAGTATAGTTAGCCTGATTAGGTTGAAGTTTTCTTCTAGTATCCTCTGCAGCCCTGGGTTAGTGGAAAGGTATTGTTAATTTTCTTTTTGTTATGAAATTTCCTGCTTTCTCCGTCTATGTTGATTAAAAGTTGAGTATAGTAGTCTGGGCTGATATCTTTGGTTTCTTAGGGTCTGCAAGCCCCTTCTAGGTTTTACAGTCTCAATGACAAGTCTTGGTCTTTTTCCCCTGCTGCTTTTAAAATTCTTTTTTCTGTATATTTAGTGTTTTGATTACTATGTGTTGGGGGAAATTTCTTATCTCTTCAATGCTTTGTAAGTTCTTATACCTTTATAGGCATCTATTTCTTTAGCTTAGAAAAATTATCTTCTATGATTTTGTTGAAGATGTTTTCTTCTATCCCTATATTTTTTAGCTTTGAGCTTTTCATAAAGTTCACCTGTTTGATTGTATTTTCCTGTATTTCATTACAAGTTTTTTGTTTCCTCTTTTAATTTCACTCTCTGTTGGAATGTTCCTTATTAAAGGATTTATTCCTTCCGTCCTTAAAGGCCTCTATCATCACAATAAGATTGAATTTAAGACCTTCTTTTGCTTCAGTTTCATTAGGATATCCATGATAGCTGTGTTCTGGTGGTCGCATATTGCCCTGAGTCTTGTTGACTGTGCTCTTGTGCTGTCCTCTAGAAATCATTTATTCTCTGGTGTTGACTGGATGATCATGATGACAGCAAGACTTTTCAGGAAGTTGAGGGGAACCATGGGCCAGACAATGGAAGGCAGGTCACCTGAATCTTCTGGCTGAGCTTCAAGCAGACACCATTCTGCAGGCTGTGTCTCCAGTAGATTCTACTCCGTGGGTTGTGTCCCAGCCTGCACCCAAGTAAGATGGTAGGCAGATCTGACCGGAATGGAATTGGTGGAGCAGGATTCCAAACTGGTTAGTCTTATAGTCCCCGCTGAAGATTTTCACGGAGAAGCAGAATGCTCTTGTTGTCCTATAAAGCTCCTCCAGACCAAGTAGTGAGCCCAGAGTTACAGATTCAGCTAAGACAATATCTTAACTCCAACCCCACTAAGTTCATTATTTTGATGGGTCCTACATGAAGCCAATAGTTGTAGGATTTCTTAAGACTAACAAACCTCAAGAATCCAGCTGCTTCAGAATTTTCCGAGTCTCTCTGGGCATCCAGTCAAACTCAAAGAACTGGTGCTTCTTCTGGAGACAATTCCATGTGAGTTTCTTTTCTTTGGCTTTCTGGCTGATGTCCTCTGTTTTCATCCAAGTTGGTGGACTTCATTCTTCAATCATGATAGTTGCCAGATATAAATGTTACTTTTATTTGCCAGATGGTTTTTTTTTTTTTTTTAATCTTGGAGGCTTGTTGCTGAATAACCTCAGTCTTTTTTGTTCTTTCTAAACTCTGGCTGGCTTGTTCAACACAATAGTTCTAGCTTAAATTTCTCTTCAAAATGATTTATTTAAACTGGCTTCACTCAGCTTTCACTAACTTCTGCTTGAACAACAACAACAAAAAAAAGACAAAAAACAAGTTTGAATGTCTTGAAGTGAACTGCACTGTTTGCACTGAATTCAACTTAGCCAAACTCCACTGCACTGACTGAACTCAACTGAACTGCACTCATTGAACCTCTCTCCACCCAGGACTCACTCTACACTGATCTCTACAAGCCTCTGTTTTCTGTCTGTTCTTTGGCATATCCTAAATCTACCTCATTCTGTCAAATAGTCATTAGATATGTAACTTTGTCTACCTCTAAGTTTGTAGTCACTTGGAAACACGGCAACTTCTTTCTAGAAACTAACTTTAATTTTATTGTTTGGTATTAGAAGTGTGTACTAAGGGCATGTTTTGTTTTCTGGACTGAGGGAATAACGGTGAGTTATTCCATCTGCATCACACAGACCTAGAAGGTTTTTGGATTTTATCCCTTGCCAGAGCAGCCAGGTTGCTGGATTAAAATTCCTCTACTCTTGGCTCAGAAATACTAATTGTTACTGATAGATACAGTATATTTTGTAGTAGATACCAGCAAGTAATTTTTTTGTTCCTAAATTTTTCTCAAAGGGAAAATCTCAATTGTCTTACATAGTGAAAGGAATAATGACTTTTTCTGTGTCCTGACAGATGGTAGTGATGCTTTCAAAGGCTAATTCTAAATGCATTGGCTAATAGGTCTTTAATGTGAACAGCTTTATTTAAGTGTCAATCAGACCTTGACAAAAGGGTTTCATGAATGAGTTCAGCTTTTGGTTGATTTTGAAAAGAGACATCTGTGTAAATTCCAAACAAGAGTCAAATTTAAGTAAAAAATATATTGAAATATACTGAATATTTTTAATATGGAATTCTTTATAAGTATGTTGACCAAAGAAAAACAAAGATGTATAACAGGACAGTAGCAACTAGAGAGTCATTTCTTCTTAGGAAACATTTTACTATGCTTCATGGAAGAAAGGCATATGTTAATTTGATGGTGAGAATGATTCTGTTGAAACATGGGTAAATTTGTTTCAGAAAAGATTAATAGAGAAAAATTGGAAAACAATAACTCTAATCAAATGAGAGAAGTAGGATCTATTGCACAAGAACAAGATGGCACTTGACTAGATCATTTAGTGTATGATAGACATGGAAGGCTAAGGAGATGGTCACAGATGTTGCACTGGATGTTGGTATGAGGGATTGCCTACTAAACCAAACCACAGAAATGCCTTTTGGATTTGTAATGAAGAACTTAAATAACTTTAATAAATCACTTTGAATCTTGTTATTATGCAAATAATTTTAGTTTTTGAAATAAAACATTTTAAAGAAGAGTTTCTTGTATGGTGTCTCAATACAATAGCAAACTAAGTGCTGCACTTTGGAAATGAAGACTTAAAATTAATAATTAAATAAAAGGTGTAAAGAAAAGATGATTACTTTCAATGTTCTCTGTAAGAGTTTAAAAGAAATTCAAATACACAACAAATTTTGTACAGGCAAATTATTGGTGTTAATATTTCTACTTCTATACTGGCATGTTTTCTGTGTCAACTTGACATAAGCTGGAGTTATCACAGAGAATGGAGTCTCCCTGGAGAATATGCCTCCATGAGACCCAGCTGTAAGACATTTTCTCAATGAGTAATCAAGCAGGGAGAGGCCCAGTCCATTGTGAGTGATGCCATCCCTGGGCTGGTAGTCCTGGATTCTATAAGAAAGGAAGCTGAGCAAGCCAGGGGAAGCAAGCCAGAAAGTAACATCCCTCCATGGCCTCAGCATTAGCTCCTGCTTCCTGGACTGCTTAAGTTCCAGTCCTGACTTTCTTTGATGAAGAACAGCAATATGGAAATATAAGCAAAATAAATCCTTTCCTCCCCAACTTGCTTCTTGTTCATGATGTTTGTGCAGGAATACAAACTCTGACTAAGATAACTATATGTCAAAGACTTTTTATATATGAATCCAAAGATATGTAGGATTGGATGATTTAGAATGAATTATCAGAAGTTATCTTAGTCAGAGTTTGTACTTCTGCACATATGTAGGGGAGGTTGGCCTTGTAGGCATAGGTGGGAAAGGAGATCCCTGTTCCCATGAAGGCTGGAAGCCCAGTGGGGGAAAATTCGAGGGTGGGGATGTAGAAGAGGGTGGGGTAGGTGGGGGCACATCCTCATAGAAGCAGGAGGAGGGGTGATAGGATAGGGAATTCCTGAGCAGGGGGGTGGGGAAATGGGGTAAGGAGATAACATCTGAAATGTAAATAAAATATCCAATAAAAAAAGTCTTTGACAAACCACACACACACACACACACACACACACATATATATATATACACATATATATATGAAAGAGAAATTATATCATTAAATTTGTTATTAATAGATTACATTCTTATTAAGAAATACAAGATTAAGCCGTTGTGCAGGGTGCTAATTATGGATCTTTTATTTTCCTCTACAGAAGACATCTCATTAGACCATCACCATTTCTTGAAGATGCTTTCCCTTTTCCATTGTATATCTTTGGCTTTTTTGTCAAAAATCAATTGTCCATATGTGTGTGGGGTTATTTATGTTTTTTTTAAATTTGACTTTATTGATTTCCCTGTCTGTTTCTATATTTCTTTTTTTATTCTATTGCAAATTTTGTTTTAGTAATCTTTGAATTAATTTTTATTGCCATTTTTTTACAGTCCTACCATTACCCCCTTATGGTTCCCCCCACCATTGTTCCTCATCCCATTTCTCCTCCCCTCAAGAAATATAAGACTAAGTCCTTGTAAAGCTAGTTCCCAATAAATTTTCCCTCATTCTGATGCTAATTTTCTTTAAGCTATATGACATTCCCAAAGAATACTTGTGGATTAATTTATTTCTCTTGCATACAACTTTCTCTTCACATCTAAGCAAATCTTTTTTGTTTTATAGCAGTGCAAAGTGACCACAGAGATACTGCACAATATCATTCTGCAGATAAGATACATGTGACTCACTCATTTTCAATTGTATTGATTTCCTTCAAGTCACCACATCAAGTACTCTGCAAAATTATTTTTCTACCCTGGGTTCACACTGACTTCTTGAGGCTTTGGATGTCAGCAGTTGAGGAGAAATTATTTTTCAGTGAATCTGTTTCTTTCAGTTATATTCATAGACAAACTGTGTCACACAAACCTTCACCGAATTTTTTTCCCACTGCTGAAAACATACTCTATTTATGCAACCAAGAAATTAAATGTTTTTAATAAAATGTAATTTACTCCAGTTTAAGGCACTTTTAAAAATTGTTTGGTGTGTGTATATAAGATGTATATAAAGTGTATGTATGTATGTATGTATGTATGTATGTTGTATGTTAATTTGTGTATGGGCAACTGTTGGCTAGAGCATAAAAGTCAGAAGATAATCTGGTGTCAGGCTACATTATTTGAGACAGAATATCTTATTGTTTCATACTTCCTAAACCAGTCTAGCCTGGAAGGTTTTAGAGCTTTTCCTGCCTCCATGCCACATATTTACATAGGAGATAAGGGGTGGATGCTGACTGCTATTTTCCCTTTACTTTATGCAAGTTCTGAGGATCCAAATTCATTTCTCAACACTAGCTAGTATTGTTCCTTACTCACATAGCCATCTCCACAGCCCTAGTTTTCAAAGCATTTCAAATATTGTTAAACCCATATTATATACACAATGACTATTTTCTTAAATATATAAAGGCAAGAAAGATGATCCTTTTGAAGCACATATTTATAAAAGAGAAAATAATATTTAAAGATGAAGTGTAAAATCATAATATTTTTTCTTTTTAGGATGTAAATACATAAACATCTAGCAAGTAGACGAGCTTTCTTAAACTAAGATGGAGCCTTCATTGATCTGCTTCAGGAGCCATGCTCCCACTGGAATTGAACTACTCTGTTCATTTTTATTTTATTTATTGATATTTCAAGATTTATAAACATAGAAATACACTTTCTAAAATATGTTCTTTAAATTTTAATAAGAGAAGGCCTTGTCATATATATATCCATGAGTATATACTTTAAAAGATGATTCTGAAGAAGAAAAATCATTAAAAATGTTAAAAGTTCAAGTGCCAGTTTTTAAGTCTTAGATCAATTAGTACCAACACACACTTCCAGTACTTTTATACAAAGGAGTTTGCAGTTTGCCTGTTTTGTGCAATAAAGTCATGTGTGTGGTAGTGTTCTATGATGAAAAAAAACAATTTAACACATTAGGTGAAGATACTGTAACAGACTTTTCCTGGAGAGATTTACCATACATGAGTATTTACTCTAGAAATGAAACTTACCAAAAGACAATGTAATGACTTCACCAATGTTCCATTTGATGAACCAACTAGTTTTATGAGGCTTACTAAAGCTATATGGGTGAAAGATTACTGATGAAAAGCAGTGATAATTCAAAATCAATGGGACTATCACAAAGCCTACCCAACATAGGTGTAGACTCACAAAACCTGCACCCAGGAGTTCTCATCTCAGTTTTCAGGTACAATATCTTCTGGAACTTCTGGACACTTATTCCGGTCTGAGTCTCCTTTACAAGTAGTTATTTACTTATGTTTACACTGTTAAGGATGGAACCATGAAAATCTTTCATGCTTCTGTTTACCCAGATAGGTGACTTGTCTTCTCCCCCATGTAATTTCTGGGGAGATTATATCACTTCAAAAGACAATAGAAAAGCAACCTATGAAGATGCCATTATGTGATTCTCACGTTTTTTAGGGATGACACTCAGGAACTCTTCTGCAACAGAAAATACACTTATTTCTTAACAAGGACTTATATTGCAAAATAGTTTTCCATGTGGCAACCATTGATAAAGAATTTATTCAGAGGGCAAACTGCATTTGTATCACTGAAGAGAAAATCATGTATTAATGAGACTTGCATTTGATCTGCATTTTTTCTAATACCAAATTAACTATACAATAAAAATGGCACAGCATGCACTGGTATGATAGATCCCTGTATACTAGCAAAACAGCTTAAGATATGCTGTAAATTCTGTCTGTTAGGGATGTCACAGAAATATACAGAAACTATACCTAGAAAAGAAGATTAACTAAAACATGAGATTTACATATTTTCCTTCCAATAGGTTAGTACATCATTCCATTAATCATTAAGCATTTATTATACACTCAAAATGTCTCAGATTCTGTATCTTTTTTCATGTTATTTATTTATAATCCTAATTAATTTTCAATGCTTCACTAATTTGATGCAAAACTATTTATTTGCAAAACTACAATGAAAATTAATAGACAATGCATTATAAATATGAACTCTATTGTACAGTACGAGCATTACAGGTCATTCAGTATGTATGCAATTGACTGTAACACTCAAAGCTGTATAACATATGAAAAAGGGAAGTATTAATGCAAGTTCACAGCTCTCACATCAAAAAAGATGAGAGAGTTTATTCTAGAGATAAATGTGAATGATCACAGCCCAAGACCACAGATTTAAGATTTACACAAAAATCCATGTCCAACATGGTAGTATTTTTATGAACTTTTCCAAGTAATAGAATAATGAAGTTCATAAATCAAGATGTTTTTGAAACACAATGATATAAACTTCGGGGTTATACTGAAGGAGAAATGTCACCTCTAATCTTCAGATGCTGTCTGATTATGCACTCTCTTTAACAATTTCTTTGGTGTAAAAGTATGATTTTGTTTAGTTGGTCAATTTCACTTTTTTTGTATCTGTTAGGCTGTTAGATCAACCTTTATTTTTGTGATGGAAAATTAGTATGACAGAGAGTCAGATAGGGAATCGTTGTTTAGTAGGCTAAAGATAGCCTAAGATAAACTGTAATTAGGCTATAGGCATGGAACTTTCCATTTTCTCCACATCACTGAAGTTCTAATCAGTCTAATCAACTAATCACCTTTTACCAATTCAGGCTGTTTACAGGAATTGTTATTCACATGAATACGTCTTAATATCATAAAAAGAAAAGATCAATGCATGCTGAATTTGTAGAATACAGTGTTATATGTATCTACCCAACAGCGAGAGCTTCAGCATTTTTTTTTAAATCTAGTTACATAACTATAAAATTTTCAAGGTTAAAATTACTAAAACATCATAATAAGTAAAATTTTATTTCAAAGGTTCATTTTAATATATAACATATAATTTAAGAGTAAATATCAAATCCTATTAAATATTAAGATGAGACATATATTGCTAGTAAACATGTTTTGATAGAATACCTGATATCATATGTCAAATTTGTTGAGTTATAGATCCAGAAAAACTATTATACTGAGAGAAATATATTTTGGGGAAAAAACCTGTCTGTGTGGTATATATAAATCAACCTATGATGTGCTGTTTCTAAAAGAATAATACGTTTTCAACATCACCAGCATTCCTCTATTTTGGACACATACTTTTGCTTGATAAAGGTCTATTTTGTAACTGTGTTTTAACACATCATGTTTTAGAACAAAATATCCAAATCTGAGAACTGTATAAAGAATACATGCTTATTTATCTTGTGATCCTGATTACATGGCAGTTGGCTCTCATTCCATTAGGGCATGGAGAAGAGTAGAATGCCTACAATCTCTGTGGGAGACCAAGACATGGAGCATCTTGGCATGGAGCATCTTCTCTTTCTTATTTTAAAATTTTTATGTGTTTATTATTTGACAAAATCAAAATGTGCATAATACATTCTGGTTACTCACACCTCCACCTGCTCCATCCTGTCCTGTTTTCCTCTCAGCTTTCAACCTTCCTTCTTCCCTACAAAATATTTTGTCACATTTGTGTCTTTCTGTTTCTTTATCGTATTATTTTTTAAATTTTTAATGGATATTTTATTTATTTATATTTCAAATGTTATCACCCCTCCTAGTTTCCCTTCTGCAAACCTTCTAACTTATTTCCCCTCCCCCTGCTTCTATGAGGGTACTCTCGCACCCACCTACCTACTACCTCCTCACCACCATAGCAATCCCCTAAGCTGGAGCATTCAGCCTACATAGAACCAAGGGCCTCCCCTCCCTTTGGTGCCAGATAAGACTATCCTCTGATATATATATATGCAACTGGAGCTATGAGTCCCTCCATTTGTATTCTTTGGTTGGTGGTTTAGTCCCTGGGAGCTCTAGGTGGTCTGGTTGGTTGATATTTTTGTTCTTCCTAAGGGGTTGTAAACCCTTTCAGCTCCTTCAGTCCTTCCCCTAACTCATCCATTGGGGACCCTGAGCTCAGTCTGATGGTTGACTGCAAACATCCACATCTGTATTGGTAAGACTCTGGAAGAGCCTTTCAGGAGATATCAATATCAGGCTCCTATCACCAAGTACTTCTTGGCATCAGCAATAGTGTCTGGGTTTGGTGGCTGCATATGAAATGGATCTCCAAGTGGGACAGTTTCTGGATAGTCTTTCCTTCAATCTCTGTTCCACATTTTGTCCCTGTATTTCCTTTAGACAGGACCAATTCTAGGTTAAATTTTTTGAGATGGGTGGGTGGCGCCATCTCTCAAACAGGGGCTGTGCCTAGCCTCTGGATATGGTCTCCACATGTAATCTTTTCATTTTGTTGGGTATTTCAGCTAATGTCATCCCTGTTTGGACATTAGAGCCTCTTTATTTCTGGTGGCTAACCCCAGTTTCCCATCCTCCATTGCTATACACCTCTGTTCAATTTCTTTACCCTCTTACATCTCCCTCATCTCCAACCACACTTGATCATGTCTCCCTTTTCCCCTCCACTTCCTCTCTTCCTCCAAAGTCCCTACCATCCTCTACCTCCTATGATTATTTTGTGACCCCATCTAAGTCAGACTGAAGCTTTCACTCTTTAGTCTTTCTTGTTCTTGAGCTTAATATGGTCTATGAGTTGTATTGTGGGTATTCTGAGCTTTGGGTCTAATATCCACTTTTCAATGAGTAGTACTTACCATATGTGTTCTTTTGTGACTGGGTTACCTCACACAGGATGATATTTTCTAGTTTCATCCATTTTCCTGTGAATTTCATGAAGTCATTGTTTTTAATAGCTGAGTAGTGCTCCATTGTGTAAATGTATCACATTTTCTGTATCCATTCTTCTGTTGAGGGACATCTGGGTTGTTTCGAGCTTCTGACTTGTCAGGAGCCATAATGGGACAAGCTAATAATCAGCAGGTGATCATCCTATAATGGCTTGCCTTGGATTATTATATTACCTGTGACAAGTGAGTCCTTATTCATCAAGGCTGCAGGGACTTATTTTAAGAAAGATTCCTGCTATTAATACGCTTTTCCTATTATTATTATTAAGCATATGTAACAATCAGTAAGCAATAGCACATCCCTTTGGAGCAGATCTCTGCTGATCCATGAAGCTATACTATCTTGTAATAATGCTATATAGACAAATAGATGATGTCTTAAGTCTTAATGATGATCCTATAAGAATTCCTAAAATTATATCAATGATTATTAAGCTCTTTTATAGTGGGACTGCTATTAGGTCCCTTTCTGATAGTCAAAACTGCAATGAGAACTCTGCCAATCTCCCAAGTGTTATCAGCTAGTTGCTCTTAGGTAGTAACCAGACTTTCTCCTACTCAGAGTACATTCCAAGAGGTTGCAAAACAATTAACCAAAGGTCACTAAAAGGGAACTCATGATTTATTATAGGTGCTAGAACAGAAGATAAAATATTGCTTGTGTTTATCTATACAAACTTCACTAATTTCTTAGTTATAGTTTTAAACCTTCAGTAAAACTGTGGAGCTAGACAGGTGAAGGTTGTTTAGCCAGATAATTACTTCTAATGGATACTATATAATCATTTTCTGTTGTAAACTTCTATTTCAGTTTATGATTTGATTTTTGGTGTGAACTTGTGATAAACTTTGTAACATGTGACCGTGTATCCTGAAAGATGTATAATTACTGAAGACAAAGACAAAGACATAGTAGTCATAGTAGTAGTAGTCGTAGTTAGTCATTCATCCCTTCCTTTCCTTTTCCCCTGTCTAGAATTCTTTCCCTTAGAACTTTTCCCTTATTGAATTTTTTTTTCCTTTTCCCCACTTAGGACCCTTCCACTTTTCCCCTTAGATAGGTTTCATAGGAAACTTTTTACACTTAGTAATGAACTCTATAATAACATCTCTAAGTATGTTTTTCTTCCTGTGACCTCAGGCTGGCAAGTATAAGTTAGGGCCCAGCAGTTCCTGCTGAGAGGGTACAAAGGCTATTTACTTAATCCTTTGCTGTTTTGGGGCTGAGTTGATAGGTGCAAGAAATTGCACTTTCTGGCCTCAGAGGATACCAGAGGGCAGGTCAGCTACAGTAGCATAGTAAGTAAACTTTAGTAACATAGATAAGTAAACTTTTATTATACAGCAACCTTAAATATCTCATAAGACCAAAGTCTTACCTTGAATCTTGTAAGACCAAAGCCCTAGCCCCTGCTGATGCTCTTCCCCCTTGGCTGCCTCAAGAAGAATCAACAAGAAGAAGAAGAAAGAAGACCTCTACCCTACCATGCTGGGGATGGCCCCTGGAACTGGCTAATATAAATAAGGCTGCTATGAACATAGTGGAGGTTGTAGCCTTCTTACAAGTTGGAACATCTTTTCGGTATATGCCAAGAGTGGTATAGTTGAGTCTTCAGGTAGTGCTATATTCAAATTTTTCCCTTATAACATCTTTTAATCTCAATGTCTGAATCTAAGCAGACCTGATAACCTTTTTTTGCCCAACCCAAACAGGTTTGTTTCATTCATAAGTATGTAAGCCCCATGATTTCTATATGTCACATTTCTCCTTAACTTGTAAATTCCTTCTGTAGGGACCATGCTTCCAGCATATGAATGCTTGGGGAAAATAATCCTAACCAAAGCACAACATTTAAGCACACTGAGAATAATTGTGACTAGTGTTCCTCTCACTGCGATGACACAAATGGCATGTGCATACAGTAAAAGTTATTTTTTATCAGATAACAAGGTAAAAGAACATAAGTGAAGTGGGGAAGACATAAGCTAGTTTTTAGCATACATCTTCACCTTGAATAAATATTCAAACACAGGATTCAATGAAACATTCTACTAGGATCAATACAAACCAGAATCATGCTGTTTCCCTTTCTTCTGCCGCAGGATTCAAAATCATATGTAATTAAAATAGAGAAGGTGACAGCTGTGTAGCAGGGAAAACTATCCACATACTGCCCACACAATACTTGCCCCAAACAAAGTGAAACTATTTCAGAAACAATTAGTTCGTTCTGCAAGTTCCTGTTCCATAATTCCACTTAAATTCTCTTGTCTCAGTTAATCACTTGGTTGTCTTGTTCCAAACAGAATATTGTTTAGAGCCAAAAACCTAAGGCATTTGAGAATAGCATAAAATTTTCATATTTTCAGTTGCCATTTTGGTAATGGAGCAGAAATACTCAGAAATATATTGAAAATAATAAATAATATATGTTGTATTTTTGATAGTACTACATCAGATAGTGTTCATGAATTTATGTCACATAGAGAGAGAAAAATGTTGAAGTGAAATTTAATAGTGGCCTCTGTTACAGGACAAGAATCTTTTATGTAGCCTAAACTTAGCAGCAACTACACACACACTACTTCTTGTTGCATTTGAGATAAAT
Organism: Grammomys surdaster; assembly: GCF_004785775.1. NCBI lineage: Eukaryota > Metazoa > Chordata > Mammalia > Rodentia > Muridae > Grammomys > Grammomys surdaster. Next base: position 822,073 of record NW_021620542.1, read on the forward strand.
ATGGATCAAGATGTTCACTAATTCTCACATATTTTGGTTGTGTAGGGACACCCTGGTACTTACTTGGTGAAGTACATTTTGTATGGTAGAAGTGGTGAGGATTAGTAAAGTACTCAAGACCATGAGGGACTTTTTTTTAGATCTCTGTAACTTTAAAGTTGAGCATGAAATAAAATTTAGACCAATAATGCCCAATCAAATACATGTATGTATGTATGTATGTATGTATGTATGTATGTGTGATGTTTGTATGAAATCTTTTATGTTTTCTCCTGTTTATTTGTGGAAGGAGTGAGGTTGTGTAACGCTGAGATTACACATTATGGCTACACAGTAAAGCATCATGTAGTTACTTCCTGGAGTTACTTCAGTACACTTCAGTGTTAATCCTATGGGACTTTAAAGGACCTAGACAGCTCCTACTGTCAGAAAACATTCCAGGGCAACATAATACTGTTTATACTTTAGGTCTGAGAAAAAAGTCTAAAATGTAAAATAGTTTAAATAACATAAAATGAGGAATATATGTATGTATATCTATACGTATATGTATATGATGTTTATGTATCTATATATGAATTCTGTATATGTTTTCAGTTAATGACCATTACAAAGGAATAAAACATTTACAAAATTAAATAAAATTTCAAGTCTTCAAATATATCATAAATAAAACCTAGTTTATCATTATAGAGAAACATTGAAATCATTATCTCCAGACTTCAGTATACAGGATTTTAAAGTCTGTTACCATATTCAGTTAATATCCTAGGTATTCCTTCAAATGTCCTCACTCATTGGCTCACTCAGAAAATCTCAATGTCCTTAAACTCCATTCATGGCCACTGACACACAAAAATTACCATTTATAATTGTTATACTATAATCTAGTCACTGACACTATATTTTCACTATAACTTTAGGTATTGTGATACACTCAGACATTTACTTTCATGTTAGAGTTGTACACAGAACTGGCAAAACATCATGATCTTCAGTCTTATGGCAGGGAGCAGTAGGGTCTGCCATCTACTCAACATATGCAACAATCGATCATCTAGTTTGTGAAGGTGCTTCGTTTTACACATGATTACTTTATGCATAATTAGTGTATTTTTATCCCTCTTTCTTTATCTTTAGAGTCAAACTAGAATTACAGCAAATATGGTCAAGAAAGTAGCATAGATAACAAAAAGTTCTATAGGAGTCAATTCAGAAAACCACGAAAATGGAAAATATGTAAACATAGGACATTATTCTAATTAATTGCAGATACCAATTAAAAATACGTGTAAGTTTTACATGACAATTGCACCTGTTTATCATAAACAGAGAACTGAAATATTGCAATGATATAATAAAGAAACTTGTGCTTTTAAAAGAAACTGTTCTTAGAATAAGAAATCAAACTCAAGAGATAAAAAATCTAATCTTAAGCATTATCAATTGGTAAAGCTCCATGAATTTCTTAGAAATTCAAGTGTGTATATAGCAAAAGTCACCAAGAACTAGATCTCAGCTTTATGATTCAGGTGCATGTATTTTTCTTTAACTGTAGCCAAATATTTTATGGGCTTTGGGAAAATGTGAGGTTGAATTAATCTAGGCAAAATGAAACAGCTCTCTGGATAATATTGGTAACATGGGTCAAGCTTAGCTTTGAATATTTACTTCATTGATTTCTTGCATGCAATCCATAGAGAACAATAACAATGTGCTACATCCTTGTTAAGATGAACTTTGCATGGTGTTCTTAGTGGTTAAAATTTTTATCTTAGGGATTTTTTTTTTGAGGTTACAGGGAACTTTGAGATGAATCACAAATAATAATAATAATAATAATAGTAATAATAATAATAAAGATCACTGAATGAGTACCATGTCCAGTGTGTTCTATTAGCAGCCAGCATATCCATACTGCCCTAGCAGTGCCTGTAGCATTTGTTGTACCACTCCTTGGAAATCAGTTTTACCTGTAGACTTAAGTGCATCAACACAACTCTATGTTCTTCTCTCATTTTTCAAATTTTAAAAAATTATAAACTGTCAAACAGTCTCCTCTACCATTCATATGACTTCTAACAATATGATAATCTAAGAAAAATCTTTTTTGATCTCTTTAATATTACCATTGACATTAGTAACACTTTTTAAAATTGAATTGATAGATACAAATCAAGGCAGCACTATAAATTAGACAATCATTAAAAATAAGCAATGTGTGTCTTTAATGCCTGAATGTGACTGTAGATAGACTGTGGATATAGGAAGATTCTCACTGCTTAAATGTGAAGGAATGTATGGAAAGAATTGTTTCAGACCACTAAAACAGATATTTTATTCTCCATGGATCCAAAGATGCAGTTGACTCTCAGCTTGGGTATCTCATGTTAAGTGAACAGAGAAACTATGTGTCAGGCTTCAATAATGTCCTTGCAAGCATTGGGAATATTTCTCCCATGTATATCTAGAGCTAAATTAAAGAAGAAAAAGAAGAAATAGCCTCTACCATGCCTATTTTTGACTTTCGCTCTTCTTTCCATATTTATCCATTGCATCTTACTGATAAAAGGAACAACAAAATATAATCTGTCCTATCTTAACATAATTTTTCAAATTCTGAAAAAAAGAGAAATAGTTACAGTACCTGGAGGAAGCCATCTGAATTTCCAACAATGCAATTTTCAACTTTCTTTTTTGGAAGGAGAGTTACCAAAGACTGTCATGTTTTATTTATTTATTTATTTATTTATTTATTTATTTATTTATTTATTTTAAGTCGAGAAGGGGAAATGAAGGCACAGGAAGAAAGAAGAAAGACCAGATTAGAAATATTTTAGGTTATTTCTCCTAAAATGCCTCATCTATAACTTTTAAACAATAATTTTTTTCAGGAAGAACACACAAAACACAATGTGTAAAAAAAAATGGAAATAACATTTTATTCACCAAATGCTTTATATTTGACTGTAGGCTACAGTCATTTAACCAGAATTTTCAGCTACTTGGGTCACTGTCCTAACTCTGGACATGAGATCCTAGTCCCTGATAGAGATCCAATGTTTTCCTATTGGATATTTAAAGATAGAACACTTCAGAAATTCTTCATTCATGCCAATCAAGCAAGATACTAAAAACAGAAAGAAAACAAAACAATGAAAAAGAACCGTAAATATGGCAATATAATTGACAAATTTATAATTGGAATGTAGTGTTGCTACCCTATCATATTCTGCAGAACTGTAAATCACACATACACACACACACACATACACACACACACATTCATCTCCAAAAAGAACCATAAATTATGGAAATAAGGGAAAAGAAGTAAAATACAAACTGAAGTTTGAGATGTGAGATATATACAGTTGTTATCAGTAGATTAGAAAATTGTGGTGATTTTTGTTGCTGAGATTATATATATATCTTTCCAGAGGATTCAAGCAAACAAAGTATAACAACCTACAGTAAGACCAGACACACACTATCATTTCAAAGTTGGACAAAGCAGCCCAGTACAAGGGAAAGGGTCCCAAATCAGGTAAAAGACTTAAGTACAGCTCTTGTTCCCATTGTTAGAATTTCCACAAGAGCAACAAGTTACTCAACCATTACATACATATGCAAAGAACTTAGGTTAGCCCCCAACAGGCTCCCTGATCTCTGAGTCCTCTTTAGTCCTGATCGGTTGAGTCTGTGCTCCATATTCACTTGGTGTATCCCTGACCATTCTGGTTCCTGAGATCGTTTGCTCCCCTCCTAAGCAGTATACTCTGATCTCTGCCTAATGTTTGGCTGTAGGAATCTGTATCTGTTCACATCATCTACTGGATGAAAGGTCTGTGGTCTCTTTAATGATGATTCTGCTAGGTTTTAATCTCAACCCACTTTGTAGGTAGGACAAACTGCAGGATTGTGTGTCTGGGTTGATGTCCCAATCCCTCACTTGAGGCCTTGCCTGTTTACAGAAGATGTGTGGCTATTGGCTTCTTGAGGAATGATTTCTTAGTAGTACTCGAGGAGTTCTACAGAGAGTTCTGCAGATACCCCTGGGATTGCTGTTTACCAGCTACCAAGAAGCTGCAGTTATACATTATAATCCAATAAGCTTGTCTACCAGAAACAACAGCCTCTGCCCTGAGCCTCATTATATAAAGCTTCATCAAACAATCCATAGAATACATATCTAACTATGTCAGTGGGTTAAGTAATGTTCACTGCGATCACCAAATAGTAGGGAAACTTTGACAGTAGCTAACTAAAACAAATAAACATAACTTTTCTTGATGAGTGAGTTTTATCTTCTCTTTATCCCTGAAATTCAGAGCCAAAATATTCCCAGTCCAGAGAAAAGTTCAACAGTATTGAATCAATCTTCCAAACAAACAATTTCCTTTCTCTGAGATTTACCATATCCACTGAGGGAAGGGAGAAGTATTTCTTCTCTTCATTGGTGCTGATGCCCACTCAACTGAGGTAGAGATTCTATATGGTACAAACGAAAGTTATATGAATTTAGTGAATTTTACACAAAATTACTTTAAAATCCGTGTGGATATTATGGTTACTACAATGTTTTCTTAGAATAAGATACTATGTTATAAACAAAAATAAGATATAAGCATTTAATACTCCCTAATCAGTAGCAAAAAAATTCAAGTTATTATAGTTACTGGACTGTAATATTAGCTAAGATTTCAAACAGGAAAATGTGGAATAAATATACTAATATATTGAAATTTTAAAAATGAATACTACAAATGCCATTATTATTGAATTTCAATTAAGAATAGAGTATCCAAGAATATTATTTAAAATTGTCAACACACATCAAGCAAATACACATTTCGATTAAGCTGAATATGATCAAATATATTGTATGAAATTCTCAAAGATTTTTTACATGTTTATGACTGGAATAAAAGAAAATCAAATGATTTAAGCATTGTTATAAATATAGGAAATCAGCCTACCTAATAGAATTAGTTATACGTAAGTCTAGAGCAATTACAAACCAAATAAAATCTGTCTACATGAAAAGTAGAAAATAAGTGTATGATGCATAATAGATTAGAGAAGAAAGATAGATGATTAAATTGGATTCTTCAAAGCAATGTTTATAAGTATTATTGTGGTTGATAATTACTGTTTTCCTGAGATTTAAAACACAGATGCTAGAAAAAAAATTAATCTTTATGGGTTTATTTTGGAAAATTATAGCTATATTATGAGGCCTAGAGAAACTTCAAGGGTTTAGAAAGATGCTTATGGCTTGATGCATGGTACATGACACATAACACATGGTGCATGGCCCATGGCACATGGTACAGGGCACATGGCACATAGTAGGATAAACTATAGTAGAAACTATGAAGTGTTAATGTGTAGAATATGGTTATTTTCTCAAATTGAAATATATGTTGCATTATCATTCCTATTCAAAGAATAGAAGTAAATCTTTGTATATGACATAGATAAAATTATTTGGGGAAGAGCAATGAATAAAAATAAGAAAATTACAGGATATATTAGTCTACCCAATGTCAAGTTTTTATGTTGGTTAACCATGATTGTGTGACATTATCAGATGGAGCAAGACAAAAGCAACATATAAGAAAATTCAAGAAAGCCTTCCTTACCCATCGTGAAATATACATTATCATAAGCAATGCACTTCTGTCTTAGGTTGGCAAGGCTCTGTGCAGAATCTTACCTGTCCTTGGCTTGCTAGTCTGTTAAATTAATAACTCTGTCTGGGGGTCTATTATCAGTTTCAAGTCATTTACTTTGGCTGCCAGCCTGTTGATGTTTTTAAAGACAAGCTTTAACAAGCTGGACATGAATAAGGTATTACCAGGACAAGAAAGGCTAGCCTGATCAAGCTATATACGTCATTCCTGAGGTTGGACCAAAATGGAAATACTGACCTCAGGCCATGGATAATTTTATTGGCATTATCTGAAGCATCAAAGCTCAACAGAGCAGCATTCTTTAAATTCATAATCTCACTATGCAATGTTAACATACCAAGAGAGGTGTTAGGATTATGCTAAATATCCTACAGGTGTCTTTAAACTTTTTTCCAATTATAATGACAATCATTGTAAATTTTAGAAGTAAAACTACTCCAATGATATTTGTCATTACACTTGGGATGGCTCCTGACTCTTGAACCCTGAACCACCTTCAGATAATTTGGATAGGTTATAGAGCATTGTCCGTTGTTCCAGATACCTATATAAATCCTTTTGTATACTCAATACACTAGTAACATTTTTTTTTTGCTAGATGGTTAACAAAAGTAGTTGTGTTAACTCCTTGTGTCAATGCTATTGCATATGCAGTGATGCTAGCTATTAATGAAGTTAAAGCTGTTATACCAACAATAATCAAGCCTACTACCCTCTTGCTTCTGCTTAAAGCCTAACTCACTTCTTCCAGCACTTTCTCAGTCTGGTTTATGCAATAAAAAGGGGGAAATGTGGAGAGCCTTTGAAGCTGCCTGGCAGGAATCTGACATAGGCCAAGGACAATAAAATGGACTGCAGTCAAAAATCTGACATTGAGCTAGAACAAAGAAGCAATTTGAGGCAGAAATCTAAATCCTAGGCTAGAACAAAGAAGAAATTTCAGGCAAGAATCTAAATCTTAGGCTAGAACAAAGAAATAATTATAGGCAGAAATCTAAATCTTAAACGAGAACAAAGAAATAGCCTTCAGGCATGAAAATGACTAAGGCTAGGACAGGGAAGTAGGCTCAGATACTTTGATCATCCTGATAAGCCCTTAGAAATATTGATCACAGGAGTGATCACCAGACTCTGTTTATTGTCATGCATTTTCTTTGATTATCTGGGTTTATTGTCTTCCTTGTTCTTGAACTATTTGCATCTGTTGTATTGCTAGTTCCTCTACCTAGAAGTGACCTTAAAACTTGCATGTAGCCTTCGGCCCCTGCCTGGTCCCTTGGACTGGAGCAGGCACAGAGTCGGTCTGCTCCTGTCCTGTGGAGAAACTGAATCCTGAGTCATCCAGGAGCCACTGCACTCAGAGCAGCTGGTAAGAACTCCAGCTCACTCCCTAGGCCCCAGAAATACATCTGGGAGCCAGGGACATCTAGGGCACAGCAGCTACCCAAACCCTGCCCCTCCGGAATTCCACTTCCCTTCGGCCCCTGCCTGGTCCCTGGGACTGGAGCAGACACAGAGTAGGTCTGCTCCTGTCCTGTGGAGAAACTGAATCCTGAGTCATCGAGAAGTCACTACACTCAGAGCAGCTGAAACTGAATTCTGAGTCATCAGGGACCCACTGCACTCAGAGCAGCTGGAGCCACTGCACTCAGAGCAGCTGACACAGAGTTGGTCTGCTCCTGTCCTGTGGAGAAACTGAATCCTGAGTCATCTAGGAGCCACTGCACTCAGAGCAGCTGAAACTGAATCCTGAGTCATCGAGAACCCACTGCACTCAGAGCAGCCGAGGAGCCACTGCACTCAGAACAGAAGGATTACCAGATCCAAGAGGTGGCCTGAGTCCCAGGAGTTCTTCCACCTGGGAGATTAGGGGCATAAGACCACAGAGACCTCTGGACTCCGAGGAGCTCTGCAATAAGCAAGATAACTGGAAATACAGATTCCAATCTTACACAGAGAGGGCAGGTACCACTAGAGTTACCCAGATGGCGAAAGGCAAGCGCAAGAACATAAGCAACAGAAACCAAAGTTTCTTGGCATCATCAGTGCCCAGTTCTCCCAATATAGCAAGCCCTGAACACCCTTCACACCTGAAAAGCAGGATTCAGAATTAAAATCACTTCTCATGATGATGATAGAGGATTATAAGAAGGAATTAAGTAACTCCCTTAAAGAAATACAGGAGAGTACAAGTAAACAGATAGAAGCCCTTAAAGAGGAATCACAGAAATCCCTTAAAGAAATGCAAGAAAACACAAAGAAGGAATTAAACAAAAACATTCAGGATCTGAAACTGGAAATAGAAACAATAAAGAAAGTTCAAAGGGAGACAACCATGGAGATAGAAAACCTAAGAAAGAGATCAGGAGTCACAGACGCAAGCATCACCAACCGAATACAAGAGATAGAAGAGAGAATCTCAAATGCAGAAGATACGGTGGAAAATATTGACACAGTTGTCAAAGAAAATGAAAAAAGCAAAAAACTCCTAACTCAAAACATCCAGGAAATTCAGGACACAATGAGAAGACCAAACCTAAGGATAATAGGTATAGATGAGAATGAAGATTCCCAACTTAAAGGGCCAGTAAATATCTTCAACAAAATCATTGAGGAAAATTTCCCTAACCTAAAGAACAAGATGCCCATAAACATACAAGAAGCCTACAGAACACCAAATAGACTAGACCAGAAAAGAAATACCTCCCGTCACATAATAATCAAAACATCAGATGCACAAAACAAAGAAAAAATACTAAAAGCAGTAAGGGAAAAAGGTCAAGTGACATATAAAGGCAGACCTATAAGAATTACACCAGACTTCTCACCAGAGACTATAAAAGCCAGAAGAGCCTGGACGGACATCATACAGACCCTAAGAGAACACAATTGCCAGCCCAGATTACTATACCCAGCAAAACTCTCAATCAATATAGATGGTGAAACCAAGATATTCCATGACAAAACCAAATTTGCACAATATCTTCCCACAAACCCAGCACTTCAAAGGATAATGGATGGAAAACGCCAACACAAGGAGGGAAACTACAACCTAGAAAAAGCAAGGAAGTAATCTTCCAACAACCCCAAAAGAAGATAACTATACAAACATAACTTTACCTCTAATAACAAAAATAACAGGAAGCCACAATCATTTTTCCTTAATATCTCTTAACATCAATGGTCTCAATTCCCCAATAAAAAGACGCAGACTAGCAGACTGGATACACAAACAAGACCCAGAATTTTGCTGCATACAAGAAACACACCTCAGTGACAAAGACAGACACTACCTCAGAATAAAAGGGTGGAAAAGAATTTTCCAAGCCAATGGCCCCAAGAAACAAGCTGGAGTAGCCATTCTAATATCAAATAAAATCGACTTCCATCCAAAATTAATCAAAAAAGATAAGGAAGGACACTTCATACTCATCAAAGGAAAAAGCTACCAAGGTGAACTCTCAATTCTGAACATCTATGCCCCAAATGCAAGGGCACCTACATACATAAAAGAAACTTTACTAAAGCTCAAAACACACATTACACCTCACACAATAATAGTGGGGGATTTCAACACCCCACTCTCAGCAATGGACAGATCATGGAAACAGAAACTAAACCGAGACACTTTGACATTAACAGAAGTTATGAACCGAATGGACTTAACAGACATCTATAGAACATTTCATCCTAAAACAAAAGAATATACCTTTTTCTCAGCACCTCATGGTACCTTCTCCAAAATAGACCATATAATTGGTCACAAAACAAGCCTCTACAGATACAAAAAGATTGAAATAATCCCTTGC
>NW_021620542.1:836574-910434 GCF_004785775.1 Grammomys surdaster
GGGATTGGGGGTTCCTGGGTGGGTGGGGGATGGGGTAAGGGGACAACATATGAAATGTAAATAAAACATCCAATAAAAAAAAAATAAAAAATAAAAGACAAAAAAAAAAAAGAAAAAAAAAACTTGCATGTAATTTAAACAGTATAAAGGCAAAAAAGGAAGAAGAAACATGGGATAAGGGATTAAACGGTGAGAGGAATTGGGAAGGGATATGGCATCTGAAATGTAAATAAATAATATATTGAATAAAAAAATTTAAAAAATGAAAACCCAAAAGAAACTAAAAAGTATATTCATATTTTAACAAAAGATTGTAGTGACAGGTTTAGCATTTCAGTTTCTTAATAAGGAATAGTATTTATATATATATATATATATATATATATATATATATATATATATATGCATATACATATGTTTTAATCCTAGGTGTGGGATGTGGGGCAGCTTCTGATTGTCCATAGCATCTGACTATGATTTGCCTCCTGCTTTAACAGGAGCATAATTTTGCCAGCAGTATATAGTTTCTGTGATTATGTCATAACTGGAATTCTGGGAAGATTTCAAAGGGTATATAAATGCAAGGGTTGTTGATTGGTTGCTATTGCTTGTATTGCTGTTGGTTGTTGTTGGTCATAGTTTGTTAGGTAGTCATGTACAAAGAAACAACAACAACAAGAAATTAGATATCTTGACAGTGAAGATCAAACTTGCCCCAAGGACCAGAATACCCATAAACTAATTAACAAGAAGTAGGCTAATGATAACTTTTCCCTCTTCCCCCTCTATTACTTTTCTCTCCTATCTAGGAGGGTGAAAGGGTAGAGAAAAGTGAAAGAAAGAAGAACCCACAAAGTAGCAAAAGACCAATTAAAAAGATGAGAAGGGAACTTAATTGCAGAAAAGTAACCTCTGAAAACTGAAATATAATCACATATTTATTTAAATTAACAATTAACAAACACTTATTTAATGACTCTGACCTAAGTCTCAGACATTACAAAAATCACATACCTAATCTTCAAACCTAAATCTTTAAAATTGTGATGGAAAAAATTTAGGTAAATGAATAACAATATGTTCAGTAGTGAACATGAACATTTAATGTAAAGTTCTAAAGCTTTGTATAAAATTTGTATATTCTTTGGGTTGGTTAACTTCAGTATACTTTTTGATTTTTAATTTTTGCCATAGAATTTATTATAATGATCATTATCATTATAACAATCATTTTGATATACATACATATGTATGTATACTATATATATATATATATATATATATATGTATAATCTAAATATAAAGCCTAAATGTGTTATTATAAGGGAAAAATAGATAAATCATTAGGCTGGATGAAATTGGAAAGAAATACTGGATATTAGAAAGATTGGTGCATGAAGTTTTAGAGGAAAATACAGATCTCATCGGAGACTGAGTAAGGAGCCATTGACAGATATTTTGAGCAAGGATGTGAGTTTTTTATACATATATCATGAGAACTTGACTGATGTAGAATTGAAATTAATGTTATAAACTGTTTGTGTAGAGAAGAGGTTTGAGCAAGCTTAGGATTTCATATAAGGATCATGAAAGCAATATTGCAGCTGTAATGCTCAAAAAAGATTGGCACCATTAAAGAAAGCTTTTCATTGTGCACTCTGCCAATAGGAAAAATGTCTTTAGTTTAAGACCTCCATCAAAGGCTCCAACTTGTAAAGATGGAAGTCTTAGAAAGTCAAAAGCTTCAGTCATGAAAGCAACTGGGAATGTAGTGTTTTCTGTCCCTCAGAGCAACTTCATAGGGAAGACTGTCAACAGAGTCAGCACATGAAGGTTTTTCAGCTGTGGCTTCATTGAAAGCAGAACTTGTTCACATGGTATTGATTTTCAAGGGATGAAAGATGCAAGACTGAGAGCATTATGGATTCCTACTTCATGTCTGGAGAAGACTGTTAATGTCAGGAAGTATATGGTAAGGTAGGATTTTTTTTTCAAGGAATCACTGAAAAGCTGTTTGAACTTGTATAGGAGAAACTAAGTTGAGATAGGGACTCCAGGACCTTAGAGATGACAGAAGTGTGAACCAGTTAGAGGAAAGAGCTATGGTTGTAGAATGAATCTTTTCCAGAGAGGCTATGGGGGATGAAGTTGGCAGCAGTACTGAAGGGACGGAGATACTCATCTCTAAAGTTCACTCAGTTTTTCTCATAAACCACGAATGATGCAAATACAGCTACAGGATTTGGTGTTTGACTTAGAAGATCGTTATTTGGCTTTATTCTCATCACTCTTTGCTCTAAATCCTTTCTTGTGAAATAACAATGTTAATTGTCCTTATATATGTTGGAGGTTTATAACTTGTTTTTGATTTTTATACAAAAGCAGAGTTAAGACACTTGTATTGCTAGAGTTAATGTCAATATGACAAAGTCTAATATTACCTACAGTCCTGTAATCATGCCTGTACGTGATTATCTTATTACAAGTGAAAACTCACCTTTACTGTAAGTGAGACCGTTTCTGGGTAGGACTCCTGTTTTTGTACCTTGAATATTTATAAAAAATAAGCTCATTTTTTGCCTTAAGTTTATGTTGCCAGAGTATTTTGCAACAGCAATAGGTAAATAAATAAGACACTCATATGTTTTTATATAGAATACAAATAATACTTTTGAAATCTCTTCGTTAAAACCAAGTACAAAACTCTCAGAAACCTCAGCAGTTGGATGTTTTAACATTGATTCTAAAGAAATGATTTCATCTTCACACAAAATTCAGTCTTCACATGTTTTTAGAAGTTGATTCTTTTTTAATTTTACTTGTTTATTTTTTTATTTATTTATTTATTGCCACTTTGAGACAAGGTGTCTCTGTGTAGCCTAGGATTCCTTAGAACTCCTGTAGACCAAGCTAGCCTTGTTCTCAGAGATTCACCAGCCCGTGCCTCATGAGTGATAGAATCAAAGTCATATACCAACAAACTGTTTTGAGTAGAAGTTTCTGTTTAATATCTACAATCTGGAAATAAACCAAAGAATGATCAACTGTAAATGGTCTCACCAATGGAGTCATGTCCATTTCATGATTATCATTAATTTAGAAATTTAATGGCTATTGATGAAGCCAATAGCCTGGAAAAACATTCAGAAATGTTTGCTTAGATAAAATGTTGAAGAGCATTCTTCAACAGTTTCATAGTGTGTGATTTCATTTATATAGCATTCTTAAAATGATATGAAGGTGTAAATGTTTAATATGTGTAAGTTAAGTAGGAGATGTGAGAAAGTGGTTACTAAAGGACAACCTGAGAGAATCTTATGAGGAAATGGATAGTCTGTACATTGGTAGTGACACAGAAAATAATCTAAGTTGGATATTTTACTACAACTGTGCTAGGTGCTAGCACTAAAAGAGACTGGCAAAGGGGAAGTAAAATTTGTGTCCTTTCTTACAATTTACCATTGCTAATATTGGTCATTAACCTTATTTCATGTAAACACACCTTAGTAATTAGTACGTATATTTCTGGTGTGTTAGTCAATGTTTCAAAAGACAAGTGGCAAATTTTTTGGTAAGTTGAAGGGATAGGCCATTCCTTCATGGAAGCACTTTCTAATAGGCTAAAGTCCCAGATAGACTGTGAAATTGGAACTGGTAATCTTACCTATGAGATATTTCAGAAGGCCAGACTATAAAAATGACATGTCCTTGTCATGAACATAGGCTTCTAGATTCCTCAGTTTCTGACTGAGAACACAGCAACGAATGTCTGCTGAACTTAAGACTTAGATTGAAGCAATTTTATCTCTGCCTCTTGTTTTGAAGTTTACTTTGCATATTGAGCAGCACTGCATCTCCAAGGGTTGAGTTTGTACATCACCACCATGGGACTGCTCACCATGATCATTTAAGCCAAGCTACCATTGTTCTCATAATTTTACATATTATTATTTCTGTTTCTCTAGAGAATTCTGACTATTATACAAGTACATATAAATCTGTAAATAATACAACTAAAACATTGAAATAATTAAAGTTAGGGAAACATAAAGACACTCCTAGATGAGTGGGAATAGTGACAATGAAAGCAAATGGAGGGTTCTGTTTCTAGTAGAATAGACTTGCAAGAGATAGTAAAGAAACTTTTGAAGTTAATATAAAATGATACAAAAAGTATTTCTAATCCACAATTTAAAAATTATCACTGGTAAAGGTAATTAGTAAGTCATTTAAAAAGACATTATAATTGCATATTTCTCCTACTTTCTTTCCAACTGATTAAAAAGCAATTACAGAAAATAATGTGTATATAATTACACAAGAGCACAAAGAAGCTGGTGGGAAAAAAATCAGTATTAGAAGAAAGAAATGATATCAGATATTCAAATTGAATACATAAGATTATATGAAAAGAAGTAGAAATGTTAAATAATACTGCAACTATAACCAAATATGCAACAAAAACTCCCTATTTTTTTGTATCAAGTTCATTGCTAGACATGACAATACATAGTGCAGGGATTTGATTAATGTTACTTGGTCTTCTGCATATAGTGAAAAACTATGTTTAAGAAACAGCATAAAACTGTGGAGAGGGAACAGGTTACAGTGGATGGAATTTTTTGACAGGCTCCCTGGAATTAATTTTCTATTAATTCAAGGTGGACTCTGATAAGATATATTATGTGTGCTCTGGGGAAATTACTACAATTAACACCAAAATATTGATGAAAGTTATTAAGGAGATCATACTCTTATAGTTGAAAATATTCTTTCAATGTAATAAAGAAACTGAAAAAAACAAAGAAACAAGGAACAAAGGAAAGCATTGCCATAAATAGTAAATTGCTAAAAATGAATCCAATGATATGATTAGGAATATGAACTTTGAAAGGACTAGACAGGTATTGCTACTAATACTTCAAAAATAAAAGAAATATGAACAACTTACATACAAACAAATAAGATAAATTAGTTTAGGTTGATAATTTTCTTGGATGAAGCCTACTTAGAGATGCTCAAAATAAAATAGAAAACCTAACTACATCTAAAGAACTAAGGAGATTAAATTAATAATCAAGAAAAATCAGGTTTGAATAGTTTCACTGATGAGATCTCACAAACACTTAGCAGGAAAGATCAGTAATCAGTCATAAATTCCTTTGTAAAAAAAATAAAACAGGAGTGAGAACTGTGTCTTCTTATATATTGAGTGTCACTCAAATTATCAAATCAGACCAAAAATTGAGAAAGATGCATATCTAATAAGTGAATTGAAACATCTACAACAAAATCTAAACACATGTAGCATTAGGAGAAAATGATCAAACCACATCAGCATAAAAACCTTACTTCAGAATGAAAAGGTGTTTTTTAAATCTGGGAATCAAACAATGAATAAATGATAGGAGAGGATGGTAGTATAAGAAATGTGAAAAATATAAAGAATATCATACAAGATTTTTAAAAACAGTAATGATGAATGAGAGATCCTTCAACCTAATGAAATATTTTATAAACAAAATTTCAACTACCATCATTCTAAACACAAAACAATATGTCACGTTTCAAATTTTATTAATTTTTATAAGACTTCTGTTTAGTAATTCTATCTAGGAAGTTAGGTAGAAAAAAAAAAACTAAGACAGGCATCCAGAAATCCCCAACTAAAGTGTAAAGATAGATACTGTTAAAAGAAAACAAAGAAATAACCTTAAAAACAAAGAACAAGTTTGAGTTTGAAAGACCCACAGTTTCCAACATATACAAAGCCAGTCTAGATAATTTTGTGATAAGACACAGACATTCAAGTAAGTGGAAAGGAATTCAAAGTCTCTATATAAATCAAGGTATTTACTGTTAAATGAATTTTAGGAAAGGTGGCAAAGAATTTTATAAGAACATATTTTTTCACAGATGTTCTGAAGCTCTTGGATCTTGTGTGCAGGACCATGCTACTGAAAATTTTCCATTTGTACAGTAAAACTAACTCAAACCATAACATATAGCATGTCATAATTATGTGAAATATAGTTCATGAGTCATGCTGGCTTTACTCATTTAATAGTGATAAAGTGATAATTTAATAGTGATGCAAAAGTACTATGCATGTAACAGAGCACAGTGGTTGACTTTCAAGTTTGACCAATGTCTGTACTAGCAATATACAGTGAATACTCTTAACAATACTGTGTGACTACATGGAGCTGCAGTTTGCACTCAGCCACATGATCACAGAGTTAAGAGATGACCTCCACAGTATAGTTTACTGAGGTATGCTCTTTTCTATTTCAGCTGTACTAAATATATTTTGTTATATTTTCAACTAATAATAGGTTTGCTGAGATGTACACTGTCATCAACTCATGAACATTATAGCAATGCTATAACATGTAAGCTTCTAAAACACTGCAAGTAAAATGAATAATCTACAAAAATTCCATTTACTTGAAAGTTTCAATAAAACAAGTAATTAAAAATATTTTACAGTATTACCTAGGGAGAGGATTTGGTTTGATTTGGGAATGCCTGCTAATATATACAGATTTCTAGTGTTTCAATAATTAGCTATAATGATCACCCTGACTGAAACTACAGGGGGTCTCAGTGTAGGGCAAAGGAAAAGAAAAGTCAGGTAGTGTGCCTGTATTCTGCTGCCACTGTTGTCCCACTTCAGTCTCAAGTTCCTTCAATCTTCAAGTTGGATCCACAGCACTAAAAGCAGATAGATTCCTGATCTATAGCCTCTAGCTAGGGCTCCATGTTCCTCTACATGTCAGAGGTTACTTGAGGTGAAAAGTTTCAGGATGTAGACGCTGTAATATTGGACACTTGAAATATGTAGTCATTGTAACAAATATCTTCTTTGCTTGTTTGTGGGTTTTATTGTTTTTGTTTGGTTGGTTGATTAGCTTTGGTTTTTTAAGACAAACAGGGTTTTTTTGTAGCCTTGGGTGTCCTGGAACTCTCTCTGTAGATAACAATGGCCTTGAACTTAGAGATTTCCCTGCCTCCTTTGGGATTAAAGGTGTGCTCCAAGATTTCTTTGATATTTGCCTAATTTTTAATTGTTTCTTGTTTCCTTTTTGAGACTTTTTCCAGTTATGAAATCTCTGCCATATACTTCTTAGCTGGTAAAGGTAGTATCTTGTTCTGTAGAATGCTTACTAATTTGAAAATATTTCATCTTGTTCTCTAGGTTTTCTGCTTCTTTAGTTTACCATTTTCTTTGCTGGAGAGATTTTTAATCTCATGAGGTCCTGTTTGTTGGTTGTGGCTCTTTTTTTCCTGAATGATGGAATCCTGCTCAGAAAGTCCTTACTGATGATTATATCTTGACATGTTTTTTCCTATCTTTTTGCCCCATTTAGCATTATCAGAGTTGGAGATTTTATTGTAAAGTCTTTAAATCATTTGGAACTAAAAATTTGTTAGGTGTCAAAGAAGTTAAAATATGGGACTGGCCTTAAAAGGCAGTGATCACTTTTGAATGGCCAAACCTCACATTCTGAAGATTTCAGTTCATACCTTTCAACGATTCCCTTTGGAATGAGAATTTAACAACTGTCCATGCAATATCCTAATAGCAGTCCCAATTTCATGGTCTTAACTTGGCTCATCCATGCTCTTTGTTATATATACTATGTTAAAATAAATCATGATTTTATGAATCTCTCTTAGCCCAAAAGTTATTTAAAAAGTTATATAATGGATGTGACCCTATACAGTCTGAGTAAGCTTTCCCCTAAAACAGATAAAGTTTTGCAACAACAACAAAAAAAAAATCAAAAAGCTTTTACCTTTGGTGGTAGAAGGGACTCTAAGATTGCAAGTCCCCTAAATAGACTGTTGAGGACATTATATAACTGCAGGGTTCCCCTCTTTCTCCTATTTGGCCTGTATAACTGCACCCTTGCTTTCTCATCATTTTTTCTAATAGTATTTTTTGGGAAAAGGACATCTCGATGTTAGAATGTCTGCTCTCACTAACACTTTGTAGCCTAGCTTCCCAGTTACCCCTCTCAGTGACCTACAGCAACCACTACCAGGGATGGGATAGACTAATACTTATTCTGCCTATTGTTGAGAAGAATCAGAGCTTGGGGGATTTTGCTCTAAGGGAAGGCAAACACCTGGGGTTTGTCTAGAGGTCCATGATCACACATTGTTAAGAGGAGCCTGGGTTTGCCCAGAGCGCAAGTTGTGCATTTCATTATCAAGAACATGACTCAAAATGAACAAAGGCATCTTCTCTAAAGAACTTATATTCCCTTCTGGCTAGAAAGTTGGGAAAAGATTCAGTTTTCTAAGAGAGTCTCATCACAGATCACAGAGTACCAGATCTTGAAGCAAATTTGGATGGTGACTTGACAAATCCTTTAGGTCTTGGAGCAAGGCTTGTCCGAATAAATGGGGCTGGTTCTAAATTCTGGGATAGGATAGTCCAAATTACTTATCAGGTCTTATGAGGTGGGTAGCCCCTAACTCTATAGAAAGATATTTTTGGCCTCCAAGGCTGGTTAGTCTTAAGTTTGATGAATACTGGTTTTGCTTTCAGGAAATTTGATAGCTGTTGGCATGGGTAGAAATACAGGATAAGGTCTGATCTACGTGTTTTATCAAAAGACATAAGTGAAAGAAAGTTACCTGTCATCTGGTTTTTGGGTTAAAATAATAGTGGTCCTATCTCTCTTGTTTACTGGTAGTTGATGTAGTCATGAGTTGAGCTAAGATCATGATGTCGGTTCCTTTTTTGTTGTTTTGTTGTTTTTTGTTTTGGATTTTGTTTTTTGTTGTTATTAATGTTTATGGGTTTTTGTTGTTGCTGCTGCTGTTTTTTAACCTGACATGAACTAGAACCACATTGGAGGAATCATCTTCAAATAAAAAATTGTCTTTATCAGATTTATCTAAAGTCATATTGGCATGGAGATTTCTTATTGATTGATATGATAGTATGTTGTTCACTGTGGATAATGTCATGTTCTGAGAACCATAAGAAAGGCAGCTGAACAAGAGCTTTGAAAGACATCAAGCTAGTAAGCAGCTTTCCTCCATGGTGCTTGTCTCTACTCCTTCTTGAGTTGTTGCCTTGACATTCCCCAATGATATATTGTAATATATCATTGAAGTGTAAGCCAAATAAACCTTTTGCTTTTCATCCACAAGCTGTTTTTTGTTAGTTTTATATCACAGCAGCAGAAAGAAAAACTAGGGAAATGTCCAATATCTGAGCAGCAGGTTTCTTATAAGTGAAAAATTAATTATTTATTGTGGTTTTCATGCAATTCCTTATGATTGTCATGTGAAGTAGACAAGCGATTCCATTGATTTGAGCACAAGTTTGATATTGGTGAACTGAAAGTTGACTTCTCATACCTGATGTTGCATACTTGAATCTCTGTATGTTTTTAAAGTTGTCTAGCTTTCTCTTAAGTTCCAAGAAGTATCCAGTCATCTAATAAGTCAGTTATATGAAACCAACTGTCAACAAACAGCCGTAATAGTTTTTTCTAGCCAAGTATACTAATATCATTTAGATGGTAGTGGTTTGGCCTATAAGGCGGTACTATATAATATCAACTTAATAAGAGAAAGTTGAATACAAACCACTTATAAATTATTACTTGCAAGCATGCTGTTACACTACAGACTTTGGTAATTCCATAGGAAAGCATTACAGAAAGCAGAAAACAGCTTTTATCCAGTATGCAACTCACATTGAGATCTGTTCACAGGTGGATCCTCCTATCATCTTCTTACTTACATAGGCTAATTGATATTTCTTACCATAGGCCTTTTGTTAATCCTCCAGTTTATATTTAGGGCAGTAGAAACCTATCAGACATTTCTTTCTTGAGTCCTATGGATTAAAGAAATCTACATGAAGAAGGACTGAATTCTGGGGTGCCTTTTCTGACTCATCTGTAGGATAAAAGAAAACATATTGGGGCCACACCTCTGTTGTATTTGTCTATCTATCTCTCTGAGCTTCATTTGAAAATGGGCTTTTGTCTTTACTGATGTGGAGCATGACTTCCTGTGTCCATTTATTCATTAGCAGCCATAAACAAGAAGGGGCCTATCCAGTTACTTTCTCTTTCCATTATGGCATGGTATTTATAAAATCTTAATCTCATTTTACCTGTACACTAGCCACTATTCAAAAATAATCTGGAATAAATGTTCCCTTTAACTCGTTTTCCCTCATGTTTATAATCTGTAAGCAAGAATGATAAGCACCCAAAGTATGTAAATAATTAATCTTATCTACCTATACCAACTCTCTAGAAAACATGGGATACTATTTATATATATATGTCTTTACCTCTTTATGTTTCAGCAAATGAAAGTTAAGGACAAATTTTAAAGTGCTCAAGGGGTGTTAAGGAAAGAAACCAAGCAGCCAGTGAGGAGGGAAAGAATATTCTGCCTCCTTTAGAACAAAGCAGGATTGGAAATGATTGGTAGAAAGAGTAGGCATTAAAACCTGGCTGAGCACTCATCTCTGTTTCCCAGACAAGATACCTGATCATTCTTTCCATACAGCTATTCCAGACAGCAGTTTTTCTACCACTTGGCCATGGGATGCTGCAAACTTACATGAGCTCTTGAGGACTAGCCATCTTAGTACTAGAAGCTCATGGATGAGAAAACTCTCAAATACCCTTTAGGAACAAGTAAATATATTTTCATCATGGATTCACTGATTCAGTGTTTCAGATGGAACCCAGGGCCTTATGCCTGTTTGTTTAGGCAAACCTGCTAAACCTAAGCCTCAGTCTTAGGCCCGACAGTTAGCACTATTTACATTGTCTTCTCTACTCCCCAATCAGCCTGGGAATCTTCAGATCCCAGTGTAATTTTTAGGGTCACAAGAGAGTTTCATACACAAACTGGGCTAGAACTTAACATCAGGAAGCAGGAGATAATTTGCAACATTAGACCTTTCATCATCCAGACCACTAATCTAAGGGAGATCCTTCTCTCAAAGTTCATTGGTTGCAATGATTTGATATGGGAAAGTTATAGTTCTCTTTCTCTTAAGAGTTGCAAATAGTGAAGATGATCATTTGATAGCCATGTGGGCTTGTGAAAAAAAAAACAGCAAAATCCCATCAGGAATAATAACAACCAATGGAACCCCCAACACAGAGAAAGAACATTTCCTCTAAACTTGAAAGCAACCGAATTTGGTACCACTTTCTTTTTGCTAAATGAAAAAAACTTAAGAGTATTTCTGTGTCAGCATTCATGCTACAATTGCTCAAAAACAGGAAGAAAAGTCGAACATAACTTCCCTGTCTCTAGGTAGCTTTATCCCCAGATGCCTAGATTTAGTTTCTCATAGTTCAAAGAATCAAGTGCTCACCATATAGGAAAGAATCTTGAAGAGTAGTTACCTTTTCCACTTGAAATGAGTAGGGAATCTTCCTATTACCAAACCTTCTTTTCCGGAATGTAAGAGTTTCTTAGGGTCTAGTTTTCCATGTCTCTTGGATTAAGAGCAGTACCATAAGCCCCTGGCCTGGGTCTAAACCAGTGATTATCAACCTTCTTAATGCTGTAACACTTAGACAGTTCCTCATTCTGTGGTGACTCCCTCCATCCCCTCCACCACAATAAAATAAATTTTGTTGCTTCTTCACATCTGTAAATTTTCTACTATTTCTACTATCATGAAAAATGATTTAAGTACCCCATATGCACAATATTTGATATGTGACACCCATGGAAGTGTCATTTGATGTCCATGGTGTTGTGACCCACAGGCTGAGGACCACTGGTTTAGAGACACACAATTTTCTTCATCCAGCCATGTGAGATCAAAGCACACCCCTTCATCACAGCCATGCTTCCTATTCTTTTTTCTCTCCATGACAGTGTTGTTTGCTTCAAGGGTTGAATGTTCAAAGTTCACAACTATGAGAGTTGATATAATATCTATCCCTTTGGTCAGAAGGGAAATCAGAGGGCTGGATGGTTATAGCCACTTCGGTGACATTCTACCTTATTTTCAGTAAGGAATATGAACTTGAGTAGAAGTCATCTAAAACACAAGTTGAGGTCCCAAGAACTGTTTTGGCAAAGCTGAAGTAATCTACAGGATCACTAAGCTCATTTATTGACATGGAAAATAATTGAAGATGCAAAAAAGTGAGAAGATATCACACAGAAAGCAAAGATACAGCTTTATTTTCCTCCAGTATGCAATGATCTCTAAGTCGGTGTTGTCTTGAGACTCCAACTCCACCCCTTTTTTATTTTTGTCTTGTTTAATTGCCTTTTGCTGTATTCCTTCCTCCCTTTTCTCTTCACAATGTTTGCTGGAAACAAGAAATCACCATCTTAGGGACCTTGCTACATCTCATCTATCTGTGTTGTTCTGACTCTTCCTCAATCAGAAATCTCCTTTGTTCTTGGGATTTTTCTGGAGATTTTTCATGTGGATTTGCATGTGGAAGTGTTTTGCAAGCTCCTATCTGAAACGCTTCTTCTGGAAAACTCTGCCATCCTTCCTATGACAGGTGGTGTTCTATCTGCTCCCACCCCATCTCTGTCTCTTCTCTGTCATCTCTCGCTCTCGCTCTCGCTCTCTCTCTCCCCCTCCCTCTCTCTCCCTCCCTCCTCCTCCTCCTCTTCCTCCTCCTCCTCCTCCTCCTGCTCCTCGCTCTCTCGCTCTCTCGCTCTCTCGCTCTCTCGCTCTCTCGCTCTCTCGCTCTCTCGCTCTCTCGCTCTCTGGCTCTCGCTCTCGCTCTTTCTCATTCTAACTCTTAATGAAGCACTTCTTCAGGCTTTACAGTGTAGACTACTCTTTGCTTTAAGTGCACATGATATTTGGCTCTACTGTATTGTACTGTTTCTTCAAAATGTCCCCTCTCCTATCTCAAGGCTTCATTATAGCATAGGGTTCTATTTATTCTAATGAACTTCATACCTGTGGGAATTGTTTGCCAGGTTCCTTTCTGAACTGACTCCTGATGCTCTTATTTTTTCATTATAAGAAGAGATGAAGATCTAATTTCATTATTCAAAATGAGAATAAATTTGCCTTTGAGTTAATACTACACAGTACTCAGGGGTCCCCACATCATGAGTCTATAATATAACTTAAAATCAGGTATGATGATGCTTTCTGCCTTATTATTTGTTTATAATTTCTTTGGCTATCCAGAGTCTGTTCTTTGCTTTCAAATGAATTTTAAGATTATATGATTTGTTTTCTGTTCTGTGAGGAATAACACTTGAATTTTGATGTGGATTCTATTGAATCTGTAGATTGCTTTAGGTAGAGTGCCAGTTTCATGTTATTGATTCTGCCAGTTCATGAGTATGGGAGACTTTTCCATTTTCTAATGTCTTCTTCAATATTTTTCCTTATGTTTTCAAGTTTTCATTGAGGAGGTCATATTCATTCTGTATCTTAGCTAAGTTTATTCCAGGTTTTACTTCTTGTAAAGTACTTTTGTGTGAGGTTATTTTCATGATTTAATTCCTGGCATGATTGTTAGTAGTTTATAGATAGGTTACTAGTATTTGTATGTTAATACAGCTACTGCCACTTTGGAGAATGCATTTCTCAGTTCAAGGTTTTATCATGATATCTCATGAGTCTCTTATATGAAGAATTACTACATGTCCAAATAAAGACATCTTAAGATCTCTCGTCCTTATATGGGCCCCTTTTATTTGCTTCTCTTGTCTTACTAATTTATCTAGGACTAACAGCATTACATTGAATGCCATTAAAAAAAAAATAAGTGGGGACCCCTGTCATTTCCTGATCTTAATAGAAATTCTTACTGCTTAGCTGTCTTTTCACGTTTAAGATAATGATAGGTATAGCTTTCATACATAGCTTTTATTAGGTTGTGATTGGCTCCTTATGAGTTATAAGAATATTACATTTTTATTTTCAGCCATTTCTGGATCTATTAATATGAGCAAGTGGTGTCTGCTTTTTAATTTAATTATGTAATGAATTACTTTTATAATTAGTAAACAATAAGAGGCATTGTTCACAACTTTTTCAAAGTTCTGGTAGAATTCAGAAGTGAATCCATCTGGACCTCGGCTTTTTTAGTCAGAAGAATTTTTTTTTAATTGCAATTTCAATCTCATTTCTTCTTACAGATATGTTTAAATTACTTATGTCATTTTAGTCTAATTTTGGTATGTCATATGCATTTGAAATTCATCCATTTCTTTTAGATATTCTAATTTGGTAGAACATATGTTTTTGAGGTACATTCGAGTGACTTTTCTGAATGTCATTGGTATCTATCACAATGGTTAGTTTCTTATCACTAATTTTGTTAATTTGCATCTTCACTGTATTTTATCCCGTATCATCACTAAAGATTTGTTCATTTTATCATTTTTAAAGAGTTAATGCTTATTTACTTTTTAATTATTTTCTTCATTTCATTCTAGTGATTCTAATATTTGATTCTGATTCTAACATTTCTTTCCATTAATCTTCTTGTACCTTCAGTCTTGTCCTTCATCAGTTCTTCCAGAAATGACTTTCACAAGGCATTCTATTTGGTGTATTATGCTTTTCATTCTAGTTGTTCTGTTTGGTTTTCATATCACTTTATTGAATTTCACTTCCTTGCTTCACACAATTGTTCATGTTCTCTAGGGAGTTTTTTCAGCTTATCTTTTTTTCTGAGTTCTTTGAACATAATCATTTTTCTGAGTTCTCTATTTGGAGTATTATGTATTGCGATTTCACTGGAGAGTACTACCGGATGATTATTAATTGTTCAAGGTGTTATGTTGTCATCTCATTTGAGTTTTTCTATTGAGACTTGTGTATCTGGAGTTAATGAATGATTAACATTTTATTTCTTTAATATTTTTGCTTATTTTAGCCCACCTTTTAAGTTTTAGAATAAGTGTTTGCACTTTTTCTAACATTTGATACTGTTGCTATTTTCTATCTATCTATCTATCTATCTATCTATCTATCTACCTATCCATCATCTATCATCTATCTATCTATCTCCATAGTAGTAATATTGTCCCTGGAAGTTGACAAGTTGGTTAGATTTAATTAGTGAACAAAAAAATCCTTTTGCTTCTCCTTGTCAGAGTTCTTGTGAGTGCTGGCATCTGATTCAGCACAAGAATGTCAATACAGCATTGGCAAGATACTGTCCTAAATCACATCCAACACTGCCGGTGACAGATGGGCTTCACTAGAATAGAGCTTGGGACGAATGAGTAGCAAGCCTGCAAAGAGGCTCTGTACAATGCAACCTCAATAAGTTATCTTCAGATTAGCACACTGTAAAGATGTTCTGTCATATCACCATCTTGATGGATTCAGCTTCAGTGTGCTGCATGGTACAGACGTTCTTCACCATGTACTGTCTTAAGAAATAGGAAGACTCTCCAGATTCTCTTGAAGATGAAAGTGGTGGTCATTTGTCTTTCAAGTTGAAGTAAAAAACCTAAAAATCTTTGAGCATGCCGGCTTGTGTTACAGACACAGGGATCACCACCGTATTCTTCTGCATATACAATTGAATCAGAAAAATCAGAAGTTAGCATAGAGTCTTCTGATACTTTGTAGAAATCTTGTTATTCCTGGAATTATCCAGGAGTGACATGACCACTGGCATGACTCTATGTCTACATGGAAAGCTCAGGGGTAATAAGCTGTATAGGTTATCCCCACGGAGTATCCATATAAGATCTGATTGTCCTGAAAGAGGTATGAGTAGTAAGTTTCAATCCAGACCTGGAGAAGTGCCTTTCAATCTAGAATTGGTTGATGTTGGAGATGCTCAGAGATTTTACCACATCCATCTATGTCTCATGTTCTTTAATAACTTCCCAGATATCCAGGAATATAATTTTATTAGAGAAAAATGTGTCTTTATTTTCTTTGGAGAATAACTCCTTGTCTGAAGTTCTTGTAATGAATCAATAAGATATAGGTTTAATTATTCCAGTCTGAGAGCTGTAAGGCTCTTGTGAAAGGCTTCCTTCTGCAGTTTTCTCTCAAAGAAGCTGGACCACAACTTGCTCACAAAGAAAAGGTCTTCTTACTTCTAGCTTTCTCCTAGAGCTTTACTTAGAAGGATTTTCTCCAATTTATTCTTTTTATAATATGTACATATGCAGTATATGTGATACTAGCCAGCATCAGTGGCCATCTTCACAGCTTCTGCTTCCTTGACATAGTATAGGAAAGGCTTCCAATTGCCCAGCCGCACAATGGGTATCTTGGCCTTGGCCATCAGCTTGATGGAGGATGCTATATTTGTTGGCTATATGCATGAGAAAGACCACATGTATGCCTATGTTTGGGATACAATGTTCAAAGGCATGAGGTTATTGTAGAATTGTGGAGTTGTTTTCCTGTGCTAGAATGGTAATAGGCTCTAAAGTCTTGAGTCAGTATTCTCTGTCTTTAATTTTATCACATAAAATTTTATTTCATACTATTATATAGTGAGAAAAAGAAATTGCTAATGCAAAGGACGAATTGAACTCATGTATATTTATGTCTCAAATTGCATGGTATTGGTGTTTGTTTCCATAATTCAATTGATAAGACAGTGGATATTTTATAGAGTTTAGCATAACATATTGGGGAAACTTTTTAATAGTTAGAAATTATGGTGGTATATATTCATGGAGGAGACTTATAGAAATAAAGTCTCATTTCTGACTCAAAGCAGTAGAAAAGATATGAATATTGAGTAATTAATATATTTTATCAAAGGAAAGTTTACATTACAATAATTTTTAAAATATTTTTAAATTGAACTCAAAATTCATTTTCCTTAGAAGTAATAGTATATGAGTTAGCAATGTCCATAGTACAGCCCACACAGGACTATTTAACCTACAATAGAGCTAAAATACATTAGTAATTCATCTATATAAAGCCATATTCATAATGTTCCGATAGGGAATTGCAGGTAGAATTTGTTTCTAATGGAAACATTATAAAACATGGCTCTCATGGGGCTTGATCCCATGTTGTTTGGTGTTCATTTTAGTATAGATAAATCAATATTTAAATGTGTGTGGGCTTTCAGTCTGTGCCTTCTGCCAGGGCATATCACCAGGTTGTCTGTCTGATTCTCTGAAGACACCACAGTCTGAAGTCCTCCTAGGAGCTCTGCTACATGCAGGTCAACTGAATCAACAGTCTGAAAGTGTCTCTCGAGTTCTGCTGCACACAGGGCAAGAGACCTCATAGTCTGAAGGTCTCCCAGGAAAACAGCTATATGCAGGAAAACAGTTATATGCAGGTATTTGGTATAGAACTAATCAAAGAATTTACAACAGAGGAATCTCCAATGATTAGAAGCACTTAAAGAAATGTAGAAAGTACTTAGAGATCAGGGAAATGCAAATAAAAATGACCAACAGCTTCCATCTGACATACCAATCAGAATGGCTAAGATAAAATCTCAGGTGAAAGCACATGTTGGCGAGGATGTGGAGAAAGAGGAACACTCTTTCATTCCTTATGGGATTTCAAACTGTTACAAATACCCTACAAATAAATCTGGCAGTTTATAAGGAAATTGAAAATAGATCTACCTGAATATCTATCTATACCACTCTTGGGTATATACCCAAAGATGCCCTACCATGCCACAGGGGCACATGTTCCACTATGTTCGTAGTGGCCTTATTTGTGATAGCCAGATGCTGGAAAGAATCCAGATGTACCATGACAGAAGAATGAATACAGAAAATGTGGTTCATTTACACAATGGAATATTACTCAGATACTAAGAACAAGGACATTCTAAGTTTTGCAGGCAAATCGATGGAACTAGAAAATATCATGCTGAGTGAGGTTATTTCCAAAGGGAAATACATAGTATATACTCACTAATAACTGAAGATTAGTAAAAATGTACAGAACACCCATGACACCATCTACAGAACTCAAGAAAGCTAACAAGGGGAAGGGCCCAAGTAAGCATGCCTCAATTCCACTTGGGAGAGAGAAGAAAGCAATCATGAGAGACAGAGGAAGGGAGGGACCTGTGTGGGAGAGGGAACAGAGAGGGGAAATGGGGAACATGATCAAGTACTGGGGAGCAGGAAACCAGATTGAAGCCATAAGGGCCAGCAGAAAGAATGGAAACAGGCAACCTTGGAAGGTAGGAGGTGAGTGGACCCTCTAGAATGTACCAGAGATCTGGAAGGTGAGAGACTCTCAGGACTCAAAGGGAGGGATCTTAGATGAAATGACCTACAGTGGGAAGAAAGAACTTGTAGAGTCCACCTCCAATAGAGAGACAGTGCAACAAGTGAAGGGCTGGGTTTGCTATCCTACGGTCAAAAATCCTGACCCATAATTGTTCCTATCTAAAAGAATTGTAGGGACAAAATTCGAGAAAGTTTAGCAAGAATTTCAAAGGTAGCTGGAATTGAAGATAATTTGAAGGGCTTAGGAAACTTAGTGCACTGGAATGTTTTCTGTATTATAGGAAGGTCATCCTAATGAAAACTCCAAATAGTGAGGGAGAGGGAACCTCTATTGTCCATCTCTTGTTACCAAAAAAAAAAAAAAAAAAAAAAAAAAAAAAAAAAAAAAAAAAAAAAAACCTTAAAGTGCCAGACCTGGGTTTCATGCACTTGAATTTTTGTATAAAAGGATCCCTTGCAAATCCCCAACATCCCAAGCTTTTGCCACAAAATGATCACAAAGCTTCACTGCTGAAGATAACATCCACAAAATTACTAAACTGTGGAGAACTTGAACTGCTAGCTACATAGAAACTTCATGCCCATATTCTAGTGTTCATGAAATGAAAAGTTACTCTGTAGACTACAAAATTAATGGCCAACCTTTTCACAAAACTTTTGATCTACAATCAGCCCTTCCTGAAAAGATATGCTAAGACAATGGGGCCCATAGCTTGTGGAAGTAAAAAACAAATGACTGTTTTTACTTAAGAACCACTCCATTGTTATTTTTGCTTATTTCTTCTGGTCCCTGGGCCTCCAAGAGGCTGACTAACTCTGTGAAACAACAGATAAATAATTTGGTAGCAAAACCTATTCAGATACATTATCATAAGTTAGCTATGGAGGACCACAAGACTCAAGATGAGGTTGTTACTTTTTCCAGGGTGTTCCCAAAACCCATCTCCACCCAACCTAAAAGATAGGACTTCTGCCCCTAGACCAAGCAGAGAGGGGCCACCCAGAACCCCTCTGACTGGTGATCTGAATTCTTGCTTAGACTGCAAGGCTAAGCACTGCAAGGGAATATAAATAAAAGTTAAAAATATCTCTCTGGGTTCCCTGAGGGATAAGCTTGACTGCATAGGGGTTGATGTCAAAAGTATCCCCTCTCCAGGAAAAAGACATCATCGGGATGGGTATGGCCCTCATGTCTCACTGGACAATGACAGGGGGACTGGAGCCATTACAAAGTCCCCTTCAATTACTAGAGGTCAGGCCTCTATCCCTGCCTTCGAAAGATTAGATTAGCCACAGCCCATCTATACTTAGAGAAAGGAGGAGATGTCAGGGGCAGCCCTGATTACACACTGAAGGCCTAAAATCAGCCATAGGCCTAAAATCAGCAATACACCTGTCGTACATGTATACCAACACCAAGTCTTGGGTCTCTGTGGAAAAACATTGAAACAAATGGCTATAAGCTATTGCAAACAGGCAGTTTTTTTGTGGAAATTTAACAGCCTGAGTAGTCATAGACCTTGTAAATAGGTAGCCTTGGTATATAATACCAACTTAGATAAGGACAAGCGAGTCATAGGCAGAGTCATAGTGACCTGTCCCCTGAACCTTCACCCAGCTGATATCCTATTCTGAAAGATATCTGTATTTCCCATGAACACCCACACTCCAGTGTCATCCCCTTCCTCACGTCTTGCCTTTTTGTGTTTATAACCCCTGTGTGAATGCATATAAATTACGATTTGAGAAAAATAAATAAATTATTAAGAGAGAGAGAAAAAAAAAAGAACCACTCCATTCAATTACATCCACACCTTATACTGCTTTGGTGACCAAGAATCAGAATCTAGATAGCTAAGTGTTCTAGGGAAAATCCAGCTATTGGTCTTAGAAAACAAAGTAACAACAAAATTATCCCTAATAATATTCTGCAATACTCACAAATTTGTGTCTTTTTCAACCATCATCAGAAAAGCTTTCTCCTACAGCAGATGAGAACAAATACAGAGACCCAACAAAGACTTTACACACACACACACACACACACACACACACACAAACACACACACAGAGAGAGAGAGATACAGAGACAGAGACAGAGAGACAGAGACAGAGAGACAGAGAGACAGAGTGACATGACCTTACATGTCACTCTATATTAAATATCTCGATCAAATCCCTCACGTCTGAGCTCAGGAAATATGAGGCAGAAGAAGTGGAGGAGGCAGAAGGCCAGAAGATACCAGGAAAAAAGGTCCTCCAAACAACTGACCAGAGCTCATATTAACTGAGACTGAAACAGCAAGGACCTACATGCATGTTCACGAGGTCCTTTGGCATATATACTTAGCTTTTAGTTTAGTACTTTTATGTCACTCCTCACTTGTAAACAAGTGAGTTTCATTCTTGTGTCTGTTCTTGGGGCTGCTTTTTTTTTCCTATTGTTTTGTCTTATCCAACTCTGATAAAATATCTTTTGTTTTTAACTCATTGTGTTGTTTTGTTATGTTTTATTTTTGATTCCTAAAGGCCTGTTCTTTTCTAATGAGAGACAAAAATCAGATACAGATTGGAGAGATGGTGAGGAAGAACTAGAAGGAGTAGAGGGAGAGGAAAGAGTATGAGAGAAGAATCTACTTTTAACAAAAGGAGGAAAATTAAGTATGGGTAAAGAAAGAAAATTCCACCTAAACAAACACATCATACATTGGATATAGTGGGTGCTTCTACTGTTCATTTCCTCTGCTTTTTCATTCTTTGTAGGATTTAATCATGAGCTAGACCTACCTTAAGGATATATTCTTCCAATTTTCCACTTATATTGTACCAATATAGCTCTATGTTCCCTGTGTGGTTTATATCAAGGACTGTGGTTTCCTTTTACTTAAGAGACAACAGATTATTAGTAAGGACTTAATTCTAATGCTGGATTTCAGAGATTAAAAACAAGCCCTACCTCCTACTAATGATAAACTGAAAATGACTGTTGAAGATTGTATGAATCAATGTGTTTTATACAGCCATTTGCAGTTCCTTTTTAAAAATTTTTATTGGATATTTTATTTATTTACAATACAGATGTTATTCCCTTTCCCCTATCCCATACCCCTCCTCCTTTATGCTTTTGTGCCATTTTAATTACAGAAATGTATTAAGGTCAGTTCTAGGTTGAGGGTCTAGCAATACAATAGATGCAAATAGTCAAGGAACAAACAGTTCTTGGTCCTCAAAGAGACACAAATTTTTCTTTTCAATATAATTGCATATATTTTACACTGAAGCAGTTTCTCCATCTTATGTTTCACAGCCCTCTCACCTCCCCTCTCTCTCTCAGGTCTATGTGTCCTCTGATTCTCTAAAGAAAATGGCTAGGCATTTCACGGATATCAACTTAACATGGCATAACAAACTACAATAAGACTAAGCACAAACCCTCATATCAAGTCCAGACAAGACAAACCAGTAAGGGAAGAAGGGTCCAAAGCACAGGCAAAAGGTCATAAATAAGCACAACTTCTACTGTTAGGAGTCCTACAAGAACACTAAGCTACAAAACCATAAAATATATGCAGAGGACCTAACTCAGACCTATACAGACTGTGATATTCATCTCAGTCTCTGTGAGGGCCTTGAGCCCTGCTTACCTGACTCCACAGTTCATGTGTATGTGTTGTTCTCGACTCCTCTGGCTTCTGAAATCTTTCTTCCCCATCTTCTGTGGACTTCCTCTGGCTCTGCCTTGTGATTGGCTGTGGGTTTCTATACCTAATCCCATCTATTGCTAGATTATTACTCTTTAAGGTCAATTGTGCTAGGTAGCAATCTATGAGTGTAGCAGAGTATCATTAGGAATTAAGTTATTGACTTTGGTTGCCAGTTGTGTTTGGTTCTATGATGGGTCTCTGAGTTGTACAGCCTCTGGTTCCTGGCCCTCCAGGCAGGGAGATGTATGTGCTCCCTCTCATGGTACGAGTCTCAAGTTTGATCAGTCATTGTTTGGTCACTAACACAAATTCTGTACCACAATTACCCTAGCACATCGTGCAGTCAGGAGAGATTGTAGGTTGAAGGTTTTGTTGTCCCACTGCTGCGAGATGTGCCTTGTTATAGAAGATGACAAGTTGAGACTTTCTTTCCCTACTTACTACAAGACCCGTAAGGACCATTCTGGTAGATTCCAAGGAGGTTCTACTGTGTTGTTTGTACATTGCGTCCTAAACAACTCCCAAACTGATATATCAAGAAGTATTAATTTTATTATTTTTTAAAATATTTTCCAAATAATGGTTGTAGGTTGCCTCCCTAGAGAATGGACTGCTGAAATAAAATAATAATAAAATAATTAAAGCAATAACTACTAGATGTCTTCTCTGAATCAAACTCATATATAAACTAGTTTAAATGGAATGCACCAATCCTCATAACACTTTTCAAAAACAACTTATAAAATTTGCCTATCACTTAGGTCATTTCAGAGGACAACACTTAAAAAAAGACTATGCAAAGCATTTAATTTATAAGGAATCTAAATGATACCTTTTGAGTGTTCATTCTCATGCACATTTATATAAACCTATCTACATCATCTGCGAAATCCTTTATTTTCTCCCTTTTTAAGTACACTGAAGCACTGGATTCTACTATTTCCATTTATCTTTCAATAACTAATATCTAGAATGCAAGCAACTCAGGTAGGTACTTACAGCTCTGAATTGATTTCAAATGCTTAAACATTTTTCAAAACATTCTGCGAAATGGAAATAAGACTTTAAATATAAAATTAAAAAAGACTACATACACACACACTAAAATTATATGCATAAAATAAGACTGTATTGCTTGTCTTTTTAAACATATCTTACTTAATTCTTTGAAAATTTAAGACAATGTATCTGGAACATTTTTAACCCCTCTGTATTCAAGTCCTCCCAGACACAGCCTATCTCCACTCACACCCATAATTATATCATTCTTTTGATTTATTGTAAGGATGTGACCCAGATAAATTGACTCTATTCCAGTGGATGGCCCTCCAGATACATTGACTACACTCCAGGGGATAGCCCTCCACATAAGTGAGGGCAGGATAAACAGGAGGCAACAGGCTTTAAGTTAGCACTCTTAAGTGTTAGATCAATTAACTGTGAAAATCAGAAATAAATGAGCAATGAGAAGACAGATTTTTATGCTCATTAAGACATCAGTCTATAAAATTTTGTGAGGAAAAACAAAATCAGGATAATGTATAAAACAGCTTATCAAAGGAAACAATATCTAACAGAATGCCTTATGAAGCCAAAAGCTGTGCTATCTCTTGTCCAAAGAGAATAGCAAAGAGTTAATTCATGCTTGATACATTTCAGTAACAGTTCAGATGGCAGAGCTCTGATAAAAAGATTTACAGCTTCTACACAAATGTAGGATACAGTTTGCCATAAAATATGTGAGTTACAAGAGCAGGCGATAAAGCAAGGATGACCATAGATACTTCTACATGCCTTTCATATATTGGTGATAGTGAAGTCTCAACAATCTTAACTGAAATATTATATATTTATATTAAATTTGATTCATGTAAAAGTGACCAAGATACCCATGTCAAGTGAAATTGCAATTAAATTATAATGAAATTATATTTTCAAGAATTGCAGCAATGATTGCGAAACAGATACGAAATGACAGAGACAAATCTTATTAATATTAACTTACTGTCTCTTCAACAATTGAAAGATGTAAAATCTTGAATATTATGAAGACTTTGGAAAGTATTACAACACCAGACAATGTTTTTTTTTTTTTAACAGAGATATCTCATTTTAAAACTCTCCCATTTAAAGAAAGGTTTCATTAAAGTTAACCTAATTTTACTATTCTGCAGAGGACTATCATTGACCTGCTTCTTATTCCCCCTGGAAAACCAGCAGTTGGCTACTCTCCCTTAAAATAGAACCATTTTTATACTTGGCAACTATTATGCAATCTCCTCTCATGCACCTTTGATTCAGTCTCAATAATACAAGTTACTCTAACCTATCCTCAGAGGTCAAATTTCCTAGCACTTTAATTATCTTTGTGGCTCTCAATTGTGCACACTTCAATTTGACCACATCCCCATTTTTCTCCTGAGCTTAGATTTGAAGATATTATTCTAATAAAGGTCTGGCCAGCACTGAGGATAATGAGGAAATTGTTTTTCAGTAACAGTGCTACCCCTGTATAAGACATGCTTGTACTGCCCATTCAAAGTGAAGAGTGAAATATTTTTAATTTTAACTCATAACTGATATATAGTACCTCATGACTATGACATTTTGTATCTTAAGTATACATTATTATAATTATTATTTTCTGAATTAGTAATAAATTTCTCAATTTCTTAGAAGGAATCTTTACATGTTTAATTTTCTTAGACTTGTTTATTCTTTGACATTTATACTGTATGTCTTGGTATTGATGACTTGCAAAAAATATAATCACTCAATATTAAACAAACCAAACTCTGTACAAGTTTTGGCTTTACCAACTTAACTTTGAAAAAGTCACAATAATTTTATTCTTAATATTATCTCCACAAAAAATGATGGAAGATGAGGTATCTAAGATTTCAATCACTCCAAATTCTTATATTTTACAGAAAGTAGTTTCCTCAGCTACGATGAATAGTAAGCAAACTATGGGCATAATTCCCATGCCTGAAAATCTAGCACTAGAGAGAACATGAGTGCAAGGGAAAATCACTTTAGTCTTCAAGTTTTTGTAAAAATTCACAATGAGTATGTTAGTCTATATCTGTAATTCCAGGACTATAGAGGTTAAATACGAAAGGCCTCAAAAGTTTGTTGTTGTTTATTTTTGAGATTGTAATTTAATTATATTTATCTGTTACCTTTCCTCTCTCCAAATTCTTTAGTATACTGTTGACTTTCCTTCAAATTCATTATCTAATTTTCATTATGTTATAGCATATGTGTGTGTATATATGTGTGGTTATGTGTATGCATTCCCTAATATAATCTGTTAAGTCCATGTAGTGGTACTTATATGTTTATTTTCAGGGCTAGTTGGTACCAGACAACCAATTGATATGCTCTCCCTGAGGGGAACCATCTTTGTTACTACCAGCTTCCTTCTGTTGCTTAGAGTTCTTTTTGCAATGCTGAGGTTGTCTTACTTTTATCACATCCATTTTGTCATGTTCATTATTGTTCACTTTACATTTGAGGCGTTAGGTTAGTAAAATTTTACAGGTATATATATTCTGATGTCACAAGTTTCCACAATAGCAAAGGACACCCCCCCCCGATGTTTCCTGAGCCCTCTGTGCAGAAGAGTTCTGTACATGTATCATTTAAGAAGCTCCATAACCCTGTAGTTTAGTTGGTTATGATTTTCCTTAGTCGTTCTCAAGTTTTAGGCCATCCTAGCAATATAGTGAGTCTCTGTTTCAAAAAAAAATAAGTGATAAGTTAAATAGAGAGGTAGACAGATAGATAGAAAGAATATTTATTGTCTTTCCATCTTCTCATTGTAAGAATAAATACTCAGCAGTATGATAAAAGTAGAAAAATATGGACCATGTGTTCTATTTGTAGAAATATGCAGTCAAATATAAGTAAGTGCTTAAGAGAAAAAATAGATAATAACATAATTATAAATTAGCAGAGGATGATGATTTTTAATAACACAGGAAAGAAAGGGGGAGGGTGCCCAGGAAAAGGTGTGGGGCAAAATAAAGGTAAAACTGTTACGAGGAATGAAACCAAAATGAAGTCAAGTATGAAAGCATACTAGACATATGGTTGCCATTCTTAAACAGCAAAGAGTAGACACAACAGTGACTGAGAGAGTTATGATGTCATCAACATGTAGAGACAAAGTCACACCTTATAGGTCATTGTGAAGACAGCCTTTACCTTAAGTCTGATAAAGACTATGAGAACTGCTTGAAGACAGAAGTGGAGAAGCTACTCTGTGGAGACTGTGTTGCTGAACAGATACGGGTTTGAGGCTAGAAGCAGCAGTTGGAAGACAGCATGTAGAAAGTGGCTAATCGTGGTAGCTTGGACCATAGTGACAGTATTAAAAGGTCAAGAAGTGATAGATTTGAACAGAATGCAGTCCTGAGTAGTGTGTTAATGCCACAGCAGAAAATGTCATATGAACCATATATACTCTGTGAGGAGGAACAGTGTGCATAGTAGTAACATGGAAGTTTACATATGAGTATCCTTATAAACACCACTCAGGTTCTTAAAAGCTTTCCATTTCTAGAAAGTTCTTATAACATCTATCGCTTACCAGTTACTGAAGAATCAAATGTTTCCACTCATTTGTGATAACAATTCTCACTGAAATAGAATGCATTATTCTATTAAAATAATCTGCTTGTAGGGTTCTTTAAAAAAACATTTTTATTGTTTCCTTGTGATTTTCACATTTTGCAGACTAGTCTCACTCATCTCTTCAATACCTTCTGCTTGTGCTCTGCCTTTGCAAACTCCTTCTACAACACACACACACACACACACACACACACCAAACAATCATAAAAAAGCATAGAAATTCTATCATCATAGAAGCTGTAGTGTGCCACAATATGACCAAAATACATTCTTCTATGTTCACTGCAATGAGGCATTGGTCTGGCTCAAGGTTTCCAACTTCTATAATACCATCAATATTGGATTCTCTTTGGGTCTCCTCTTGGGTGTCCTTTTATTGTTCATTGTCAAGGAGATATTGCAGCTTTGCATTAGCAAGACTGACCCTTTCACCATTCCCAAACATTCACAGGTGATACAGTTTTGGGGTGGGTCAACTCAGAGCCCTGGAACACAGCAGGGGTGGTAGCATTCTGAACTGGTCAACATACTGGCTCTTCCTTATACATACTACTAGGGCAAGCTCTCCAATACTGCTCTGGCTAGGCCATCCAATGCTGCCATTAGCGCAGGAGGTAGGGTCATATCTCTCTCTCTCTCTCTCTCTCTCTCTCTCTCTCTCTCTCTCTCTCTCTCTCTCTCTCTCTCCCTCATATGCTCAGAGCCTGCTCATCTGCACCCATACCTCCAGTGCAAGCTCCACTATGCTGTTTAATCCAGGTTTAAGCCCACTCTTCCAAGTACTCCAGCCTTCTAAAGCAGGGCCAGCTTTCCTGCTGTCTTTACACAGGGTCCAGGTTTTCTGTCTGCAGGGGCTGGTTACAGATAGTAGGGGCAAGGTATCACCTCCATGCCAGTGCCACCCTATAGCAAATGAAAGAAAAGATCATCTCTTCCCAACTTATGGCTTAAGGGGTTAGTTTATACACTCCCCTGCTACCAGGGACAGCTCTACAGTGCTACCTGGTAGAGATGCAGGACTAGCTCTCTCTACTGCCCCTGGTGAGAAGTGGGGGCAGCTCTCAAGAGTGCTGTAGCCAATGATGGGCAGGGCCAGCTCTGGACAGCTCTTGGACACCCATGTGGCCCCCATCAGCTGCCAAGACCAGGGATGCCCCACTACGTATGTTCTCTAGTGGTAATATGAGTATATGAACCACAGCCATAAATACAGACCCATGTTGCTGCATAGCCACAGACATAGACAGCAACTTGATAGGTTAGAAGTTAAACATGGTCTCATGTGGAGGGGCCAGCTACACACGATAGGCTATTCTCTCTACCCTTGTGTCTCCAGTTTCATCTCTCTTCATAATTCTTAACCTGCTCCACTTTTCTTTCTCTCCCATCTATCTACCATATACTTGCATAACATAGTTGTGCTGCAGGCAGGGCACATAGCTGGTGGACTTTGAGTGACTTCCTTTGTCCTCTGCTTGGCATGGAGTAAGAGGGCCTCTGAGTGTCCTCAGCCTGTTCATGTGGCACTGTGGCCCACATGACTGTGGACATCGTCCCCTTCCTGCACTACATGACAGAACAGCAGGTGGACTTCTGAGCATCTACAGCAT
Source organism: Grammomys surdaster (assembly GCF_004785775.1). NCBI lineage: Eukaryota > Metazoa > Chordata > Mammalia > Rodentia > Muridae > Grammomys > Grammomys surdaster. Next base: position 864,716 of record NW_021620542.1, read on the forward strand.
ACATGAGTTTTGAGACAGCATAGAGGTCTCTGAGTGTCCCTCCCCAGCCTGGCATGGTAGTAGGCAGGTCTCTGGATGTCTTCCTCCTCCTATGATTTGCTCTGTGGCAACAGGTCAGTCTCTGTATGTCTATAGCCCACCCATGCTGAATGATAGAGGGAAAGATTGTGGGAGTATTTCCCTGCCTGTGTTACTTGGCATGATGGTCCGTAACTTTCTTTAAGCTCATGATGGTACTGTATTTATAAGTGATGCATGTATACTCCACTCTAATATCTAAACACTCACTTGTGCAGTATGTTATATAATGCTTGTTAAGATTTGAAATTAGTTCCCATCAGTCTCCTTTCTAGTCATCAAAAAAGATTCCTTGATGCTCCCTGATATCCATGTACCTAGCAAAACTCTTTTCTCCCATTGAATATGCAATAATATACACAAATGATCAATGGACACCTGCTCTCTGAAATTGGCATTAATAGTGATGGCTACATTGAAATTTCTGAATCAGTTCTAAAGATATTTGATAAAACTTTCTTAGAGTTTTTACAGAATTTCATCTTCAGATTCTACTATTCTTTAAAAGTACCTATGGTGTATAACACTAATATTGCTATCAATACTTTAGACACAGGAAGTAGACTTTCAAAATGGGTGATAAAAACTGGCCTACAGTAATAATAATAGTGCTTAAGGTCTACTCAATTTTTTATTATTGCTTTTCATGTTACACCTGCTGTGTTCACACTGTGCAGTTCTGAGAGTGCATTAGCTTCAAGCACTGGCACTTCCTACACTTCAGTTAACAATGTATTCCAGTTATTGAGGTTCATCAGGCTGAACAGAAAGTGTTAAGAAAACAGTTATTTAGCAAGGCTAGAGGTGCAAAGTAAATTTCAAGTGAATCGCTGAAAACTCACAGGTCCTATTCTCATTCTTTTGTAAAAAAGATTTCAGTCAGAAAATAAAAGAATTTTTCCCATTAGTCTAAGCTTTAAAAGCCAAGCCACTAATGTTAAAGGAGATTTAGAAGTGTATGCTTCCATTAAGAAAACAAACATCAAACACTCATAACCAATTTTCTAGGAGCCATCTTGATCATCATTAACATTTCTTCTTATCAGCAGACATCCCGAGTCAGCAAAACAGTACAATTTATCACTTTCATTCATTTACTATTCATTGTTCTCTTCTTAAATCAGTATATTACTTATGAACAGCACATACTAAAATAAAATGTTTTCCAACCTAAATTTGTGTGAACAAGTAAGATCCCACCTAATTAATTTTTCTGGTTTAACTAAAGAAAAAGACAGCAGGCATGAATCATCAAAAATGCAAGACAACATGATAATCTATTATGTGGCAGTAATTTACTGAGCACATTTTTAATCATTTTACTTCTCAGTTACCTAGAATAAAATATAAGACAAAAACAGTTGTCTTTATTCTTTCATCACCTATGCATTACCTTTTATTTACTGGATACGGGTCAGGGTTTTCTAAGCCTTTTCATCCCTCACATTTTTGTTCTGTCTACCACCATTATAAGGACATTCTACGCTCTCATTACACACCAAGGCTCATGTGTGGACTTTGATGGGCAGATCTGGGAATCAAGCCTTTCAGCTCCAGCAAAGTCAATTTTGCACAAACTGGTTCTATATGCTGACTGATGACTTTCTTAGTTACCTGTGACTTTTCATTAATTCTTTTAGGATAAAGTTGTTTAAAGTATTGAATTTTTATTGTGCCCACTATGATTATAATTTAGTTAAGGATGCAAAGTAACTCTTGATTATAAATTATTGTTTTAATAATCCCTGAAAAACCGGAAGCTTTGATGCAAGAAGCAACAGAGAAGATGAAAGCCAGGAGAGAGATGCTAATGAAGCATGAGTACATTTTCAAATATCACACTTTATCGATTAGCTATGGGCAACATCCCTTGAATGTGATGATTTAGTGGTTGAATAACAATATTCCACTGAGCTGTGAGTTTCTTGTGAATTCCCTCACATTCCCACTTATAGCACTCATTTTACCTGATGCATTTACCACCAGGCGTTTCTCCCTGCATCATCTGTCTACTTCTGCTGACTTTATCACTTCCCCATTTACAATGTGTCCCGAGAACAGGTTTTCAGTAGCAGAACTGCACTATCTGAGCTAACTTGGCCCACAGATCAGTGCAATAAAGTTATGTGCTGGAATGCCTTCTGTTTTGTTGACCTTCTGTCCTTGTCAGTGTCTCACAATTTACAACCCTAACCAAATGGTCTTAATCAGTGTGTTCTCCAGTATGTTGGAAATATTAAGAAATAAATATTTTAGACAATTTTTAATTCAATATTTTATTTATTTACATTTCAGATGTTATCCCCTTTCCTCATTCCCCCTTCCATTAATCCTCTATCCCACCCCTCTTCCTCCTTTTTTGCTGTTATACTGTTAAAACTACATGCAAGTATTAAGGTCAGTTCTAGGTTGAGGAACTAGCAATACAATAGATGCAAGTAGTAAAGGAACAAGAAAGACAATAAACCCAGATAGTCAAAGAATATGCATGACAATAAACAGAGTCCTGAGATCACTCCTGTGATCACTATTTCTAAAGGCTTATCAGGATGACCAAAAATATCTGAGCCTACTTCCCTGTCCTAGCCCAAAGTCATTTTCATGTCTGAATCCTACTTCTTTGTTCTAGCCTAAGATTTAGATTTCTACCGGAAATTTCTTTTTTTTTTTCTAGCCTAGGCATTAGATTTCTGCCTGAAATTACTTCTTTGTTCCAGCCTAATTAGAAAAATGTTTTTAAACTTGTCTTTATGTCTCATTTTTAGACAATATTTATTTATATATGATTATCTTTTATTGTGTCAGGCATGGAACAGGGCAGAACATAGCTCATAGAGTTTCCAAAATAGTTGATGGTCTAGCCTCCTGTAAGAGGAGCTAAGATGGGAGGAGTTAGGAGAGGAAGAGGAAAAGGAAGAGGAGGAGTTAGAGAGGAGATGTAGGAGCAATGGAGAGCCACACAGGTATGGGGAGCAGTCGTGGGTAATAACTTTTATTTAGGCTAGCTAATTGGGAAACAACTCTCTTCATATGGGCATCTTGTTATTAATCTTTACCAAACATATAAAGTCTTTGATTAATCATTAAGCATTAGAGTCTCATTCTCTTACTGGGCCCACATGGATGGTGGAATGGTCTGGGCAATTTTCAGCCTTGTGGAGACAGCATGGAAAATTGGCAAAGCTATTTCCCACACTGGCATCTCGTGGGTGGCAGGGCTAGTGTTTCTGACTGGTCATTTCTAGCTACTGCCCGCATGTGGCTTCTGGCCACAGAACATGGTGGCTAAGCTAGGAAGAGCCTCTGCAGCTTAGATAGTTGACTTGACCTGATTTTAAATGATTATTTCAACAGCCTCCTTCTTTGCTTCCCTACTAGAATGATCTGATATAGACAATGATTGTCAACATAAAGCTCCACATTTTCCAATAGTTAAAAAGAAATTTAAATGACATAGAAGCAAAGACAATTCTGGAAAAGATTATCGTTCAAATATAATGTTGAACAGGCCTTTTGAGTAACAAATGTTTCAATAAAGCCATGAGGGGCTGAGAGAGAAAGCTAAGAGAGTATGTGGGAGGTTCCAAATGTCCCTGATGTATTCTCCAGCTAAGTAGGAGCCAATTTCACCAAGTAAGCCAAAGTAAGAGAAGAAGGAGAAGCCCCTTCTAGAATCAGTAAAACATAACAGTTTAATGACTTGTAATTATACAAAAGGTTACTAGGAGAAATTAGGCAGAATGGGAATACAATATAACATCTATTTTAATAAGTCCATTTGGATACTATTTTAAGACACAGAAAAAAATTCCTCAAGTATACAAAAATAAAATGAAATACCCTATTCTGAAGAAATGCTGGCTTAGAATATTGATTGTATGTCTGTTTTTTCTAATTCACACATTAAACTCAAGGTGTTATCCATCCTCTGAAGGGAATCAAGGGCATATAAATTTAAAGGAAAGAAGGCAAAATATATTTATGATTAGTTGGTATGATAGTATATATAAGTGATCCACCAGTAAAATTCCACCAGTAAACTTCTCCACTTTTACCAAAGTATCTAGATACATAATTATCTCACAAACTTCAGTAGCTTTCTTATATTAAAAATTGAAAATGGACTGAGAAAAAATTCTGGACATAACATTTCTTATAATAATCTCAATTAATATAAAATATCTTGGGTATAACTCTAACCAAGAAAACAAAATATTATAGAAGTCCCAAATGAAGATACTTGAATATCACTTAGAAGGGGCCATAAAATAGTCTTATAAGACAGACAGAGGGAGGAATCTGGGTGGGAGAAAGAATGGGGAGGGGAGTGGGGATTCTGAATCAGGTATGCATAGCGACAGGTGAGGTGGCCAAAGGGCCATGTGAATGAATGAAAATCTGCAGCTGGCAGGGTTTAGGGGTAGGGGTATCTCACAGACACTAGAGGGGCCTGGGATAGGGGAAAATCAGTGGAGGTGACATTAGCTGAGACTCACAGAAATAGGGATCTGGAACCTGAAGAAGTCACCTAGCCAGGCAGGAACCCTTGTGGAGTAATACAGATACCAACCCACCCACAAAACTTTGACCAAAAATATATCATGGTTACAAGAAATGTAGGGACAAAGATGGATCAGAGACTGAAAGAATGGCCAAGTAATAACTGGCTCAATTTGAGACCCATTTCATGCATGGACAAACACTAACCACTGACGCTATTAATAATTCTCTGTTATGATTGCAGGCAAGAGCCTATCATGTCTGTTCTCTGAGAGCTCCAACCAGCAGCTGACTCAGACAGATGTGTAAATCTACATTGAAACATTGGAATGAGCTTGGAGACTCCCATGGAAGAGTGGTCAACTATTCCAAAGTATGCTTCATTCTACCCAATACTTCCTTAACCAAGTTGATTGCTGCCATATTCATAATAGACAGAAATTGAAAACTAACTAGATGCTCCTTAACCAACAAATGAATAAAGAAAATAGTGTAGATGTATACAATATTCAACCATCTTTTAAAAAATGAAAATTTCATGCAAATAGATAAAATTAGGGGGAAATCATCATCCTGAATGAAGTAACCCAATCCCAGAAAGAAAAATATGATACACAATTGCCGATGTATATATATCAGATGTTAAATTAATCATAACCAAGCTACAATCTGTGATAACTCACAGTATGATATGCTACTGCAATGATGGTCCAAAGTTTGTGGGTATAATTTATCAACACCTGATTTGACTTAAGATTCACTCAATGAGATTTAGCTCAATCAGGTACTACTTGATTGCCCAATAACCTGAGGGAAAATAGCGTAGGGACCTAGGGTAAAATAAAATACTTCTGTTCTCCTAAAAATTGTAGAAAATGAATGGCTCCTAAGGGCACTCTGCTATACTCATCACTCAGTGACTTGCACAGCCATCACCAGAGAAGTGTCCTCATGGAGCAGATGGTAAATTCATAAACCCACAGCCAGAAAATATGCAGAGATTGAGAGACATTGATACACTCATCTCTAAATGGAATGTTTCCATTGAATCCCTCTCCTAAGAGATTAGATAACACTGGAAAGAGATGGGGTGGGATGAGTGTAAGAGCATATGGGGTGGAGGGCATCGAGAAAGTAATAACCTCTAATTCAACAGGATCTATGTACATATGAACTCAGAGATTGAGCCAGCATGCAGAGGGCTTGCACAAGTCTTTATTAGATGGAATTCTAGAGATGAAAGAAATGAACTTATACTCTTACCCCTAACCTAGAGCTACATTCAATTCATAACCACTTGCAAATAAAAATTGTTTAGATGCATGTTTTGTATATTTGAATTATGTCTGTAGAACATGACCAGAGCTAAAACCGAGAGAATCCATTTCCATGGTGAAAGACATTTCTTCTCTCTTATTACCTGATCACCTTTCTTGGTGTATATTAAGGTATGTATGTAGCATATTTTCAAGATAATCCATCAAAATATCAATAAAGGAGTTGCTCCTGAATTTTTGGCTATGTTTATTATGTGATATTGAATACACTGTTGTTATAAGTACAGCTTTCCTACTGTCAATGCATACATACTCTTTAAAATTTTGCTTTTATTCAGAAAATAATTCTGATATTTTGAGTATATAAGTTCAAGAAAACTAATATAATACTTTGAGATACTTCAACTAAACCCACGAAGATTTATATCTCTATGTCTTATAGCCAGAATGTAGAGAATGTAGAGAATGATTCTCAGCAATAGAATCATAACATCTAGCCATGGTGGGCAACCGAGAGAGAGGGCAATAGTGCTATTCTAAGGTTCCTAAAAATCCTCTCCAAGCATTAATTTCTAGGGAGGTAACCTCTGCCTGGCACAGAAATTTTCATTTAATATATTGTTTCTTCTTTTTCTTAAAGTCCTTTAAAACACATACACTATAAACTGTATTATCTATATAATCTTATAAATTAGTGTGATTTAATGTTTGTTCTTAATAATTCTTCTAGTTAACTCATTGCCTCTTTCATTTTCCCAACACCTGTCCATATTTGAACTTAAATCTTTACCTCCCAGTACTCTCTTCTACTCTTTCCTATCTTGTGCTTTTCTCCATTTGTTTTTATACATATTTAACTTAGATTGAAAGAGTATATACTCTCTTCTTCATATACACTTCATTTTACCTTTCTCCTTGCTCCTCATTTCCACTTCACTATCGTAATTTAACATTTCTGTGGAAAACACTTAGGACATTTAAGCTGCTAACCCATGTGTTTGCATATATCTTCCATTTCCCATTGAGTCACACTGACTGATGTTTTTAGTCTGTTGATCTAACTGAAAAAAATTTGATTTCCTTATCTTCTTTGGTAGTTCATTATCAAAGGCATAACCTGTACTGGGACTGCTGCTGTTTCTGGAAGTACTGGAGATTGAGTCAGAAGCTAAGAAGGATAGCTTCTCTCATTTTTGGTCATCCAAGATTCTAGTTGCAGTGGAAGTGGTTAATACATAGATTCATTGCTGCTTCAGTGTTAGCAATTATTAACTTGGACACCTCATCCTCAGACTGGACATTCTGTGTGAATATCTACACATTAAAGCTTCATGCAGGAGAAGGTTGAAAAACATAAGAGCCTTGAGATAGATGAGATGTTGTGCAAATGTTGTCCTCTGAATATTACATAGCTGTTGCATGTATGAAGTCAAAGCAAGCTGTTGTCATATGTGTAAGATCTGTTGCAAGACCAAGCCAGTTTTAAAGAAAAAATTTAAAAGTGCTTGTTTGGAATATCTAGCAGGGGCGCACAGACTGGCCTTCCTCTATTCCAGGAAGATTATCCTTTGAAAAGAGTACACCTAGGGGGAAAAAGAGAAAGCTTGATTAGCCAGCAAGATTGGCCAAATAAACCCTGGCAATCAACTGGGTGACAGCTTCTACAACCTTCGTTACCTTGATGTTCTTGTGAACAGTGGGGATAGGGGCTATCTCTGATTCCTTTGCTGCTTTTGGAACCCCTTTTCTCCTACTGAGTTGCCTTAATATGGCCAGCCTTAATATGAGGGGATGCATGTCATTTTATTGTAACTTGATATTCCCTGTTTGGTTGATATCCATGCAGAGGCCTGCCCTTTTCTGAAGGGAAACAGAGGAGGAGTGGATCTCGGGGGAGAGGGGAAGTGGAGCTGAGTGACAGGGAGAAGAGAAAGAAGGAGAAACTGTGGTCGTGGATGTAATATATGGGAGAAGAATAGACAACAAAGGAAAAGAAATTTCAGAATGGCTTCTATACCCTACCTTTAGCAGAGGAGCTATTGGCAGCTGACAGTTGATAGAGAAAGTACAGCCACTTTTATTCAGGAATGTGGACACTGTCACATTGCTCATCTCCCAGAAGAAAATCTTACACTTGTGTACATATGAGGCAACAGTAATTGGACCAAATTCATTCAACATGTAAATAATTAAAAGCAAAATAAAAATAAATATTATTTTTTTATGTGTACATAAATGTGTTTGTGTATGCATGTATGTGTGTGTATACACATGGAGGCTAGAAAAGAGTATTGGATACCCTGAAGATGGAGTCACGAACAGTTATGGACTGTGTAACTTCTGTTAAAGTTCTCTGAAAAATCAGCAAGCTTTCTTATCTGCTGAGCCATCTTAGTCTTCCTAAATGATGATCATATGGTTGTGTATGTACATCTATGCAGAAAACGAAACATTTCCCTTAGGCATGGTTTTTACCCTATAACAAAGCTCAACTATTAAAAATTCTAAACATGGATAGATGTTTTATTTGTAGTAGGTATTTTTATTACGGAGACAAGGATAATGAGCACAGGAAAGACTAGGGAACAACTGTCACTGTTGATTTTTCAGAAGGAACATTGATAGTGCCTTGCCAGCAGTTAGCCTATAGCTCACAGCAGAAAGCTGATAGAGTCTCTTAAGGTCAACCCAGAAAGTAGTATGCAAGCAGAGATGGAAGAAGGATGACAGCCAAGGTCACAGCATTGGCTTTTTAGCACTTTGTGACTTGGTAGCACAACAGTATCATCACTCAGGTATACTCTTTTGCGTTTTAATGCTTCCTAATTTTAAAAAAATCAATTCAAATATCTTAATAACATTCGTCAATTCTTCCTAATTCAAGGATATGTTAAGGCTTGGTTATTTATCAGCTGGCAAATGATTACAGACCTCATACACTTTCCTTCAATATTAAATATGAGATTGTTACAAATATATTGTTATTGTGTAAGACATTGTTTTTTCAAATGTTATAGAGAGATGTCATTTTTAAATTAATTTTACCTTTCGTATTTTGGCCATTATTATTTAACTGTTTAGAATCAATGTGAATAGTTAAATGTGAATTCTCTCTGCTAATACTTTAGATAGAAATGATTAGAAGATATATTTTAAATGTTTTTCTGTATATCAGAATGAATTAGTTATTTATATTTGGGATTTGGGAAATAGGAGAGGTGGTAGTTTTTTCAGTAGTTCTGTAAACTTTATTTAGCTTGGTGATTGTCATGGCAAAAAACAAAACAAAAAACAAGCAAAGCAAAACAAGCAAACAAAAGATACCACCAACAATACAGAAGTGCTAGGGAAAAGTGATTTTGAAGTCAACATTAGAAAATGTTATGCTGCCTTCAAAGATCAAAGCTGAGTCTGGAATATCATATACATAAAATTAAGGAATATTTCTCCCAAAAGTTGAACAAATCTATGAACAATTCTCTACTATGGAGTTTAAAATATAGTAAATATCCTGAAAGTTATTACTTGTGGAAAATGCTGTTGACTCAACTTGGTTTCTTTATTGGATGCTTTTCAGGACTATTTATGCATTCAAATTTAGGAGGGGTGCAAGAGAGGTGGGAGAGAAAAGGGAAGGAAACAGACAAAGACAGACAATGAAGTTCTTAAATTAATGCCCATGACTGTGACCCAAGACACTATTTGAGAAGCTATTGTTTCTCAAATGATGTAAAACAATGATTATACCTATTATAATGGTAATTAGTTAAATTCAATGTTGCTTTACAATTTGATTTAGCCCTTTGGAAATTAAAATTCTCTTTTCCATTGGCTCATTTAGCTATGTTCTTCGAGTTCTTACCAACTGTTAGCACTTAGAGATACAGGAGCCTATAAAGATGAGCAGGACACAGTCTCTGAGAAAACAGTCTGTAGACTACTAGAAGAATAGGCAGCCAAGTACATATGAATGAGGGTATGTTTCACACCAATGACTGCATTTCAGCTGCCTTATGGTAAGTTATTATTGCTCCAAGTTTTTATATGCTAAGAAAAGAAGCTAAGTTCTGAGGAAATGCTATTAGAAAAGAAAGGAAAACAATGCTTATGATTCAGGCTGCTTGATAGAATTTAAAGTGAAATCTTGGTTGCATGGATGTTTTGACATAGAGCTAACATAGAGTGTAAGTTATAAATTTTAAGACATCTGTTCTTACTTCCAAATCAAATGGAAAACAGAAGATGCTTTTTCCTTAATAAGTGAATACAGCAAAGGACTGCACTGACATCTAAGTAGGCTAAGGGTGCCTCTTACTGCGTGCACTGTCAAGAAAGAATCCCAGGATTCATACTTGTCAATGCTATTTTTCCAGATGTGTGACGGTGGCAGAGAGATAGCTGTTGCCTGTCACTATTGTGACATTCTTCAACAGGAAATTCTCATCCTTTTGAAAACGAATTAAAAGATCTGGCAGTGAACTTGAGAACATTTGGATTTTTCTCTGCAGTATGCCTTGCTTAAAGGGGAGAGTGGCACAGAGCTGAGGATAAGAAATATAATGAGTATGTCTCTTGATAATTTTTAATTCAGGTATTTCTTGAACTTTTGGGACAATAACATCAGAAAATAGACACACATTCGAATTTCACTTGATTTTCTGATGTCCTGATGCCTGTTCGTTCCTTGGCCATCAAGTCTAAAAACCTGAAAACTGGGCTTAGAAGGAAGTCTCAGTTGTAGGAGCTACATTTAGTTGGGTGGGGGGGGGGGAAGGTAAATTCAACCACAAGCTCCAAAGAGAAAATTGAATGAACAAAACCAGAACATGAAAACAGATGAAAAAGCAGATGAAACAAGAGATTATATAAAGAAAATATTAAGGAAAATGTTCAACAACAACTAAAATAATAATAAATGCTGGAAAACCTACAGGAGTAAAGAAGATTGGTCATACTGTGTTTTAAAGGTAAACAGTACACCCAATATGGACATCAGTAAGGAGGTTGCCATACAGCAAAAGTAGGACTACTGTGTGGTAAAATATATTCCTACTATATACCTTACATAAGCAAAGGTAACATACAAAAAAGACATCTATATTTACTTTTTCATACTTCATGTAATGAAAGCATGAAACTAGCCTGGGTACCCATCATCAGATAAGTGGATACAGAATAGGGGTCATTTATGCATAATATAATATTTGAGAGCCATAAAGAAGAATGAAATCATACTTTTCAGAAAAAAATGTATGTCACTGGAGATCCTTCTTATATGCATATTAACAAGGCTGGGAAAGACGAATATCACATGCATCTTCTCTCGTATGGAGAACTGTCATGAGTTCTTATGTGCAACAATCACTTCATGTGCAAACAACACTTGACATGAATATGAAAGAAACAAAACCAAAACAGGCATAGAAATAGAAATATTTGATAAGCGGAGTAGCAAGAGTGGAAAAAAGAAAGGAGAACTGGGGTAGGGATGAGCGTAACTAAAGTATGTTACGTGCATTTAGGACGAAATCCTAATCAACCATTTTGTGAAATAGCATGTGTTAAACTAATATTTTCAAAGATTCTTTTCACTTTCAAGTGTTTGTGCATGAGTGTATGTGCGTGTGTTAAGTGTATGTGCATAAATGTGTGTGCATGAGTGTGTGCATTAGTATGTGTGTGTGTGTGCATGTGTGTATATCTGTCTTTGTGAGTGTGTGTGTGTGTGTGTGTGTGTGTGTGTGTGTGTGTCTTTTCATGTATCCTAGAAGGCCAGAAGAGAATGTTTGGTTTCCAGGAGATGGAGTTACATGCAGTTATGAGTCACCTTACACAGGTGCTAGGAATGAAACTCAGTGCCTCTTAACTAGGGAGCTATGTCTCCAGTCACTAAAGTAACGTATTTTTATTATATTTTTCTGTTTTCAATTATCTTATTATTTTACCTTATATATGTGGGTGTTTTGCCTGCTTGTGTGTCTATGCACCATGTACATAGCTGGTGTCTTTGAAAGACATAAGCAAGTGATAGATCCTTCAGACAGGAACTGCAGACTGTTATGAATTACTATGTTGGTACTGGGAACTGAAAGTTGGTACTCTGTAACAGGAGTTGCTGTTCTTAATGACTATACCATCTCTCCAGCTCTATTTAATATTTCTAAAGCAGTTAATGGATTATAAAAAACTGACCAAAAATAAATATATAGTCTTTGAAGCCCTGGTAAGTCATTGAAGCTTATTTTTTTTAAAGAAAAAGAAAACTGGAAAAGAGAAGCTGATTTTTTTTTTTTTACATATATGTACTTTCTGTTTAGACTTCGTTTGAATACTGTATTCATTTCAGAAACTTGGTTGTTTGGAGTTTGGGTGCCTAGCTTAATTTTTTTATTTTATTTTATTTTATTTTATTTTATTTTATTTTATTTTATTTTATTTTATTTTATTATGTTTGAGTTCTTTGTATAGTCTGGATACTTATCCTCTGTCAGATATATCACTGGAAATGTTTACTTCCACAAGCAGTCTTTTTACTTTCGTCCTGATGAAAATTCAATGTTTCTTTTCATTACCTGCTGGGTAGCAGGAAACAAACAAACAAATAAACAAAAAAATTCCTGTTAGCTTTATGTAAAGATTCTACTAACATCACCTACTCAACTTATGTTATCTCAAATACTTTGTACAGTCCCATTATTCCAGAAGCATAGGGTTTTATGTACAAAAGTCTGGGTTGGCAGCTATTTTTTTCTTCTCATCATGTTAAACTTGAATGTCCTCGCTTACCTCACTTCAGATTATATTTGAATCAGTGTCCATCAAAAGTGACATTTCTTTATATTTGTTTTTTCTAATAAACATTCAAGGTATTTTCCCTTTCTTTTCTTCTTCTTTAGCACTTAGTGATTCAAGTTAGGCTTCTTTATTTAACTTGAACAGACATTATTTTCTGAAAAACTCATCTACTTGGGTCCAGACAAGTACATATGAGGAGAAAGTCTAAGACAGAAGTTATCACATGCCTTGATAAAGATATCTGATTTAGAACTATGCTAGGCACATGATACTTTAAATGTAAAATAAATTTAATCTGTGCATTAAAATTTTAATTTTAATAAACATTTTTCTATTCTTATCTTATATTCATTAGTGTTTTTAATCCATCCTCATTAACTTTGAAAAATATCTAGTAAAACTAGTATGCTCTTCAAACTGAAAACAGAAAAGAAGAAGAAAAAGTAGCTTCTATGCATTTATGACTGCCTAAGAATTTCTAGAAAGTTTCCTGTCATGTCATATAAACCAGATTACAAGCTCTATTTTCTTTTTTCATTCCTGTCTGTGTTAGATATAAGATGATCATTAGACAAAAGTGTCTCCCATGATCAAGTTAAAAGATAAGGGGGCAAAATCAGTGAGCAAAAATATTATTTTAAGAGAGGTTGCAGAAAAAATTTGATTAATGTCAAACTTTGGAAATCCTTTCTAGGGAAAATTTCTCATTAATGAAAACTGTTGCTTGACCCAAATCAGGGACAATACTATTTGAGAAAGTATAGGATTAATCTCAAATGATAAAGTACTAGATTAAGTAATTACTATGTAAATGTGAGAGCTAGAGTTTGAAGCTCCAGAAACTCATTCCTGCTTGGCATGGTTACTCACTTTTAATTTCACACTGAGTATGAACTGGCAAGCAAGACCTGGCTAGCAAGAGTAGACACAGCAGACTCTGTCTCAATGAGTAAGGTAGAAGAGTTAACAAACATAATTGCTAACATCAACCTTGGATTACACATATATGAGGTCACACATATCCAGACACAAGTGTACCAGCACAAACACACACACACACATGTACACACACACACACACACAAACACACATACACACACACACAAACACACCATGTGCACACCATACACATACCATGCACACACACACATGCCTACCACACCAAAAAAAAATGAAAATGAATGGAGAAATTTTGTCCTGAAATAAATTTAGTTTTGTGTCTTTGTTTTCATAATCAATAAGAAATTGCTTCTGTCACTTAAAAAGACATATAATTTTGAGGGAGGTCTCCAACTTCAGTAAAATTTTATTGGGATATTTCCCTATATTAATCTAGGTATTGTTTGTTTAAATAGACAATGTAAGACATTAACTGAAAATGCAGATTGAAAACAAAAATAGTCATCCCAAATCATCATTTGGGGATATTTGGTACTATGTTTTAAACTCATGCACATGCATATTATGATGCTTGCAAAATACCATGACAAGGAAATTCTTGCTAATGTTGTAAATACAAAGAACAAGACAGAGAAATCAAAACAAAGCCACATTTTTGAAGTTGCCAGTAGAATGGACATAATCCATATTGTCTATTCAAAGTGGACAGAAATATCAGATAACATTCCTTCAAAGTACTCGAAAATAAAGACTATAACATGAGGAAAGGAAATAAGAACCAAGGGCTTTGTCAAAAATCATTTGAAGTGGTACAGATCAAGATCATCAACTGAGGTCTCCAGGTCCCAAACACACTCAGATTTATTATCTCTAATCCCTGAAGTAAATAAAACTGATAGTGAGCCCTTCAAGTGCCAAATTATAAAAATCTTTTATTAATTCTTTACATAATGAAACAATGGTGATCAAATAATTATTCTACTCAGAATTGACCAAAGCTTAAGAGAAGGATCTGGCTATCCTTTAAAGTATGACATCAGTTCAAAAGTATTAGATTTCTTTATGAAACATGATTAAGAACATATATTTAAATCAACATACAAACAAATGTTTTCTTAGGAACAAATGGTATAAAACTGTCCCAGTTTCACTGCTTTTACTATGATAAATACCTTAACTAAAAGCACTTCTGGGAGAAATTATATATTTTATATGAAAAATCCAGGTTAAAATCCATTGTTGAGGGCATTGAGGATGACAGGAACTTGAAACATCTAGTCATATCACATACAGAATCAAAATGAACAAGAATAAATGCATGTATACTTACAGTTGCCTAGGTATAATAGTGCAACTCAACAAATACTGGAGGCTATATGGATACAAAGTATGGAGCAGAAACTGAAAGAAAGGCCATCCAGAGACTTCCCCACCTGCGGATCTATCACATATATTCAGTCACCAAACCAAGACAATATTGTGGATGCCAAAAAGAGTATGCTGACAGGAACATGATGTAGCTGTCTCCTAGAGGATCTGCCAGAGCTTGACAAATATAGAGGCAGATGCTCACAGCCAACCATTGGACTGAGCATGGGGTCCCTAATAGGGTACCCTATGGAGAAGTTAGAGAAAGGACTGAAGGAGCAGAAGGAGTTTGAAACCCCATAGGAAGAACAATAATATCAACCGACCAGACCACCCAGAGCTCCCATGGACTAAACCACCGACAGAAGAGTACACATGGAGCAAAACATGACTCCAGCTGCATATGTAGCAGAGGATGGCCTTGTTGTGTATCAATGGTCCCATCAATAGTCCTGTGAAGACTTGAGGCTCCAGTATAGGGGAATCCTAGGACATGGAGGCAAGAGTGAGTGAGTGGTAGGGGGAGCAATCTCATAGAAGCAGGGGAGGACAGATGAGATAGGGAGTTTCGTGGGGGTCAGGGAAGAAGTAGGAAAGAAGATAATGTTTAAAATGTAAATAAAGAAAATCTAATTTTAAAAGAAACAAAAAGAAAAAAGATATCATATCAATTACCTTAAAACAACCTGAATCAAACACCTAGGTTAACTTGCATGACATTCCCTTCCCAGACAATTCCTAGTTTATGTGAGGGTGACAATGAAAATAACTTCCAACAAAAGTATGTCATATTTTAAAGTAATGTGCAGAACACATGCATTCAATTGAGAAACACTAAAAATATTTCTTCAAAGCACTAAAAATTTTACAACAAATATTTAATGGCAAAATACACAATAATCTCCTTTGAGACCTGAAACAAGTCATGGTGTCTGTTTTTATTCTAGCTAGCTGTGATACAGTTGCAAGTGATGGACATAGAAGGGAAAAAGTAACAAAGGATAACATATTTGCCTCTTAGAACATTACCTCTAGACTATATGACTGAGTCAAATTACATAAGAAAAGAGGCATACTATGTTTTAATTATCAAAATATTGTAATATCTTGAAAATCTAAATCAATGAATTTTCAGCATTGCAAATATGAGTGGATAGTAAGTATAGAAAAATATGCTAAATATTATTACTGAACAGAATTAAATCATTCTGTTTACATTCAACTTTTAGATTAGCCAAGAGTAAACGATTAATTTGTACATGGACTGAAAAGAATATGGAGATTCTAGATCACCTACATAATACTGTCTAAGAACACAAATGGTACACAATTGCTTATGTGTAAGCAATTTTCTTTTTTATTAAAATTAAATACAAAGTAGCTGTCATGTGATTTAGGAAAGATATTGGAACTATGTGCCATACCAGAAATTGTATATAACTACTCAGGGATAACTTATTAGTTTAGGTTTTGTTCTTTTCTATTCTAGAGATTGAGCATTGTAAGATACTGAGTTGGAATATAGGTAAAAGACAGAAAATACCATTGGAACATATTAATAGTGAAAAACACACAATACTACGTTATTCTGATATAATGGAATATTCATCAATAATAAATACAAATCATCAACATACACAAGAACATGAGTGAATCTTAAAATTATTAGGGTTGTTCTGTCCAGGAAAATATATATGTTACATGTTTTAATAAATATATAGTTATTTCCTAATTGTCATTTATTTGTTTATCTGTTTATCAATTCATGTGTGTTTCTGTAAGTGTTCATGTAAAGAACACAAACTACTAGTGAATGTCAGAGGACAAGCTCTGGGCATTAGCTTTCACCATCCACTGTGGGCATATCAGGTATCATACTCAGGAATCAGGTTTGACAGCAAGTGCTTTACCTATTGAGTTTCTGCCTTCAAGTACTATTATGTTATTCTAACTAATACCAGCTATAATAAGTCTACAACTGTTCTCTAGAATTGGAGGAGAGGATCCTATTATAAATTGGTATAAGAAAACTGTAAAATGGTAGAAATATTTGCTGTCTTGATTAAAGAAATGCTTTTTAAGTGTGTAATTTAACAGATTTTTAAAAATGATTTATAACATTCTTCTTCTGAATTCATAACTTGCAATGTCATTACAGTTTTATCTAAGCTTTATAACTAAGCAGCTCACAGGAACATGAACTGGATGTCTATGATATTTATTGGAATATTTTTAAGATACACTTAATGATATTTAGACCATAGGCTCCTTCTTGAAGATGTACAAAACAAAAGAGGAACAAAAAATTTTGAAATTTAATAAAATGGCTGTAATTTACTATTTTTTTGCTTTTCCCCAGGAGATCTACAATGTACATACAGTACAGACAAATTCTTTGTGCCAACAGAGTTCTGCATCTTGTCTGTAATAACACCTATTTTTCTGAGTCCTCTAAACTGCTTGTCTTCTCACAATTATCTGGTCCTCTAAGCTTCTACTAGGAGTAGCCACATGCTGCTAATATACCTAAGTAGTTCCCCCGTCATTAACAGCACTAGAACCAAGATTCCATTTTGTGAGTGAATAAAATGACCCCCTAATCAGCACATTTGGGACCTAGTACAAAGAGCTTGGGGCCATTTTTCAAACATGTAGGAAATCACCAGACTTCTCTCATTTGGTCAGATGTTGTGAAATGCAGGATTAAATTATGCCACTATCTGTTACATAATTTTTTTAGGACACATAAGAGAAGGAGGGTTCATTTTCTGTATTCTGTTGAACATGTGTCATAATTTGCAGAGAAGAAAGACTACAGAGAAGGTCCTTTTGTTTGTCTATTAATTATTATGTAGTTACAATCATATTTTTCAGATTCAGAAGTTAGCTGGTGTTTTGTTCAAAGATATTTCACTTGAAAATAATTGAATGATCAATTCTCTATGCTACATAAATTATCTGTCATTTAATAGAAATTTGTGTGAATTCAGATATCTGTTATTATTGTATTCTAAAACCTTAAATCTGTACTGTTCCACTTTGCTATGGTACTAAAAAGAGGAAACATTACCTCCCTATGAGGTTTTGTATATTATTCAATGTTAATGAATGCATGCATTATAAATGTAAATGAATCAGTGATAGATATCCAAGAGGCAGGCATCATTGGGTACAATGTTCAGTTCAATTACATATTGCAGACTAAATGAGGTTTCTACACAAATGCCTCCAGCAATACTTATGAGTTGAATAAACAAGCATTGTAAATAATCCCAAACATGTTTCTATATTATATGAATAGTCATGTCATTTTTCTTGTTATTTTGTTCAGAACATCTCCTTTTAAATTACCAAAGAGCTGTGGCATGAATTCAACAGGCTGTTGTAAGTCTATGAACTATGAACTCAGAAGTAAATTTGTAAGCACTGGGGTTTGAGAGACTTGAACCTTTGCAAAGATACAAAATGAGCCCTAACAATGTAGTCATTAAATCAAGCCATTCAGAATACCATAAAATATGCAACGAGTTCAATAACTCATAAGGCAAAATATAATGTTCATAGGGAATAAAAAGCTAGGGACTTAGGCTACAACTAGATTTCTTGAAAAACACAAAATGACTCTGTTTCTCTAAAAGGGTCTTGAGAGTTATTGGCCTTATGAATGTTGAGAAAAACAAGGCTGGAACACATTTAAATGGTGTGCTATTAGGTAGTTTATTTGCATGCTGCTAGGTAGTCGTGTGACATCAACTATTTTAATGGCCAATTTCTCTTCTTAAATCATATTTTGTGAATTATATTTAGGAAGTGACTTATCCAATAGGTGCCAATAGAAGTTTTATAATTGGAGTGTAAATTAGAAGCCATTAAAAATTACCATTGACCTGCAAAATATTCCACAGTTTTCTTGTATCTTGTGCTGAGCTTTCAGAAATAGCAGGATGTCTAGTTAAAATTCATCAAGAAGAGAATGAAAAGACAAATAAAACCACTACAGTGCAGCTGAATCATAATCATGTATCTAATGTCACCAGCACCCTCTAAGAGCTCTTTTGTTCGATTGAAATGCTTTTTCCTAGATGGTTTGGGCAACTGGTCTCTAGCTAACCTGGCATGGAACAAAATGAAAAGATGATGTTCTTAAACCAAGAGTCAGAAACAAATATAACTGAGTACCTCAAATGGCCCAGTCTTAACATCACATTTAATAAGAAGCATTGAAGATTGGAATAAGACTGGAAATAGTTTCACTCAGTATTCTTTTGAGTCAATTTAAGAGTCCAACAGGGCAAGAACTGTACTTGGTGCTTACTTGCCAAAGAATGATGGCTGTACTTATTTGCTGTTGATGGCAGGATTACGTTCAAATATAGTCCTTTTTATAATTTATAATTTATTTGTTATTTATTATTTTATTTATTTATATTTCAAATATTGCCCCTGTTCCTGTTCCCCTTCCACAAGTTCCTCACACTTCCATTTCGATTCTGAGAGGGTGCTCCACCTCTCACCCATCCACTCCCACCTCATTCTGTGGATGTCCTCCTTCCCTGGGCCATCAAGCTTTTTGTTTGTCTGTTTGCTTTATTTGTTTGTTTTGTTTTTATCTTTGTTATTTATTTCTTTATTTTTATTTTTTTACACTTCAGATTTTATCCCCCCATCCACCCTCAGGCTGTTCCACATCCCATACCTCAAATCCCATGCCCCTGTCTCCACAAGGTTGTTCCCACACCTAGCCACAACCTCACCTGAACTCTAAACTCCCTCATGTCTTCAGTCTCTTCAAGGTTAGGTGCATTATCTCTGATTGAACACAGACACTGCAGTCCTCTGCTTTATATGTGTTGAGGGCCTCACATCAGCTTGTATATGCTGCCTTTTTGGTGGTCCATTGCTTGAGAGATCTTAGGGGTCCAGATTAATTGAGACTGCTGATCCTCCTTCAGGGTTGCCCTCTGCCTCAGCTTCTTTCAGCCTTTCCCTAATTCACCCACAGGGATCAGCAGCTTCTGTTCATTGGTTGGGTGCAAATATCTACATCTGACTTCCAGCTGCTTGTTGCCTCTTTTGGAGGCAGTCATGATAGACCCCTTTTTGGGAGCACTCCATAGCCTCAGTAATAGTGTCAAGCCTTGGGACCTCCCCTTGAGCTGGATCCCACTTTGAGCCTGTCGCTGATCCTTCTTTTCCTCACACTCCTCTCCATTGCCATTGCTGTAGTTCTTTCAAACAGAAACAATTATTGGTCAAAGTTTTGACTGTGGTATGACAACCCCCTTCCTCATTTGTTGCCCTGTCTTCTTGCTTCTCCAGCTGATAAACAACTTCAGCAAAGTGGCCATATATAATATTAACTCAAATAAATCAGTAGCCTTCCTTTATACAAATGATAAACAGGCTGAGAGAGAGATTAGGGAACCGACACCCTTCACAATACCCAAAAAAATATATAAAATATCCTGGGCTAACTCTAATCAAATAAGCAAAAATCCTGTATGACAATAACTTCAAGTCTCTCAAGAAAGAAGTTGAGGATCTCAGAAAATGGAGAGATCCCCCATGCTCATGGATTGGCAGAATTAACATAGTACAAATGGCAATCTTTTCAAATGCAATCTACAGATTCAATGCAATCCCCATCAAAATCCCAACACAAATTTTGAAAGACATGGAAAGAGTAATTCTTAAATTCATCTGGAAAGGAAAAATCCACAGAATAGCAAAAACAATTCTTGACAATAAAAGAACACCTGGGGAAGTCACCATCCCTGACCTCAAGCTTTACTACAGAGCAATAGTGATAAAAACTGCATGGTATTGGTACAGAGACAGACACATTTATCAATGGAATAGAATTGAAGACCCAGAAATAAAACCACCCACTTACGGATGCTTGATCTTACACAAAGACATCTAGAATATACAATGGAAAAGAGAAAGCATCTTCAATAAATGGTGCTGGCCATCAAGTTTATACAGGCTTAAGAGCATCCTTTCCCTCTAAGGCCAGATAAAGCAGTCCTCTGCTACATTAGTAGTCAAGGCCACAAAACAGACTACGTATGCTTTTTGGTTGGTGGTTTAGTCTCTGGGAGATTAGAGGGGTCTGAGGTAGTTGATACTGTTGTTCTCCCTATGGGGTTGTAATCCCCTTCAGCTACTTTAGTCCTTCTCCTAACTCTTCCATGGGGGCCTCCTGACTTCATTCCAATCCTTGGCTGTAAGTATCTGTATTTGTCTTAGCCAGCTGCTGGTAGAGCCTATCAGAGGACAACCATGCTAGGCTCCAAGCAAATGGCATCAGTAATAGTGTCAGGGTTTGGTGCCTGCACATCAGATGTATCCCAAGTTAGGGAGCTGTCTGGATGGCCTTTGCATCAGTCTCTGATCCACTTTTGTTCCTGCATTTATATTTTTAGATTAAAACAATTCTGGATCAAGAATTTTGAAGATGCTTCAAATAGCGGCCATGTCTGTCTCCTGGAGATGGTTTCCATCTCCTCACTGTTGGGTATTTTGGTGAATGTCATCCCCATTGAGTCCTGGGAACCTCCCACATCCCTAGTATCTGGGACTTTCTAGACGGTCTCCCAACACCCAGCTCACACTGATGCATATTTCTTTTTATTCTCCTGGTCCTGTGGGCTTCTCTTCTCTCCCCATACCTGATCCTGTCCTCCCACCCCATTTTCCACCTCTTTGGCTCTTGCACCCAGGTTCCTCCCTCCCTGTCATAATTATTTTGTTTCCACTTCTAAGTGGTATTGATGTACCTACACTTGTGCCTTTTTTCTTGTTTCAAACTCAGAAATCCGCTTGCCTCTGCCTCCCAAGTGCTGGGATAAAAGGTGTGTTGCCACCACTGCCTGGCCTGTTAGTCCTCATTTTTAATAGCTGAATAGTATTCCATTGTGAAATGAACCACATTTTCTGTATTCATTCTTCATTTTAGGAAAATCTGGGTTGTTTCCAGCTTCTGGGTAATACAAATAAGGGTGCTATGAACATAGTATAGCATGTATCCTTGTGATATGGTGAAGCATCTTTTGTGTATATGTCCAGGAGTGGTATAGCTGAGTCATCAGCTACTACCAATTTTCTGAGAAAGTGCTGTATTGATTCCCCGAGGGGTTGTACCAGTTTGCAATCCCACCAGCACTAGAGGAATGCTTCTCATTCTTCACATCAACACCAGCATGTGCTGTCTTTTTACGTTTTGATCTGAGCCATTCTCTTTGGAATAATATAGACTATCAGGGTGATTTTGATTTGCATTTCCCTGATAACTAAGGATGTTGAACATTGCTTTACGTGCTTCTTGGCCATTTGAGATGCCTCAGCTAAGAATTCTGTTTTGCTCTGTACTCCATTTTTTCAATTGAGTTATTTGGTTTTCTGAGTCTAATTTTTTGAGTTCTTTGTATATTTTGAATATTAGCTCTCTATTGGATATAGGATTAGTGAAGATCTTTTCCCAATCTTTATTTAGATTTATTTTTTTCCTATTGAGAGTGCCTTTTGCCATATGGAAGCTTTTCAGCTTCATGAGGGCCCATTTGTCAATTGTTAATCTTAAAGCCTGAGCCATCAGTGATCTGTTCAGAAAAATTTCCCCCATGCCAATGTGTTCGAGGCTATTTCCGACTTTCTCTTATATTAGTTTGAGTCTATTTCCCAATTTCTCTTTTATTATCTCCAAATAATTCCAAGGGGAATTCTCAAGTTAATTGCATAAATTTCTAAGATAAAAACTGATACAAAATCAATTCATAACAGCAAATAATACTGAGATGTGTATTGAAAATAGTCATTTTATTATTAAAACACAAATCACTAAATTACTTAGTATACATTTAACATAGCACATATTTAATATTTTTCTGCATATACATAGAGAAAATTATTAAAATAATAAATGAATGAACAAATAATCTACAGTTATGAGTAGGAAGAAAAGATACTTTTAGAGTATTAACTATGATCAAATATGTAGGTTTAATGTGGTCAAATATCATTTTCCCAGCAAATTTTCTGTAGATATTACTAATTTAAATCTAAAGTGGTATGAAAATTAAAAGACAGAAAGTTTAGTTTGAAACTAATGATAATATTGGAAGAAGTACATTTCTTAGAGTAAAACAACAATAATAAACAAGATGATCTTATTTGAATTGATTTTTATTGGTTATTTACATTTCAAATGTTATCCCCTTCTCAGTTTCCAATATACAAGTCCCCTATCCACTGCTCTCTATCCCCTGCCTCTATGAGGGTGCATCCCCATCTGCCCACCCATTCCTGCCTCAGATACCTAGCATTCCCCTATCCTGAGTCATCAAGCCTCCAAAGGACCAAGGGGCTCCACTTCCAGGGATGCCAAATAAGACAATTCTCTGTTACATATCCAGCTGGAGCCATGGGTAACCCCTATGTACTCTTTGGTTGGTTGTTTAGTTCCCTGGGAGCTTTACAAAGGGTGGCTCTGGTTGGTTGATATTGTTCTTCCTATGAGGTTGTAAACCTCTTCAATTTCTACAGCCCTTGCCCTAACTTCTCCATTGGGGACTGCATGTTCAGTCCATTGTTTGGCTGTGTACATCCACATCTGTATTGGTCTGTCTCTAGCAGAGCCTCTTAAGGGATGGCTATACCAGGCTCCTTCAATAAGCATCTCTTGGCATCAAGAATACTGTCTGGGTTTGGTGTCAGCAGATGGGATAGATCCATAGTTGGGGCAGTCTCTGAATGGCCTTTTCTTCAGTTTCTGATCCACTATTTTTCCCTGTATTTACTTTTGACAGGACGAACTCTGGATTAATATTTTTGAGGTGGGTGGGTGGCCCCATCCCTCTACTAGGGGCGGTGCCCTATTTGCTGGATATGTTCTCTACAGGTTCTATCTCCCCTTTGTTGGGTATTTCAGCTAAGGTCCTTTCTGTTGGGTCCTTAGAAGCTATTGAGTCCCTGACATCTCAGACCTTTTAGTGGCTACACCCTCATTCACCTTCCCCTACTGCTACACACCTACTTTCAAATTCCTTACCCTCTGTATTTCACCCTATCTCCTTTCATATCTGATCTGGCCCCCATTTTTCCCTCCCCCTCCTCTCACCCTACCAGATCCCTTTCGCTACTTCCCAAAGATTATTCTCTTCCCCATACTGAGTAGTACTGCAGCATTCATACTTGTTGTGAATCCAACTAGAAAGTGGAATACTCTCCCATTGCTGGTCTGATTGCAAGCTGGTAGAACCAGCTGGAAATCAGTATGGCAGCTTTTCAGAAAATTGAATTGAAAATGGTTCTATCTGAGGACCCAGCTATACTACTTCTGGACATATACCCAAAAGATTCTCCAATATATAACAAGGATACATGTTCCATTATGTTCACAGCAGCTTTATTTATAATAGACAGAATCTGGAATGAACTCAGATGTCATTCAACAGATGAATGGATAGAGAAAATGTGGTAAATTTACACAATGGAGTGCTACTCAGCTATTAAAAACAATGACTTCAGAAATTCTTGGGCAAATGGATAGAACTAGAAAATATCATCCTGAGTGAGGTAACCCAGTCACAAAAGAACACACATGGTATGTACTCACTCATAAGTGGATATTAGACAAAAAAGGTCAGAATACCCAGGATACAATTCAAGGATGGATTTTGGACAAGTAAAATTTAGTAGAGAATAAAGAAATATTTACACACAGATTGCATGACATTAGGAAATTTGAGGTTTTAGGAAATTAAATTTGAGCAACTAGATACTGGTGTAGAGATAATGTTATTATTGAATATTGATTTACTTCAGACACAAGTTTATTTGAAGACATTCCATACTTCTAAATAGCTGAGTTAAGAGGAGATATTTCTGAATTTAAACAAGGTGAGTTTTTAACCCAGCCACAAAATTACTAAGAAGCACAAAATTATAATAAACTTTACAAAGTTAATAATGACTGGTCAGCAAAAGTCCTTGCAAAGGATGTTCCAGTATAAGAGTAAATAGCCACAATTCATACATATCCACAAAGAAGCTGACATCAAATATTTAAGAATGTCTGCAAATAGAAGAATTCAGACAACAAATATAGTTAACGAAAAAATTGATTTGTTTCTGTTAATGCATTCTCTCACTTTTAAATTTCAATAGCAGATATATCTAAATTTGGAAAACAGTTTATTATACTGTGCCTAGATGTGGGGTGCTGGGCTGAGAGAAGCAGCTGGGTGCCTGGTTGAGCAAGTCTTGAACCCCTGGACGGCAGGTGTTCGGCTGTGTCCCCAGGCGCTGGTTCTTTTCATTCAGCTTCGGCCCTCCACAGACCCTCCCAAAGAGAGGTCTGTGACCATCTGTCACAAGGAACAGTGCCTTAGGCTCTCTCACATGTAGATGAGGTATCTCCAAGCTCTCAGACCAAGCCAATAGGTGTTATCTGCTGGCAGTCCCTAACCCACTCTGAAACTGTATATAAGGGCTCTATTCTAGAGAAGTAAAGGTGTGTTCGAGAATCGTCCTGGTGTCCAAGAGTTTGTCACAAGAGCTGTAACACTAGAGCTGTAACACTTGGGGAGAGATCTGCTCTCCCAGAACCTTCCTGGGGCACCAAGCTGCTTCCTCCCCAGGTAGCCGGCTTCCTATCGGCCCAGCCTGGGCCGACTCAGCGCTGAGAGACAGGTGCAGCACCTGGGAGTGACTGAGTGGCAACACTGGAGACTCGGGCAGAGGCAGCAGTGGGGACAGTCAATCTCTCCTCCCTGCTTGCACTCTGTACCCTTTGGCCCAGACCTCTCACACCAGGCCTGGCCAGAGAGCGACAGACAGTGTAGTCACGGACAGAGGCAGCAGCAGAGTCCTCCTTGCTCTCACTGGCAGAGACCTCCCTGCTCTCACTCTGTCCTCAGCTGGGAGATCATCCTGGGACACCCTCCTGAACAGGGGACCCACACCTAGACATCAAAGATATCTAAAAATCTTTCTTTAATGACACTAGTTTTTAACAAACCTCAATTTTGCACATTTGTGGATAGCAATGTTACCGATTTGTTGTGCAGCATACTAATCCCTAAATTCAGAGTGTTCTATAATGCACTGGTTCCTTATACTCGTAGATTTCATCAGAGAAATGGATAAGGTACAAGATGAAAAAATGGAAGACTAAAACTTAAATTATTGCTTTATTTTAAAGTAATTCAGTTTATGACAACTTCATTTAAAGTTCTGGTCAACTCGGATAAAGGGGTTAATAAAGGGCCCTATATCTTGCCTAAGCTAAAATTACCTTCAAAATGGCTGTGTGACCCAACACAGCATGACAATGAAAAATGGTATGCATTT
Source organism: Grammomys surdaster (assembly GCF_004785775.1). Lineage (NCBI taxonomy): Eukaryota > Metazoa > Chordata > Mammalia > Rodentia > Muridae > Grammomys > Grammomys surdaster. Next base: position 890,986 of record NW_021620542.1, read on the forward strand.
AAAGACAGTCTATATTTTAAGTTAATGATAAGAAGATATAAAAGATAGGGCAGGTTAGATATCTTAACAAAGGAAAATGTTCGTGTCAAGTCTGATTACCTGAGTTAGACCCTTAAAATCCTCATGATAAAACATCTCTCTCTCTCTCTCTCTCTCTCTCTCTCTCTCTCTCTCTCTCTCTGTATGTGTGTATCTCTCTGTCTCTCTCCATTTGTCTCTCTTGCATGCACATATGTACACATACATGCACACACAAAGAAACATACACATATAGACATAAAAATAAAATTAAGTTTGAAAAAGGAAGAAAAAGACTAATGTCAGGAAAAATAAGCATGCAGGATACATTAAGCTACAACCTTATTTTTAGTGACAAACCAAATAGAGGCTCCAAAGCCTCACAGTGTTTCAAATGATGAGAAGACCAATGTGAACTCACTACACGGTATGGAGGACAATGAAATATCATCAAGTATAGTGGAATATACCATTTGAGGAGACTCATCTTCTTCCCCCAGCTGGCATAGTTCTACGATACACATTTGTACTTGAGCAAAGAAAGTAAAAAGAAATTGTAACTAGCTCTAAAATCTTCCAACCTTTCTTAGAATGATTCCAAAAATGTCTTCAATTTTGCTAATAGTCACATAATAAATAAATGCTTTTATTTAACCAACTAATTTAAATAATATTTTAAGTGAATTTATGTTTGACATGCATTTTTTGCACACATATTTTTGGGTAAAATATAATAATTCACTGGATATGCACTGTACATAATGATCAAATCAGGATATTAGTTATTCATCTCCTTGAACATTAATCATTTTTTACATGTTTAGAAGCTTAGAAGTCATTGCCTGTTTTCATTTTAGATGTCTATGATCACAAGATCTTTCAAAAATTTGTCTTCTTTGGTGCCTTGAATGGATTTCTTGTTTTTCATTCTACTAGCTTCTGGTGAAGAATTCAGGTATCTGATTTACATGAGTTAATCTTTACATTCTAAAATAGGAAGCTAGTTTCACTTATTCCTCCAACCAAAGTTTTAGTCAACATTATCAGGTGTTTGGATTAATTTCTGGAGTACTGTAGTTGCTTCAATTGATCTGTGACTTGCTTTTAGTAATAATATTGACTGTCTTTTTATGATATTTTGACTGTATTTTGGAGATTAGGTATTGCATTGTGTGTATGCTGACACTGAATGAGATTTCTGTAAATACCAAGAATCATTTGTGGTTCCATATGAGTTTTGAGAGGCTTCATTTTGTCTATATTTGTAAAATGTCAATGGCTGATTTTATTGCATGTTTAGAACACTTTAAGTTGCGTGATGATTTTAACAATATTAATTTCAAATATTAGCCTGTAAAATCTATGTTTGTGGGAGATCATTTCATTTCTATGTATCTCTTGAGGTTTTATTTTTTTCATTAATATCTTTCAATTTATTTCATTTTAGAGGGTATATTGGATAATCTTTTTTCTTATTTCTATGTCTTAACAAACATCTCCTGCTATGACATATAATACTATCCAAATTAAGAATGCTAAAATGGACAACCTTCTCTCTTCCAATATTTGAGAATCTGCTGCCATATTTTTTGCAACTAGTGTCCTTGAATCTGTTTACTATGTATAGCCATGATGTGTACAGTCTGTTTATTTTACATTTTTATATTTTATATTGATATGCTTGTAGACAGAGATGCTTACTGTTAATAGATACATTTTCTATGACTTTTGAAATTATCATGTGGTTTTGTCTTCAAAAATTCTGTTTTTATTAATTACTATTTGTGGATATATTCAAGCATCCTTAGAGAATATCCTAGTTGGTCATGTGTCTGATTTCTCTAATGTAATGTTCTATTGTATCTTAGTATTTTACATGGGATTTTACCATATCAAGAGTATGGTATACAGGATATTTTTTAATTTTGATGTATCTTTAGAATATTTTCCTATTAGACTATTCCCATAAAAAGGGTATATGATATGTTTACATCTGTTTATAAAATGTTTGAAAACTTTGAGAAAATAGTAATTAGTTATTGTTTTAAGTTTGAGAAAATTATGAGGACCATTGTGGAATGTAAACTTTACTACATCTGTAATTAAATAAAACACAAGTGACTGGTTATATCTTGGAAATATATTTTCTCAATTAAATAATTTGAAGTAAGAAGACCCATTTTTAGTGTGGTTTTTTTGAGGCAGGAAGATTCATCTTTATTAAGGGACACACCTTCTGCTGGTGCTCTATATAATGGAGATGACAGGAGGAGGCTGTTGCTCTTTGCCTGGTTACTCTCACTCTCCCTGGTAAGGTCATTCTTTCATTGGAATTAGAGTCTATTCCAGGATTTCTGAGACATCAAACTCCGTGGACTGAACAAGAACTAAATTCTTATAATCACTGTTGGTAATCTGCCATTGTTAAACTACATATTCCACAACCTACAAGCTAATTTAATAACCCATGTGTATGTGTATTTGTGTGTACATATACAAACATATATATATATATATATATATATATATATATATATATTCATTCTATCAATTCTGATCCTTTAGCGAGTTCTGACATAAAAATTTGAGACATAAATCCATCAAATCCTGGGTTTTTTATATAAAGTCTTAATTATTGATTTCTTCTCATCACTCAGTGTTGGGAAATTTAAGTTTTCTTGTCTTCCGGTTCACTGTGGATAGTTTGTATGAGAATGGCAAAGATATCAGAATAAATGAATTGATAGTATATATGAGTATTTGCTATTAAACATTATAAATATGTATGCCTTTTATTTAAATATTTATCATTTATCATAATGATTCTAGTTTAGAAGGGTAGCATTTACTTTACTTAAATATTTTAGCATGTTAATGCTTGTGACCAAAATGTTCAGTGTTCAGAAATAGAGGACAAAAGAAGTTACAGCTTTCCAGTGCACATTAAAGGACTTTCTTCAAAGGTGAAATTTGAGAGTTCTTAGGAATAGCCATGATTGTTCCTCTTTACATTATGAATGACTTTACATAGCTTGGACAAAAACAAGAAGAATTAATAAAATAAAATGTAAAAAAAACAGGTGAGGGTTATGCAAATTAAGATAAAAGGAAAAGAAGAGTGCAGACATTATAGAAAATGGCCATTTTTATGCAAGAAGAGGGAAACGATCTTAAAAGAAACATTCTAAGATTTAACAAGCTTCCCAGGCATTAGGGATCATGACAGTATGGGATTATTATTATTATTATTATTATTATTATTGGCTATGGAATTGTTGCTTATTTATACTCACCAGGCCTATGTAATTTTTTAAAAGATGGGCTTCAGCTCAAGAAATCTCTCCTGGTTGTATCATCATTTCCCCCATTACATTTATAGATTCTTTCCTTTACAGATGCTATGTTCTTATTAATTATACATGGATTCAGAAGGCATAGCTGAGGTAAATTGCTATTAATTTATTCCTGTTGAACCTCTCCAAGTTCTTGGCAAGAACAACGAGCAGACTGTGAAAAGGAACCCATTCACTCACAAGGTTTATGTGAGATTTTGATATTTGTCTAGGAACTTGCTGAAGGAAAATATTCTTTTCAAATTAAATGTAGCAATGTTTGACATTTAATGATGATGCATTTTGTCTACTCATAGAGGTAGTCTATGAATCTCCAGGGGATAAACAACTTAGGTCAGTACAAAATAAAGGTTGCTAGTAGCTACATGGAATTAAAGAAACATATCATCCAGTCATTGAGAGTATACAACATTATGTGTAACTCGAGCAAGTATGGCCAAATGTGGTTTGGGTGGAGAGGGTGCTTCAGCACTGAAAAATGTCACTTACACAAAACACAAAATGGTAGCCTGGGGAGAGAAAAGCTTAACAAAGTTACTGAGGAGGACAGTAAGGGGCTATGTTTCAGATAGGGTGTAAGAGTCTAAACAAAAGGGTGTGCTGTAGACAGCCATAGAAACTTGACTAAATATCTTCAGAGAATTACATATTGCTTATGGAGTGCAGTGTATTTTGAAAGAAATTAAACAAAAGATGCAAAGCTCTTGTTAGAAAAATTTGTAGATTTTTTTAAATAAGTAAACAGAATATTTCTACCACAGAATTTATAAAATGTCAACATCATGGACTCTTGTGAAACAGACAGTCAGTTACAATCCTATCTGCTAATCCATGGCTAGCTTGCTTTCATGATACTTGTATAAGTCCCATTAGTTAAACCTGTTTATACACAGAAATGGCTTTCTAACTCCTGCTAATGAACTTCTTACCTAACAAAATCTCTTAAGTACTCTAACTTTAGAACAGATTAATTTAAATATGCTTTGTTGTTACAGTTTTATGTTTTTATGTAACAGTAATTTTAACATGAATATGTACAGTAAATTAATTCAACAGCTTGTTTGTATGTGTGTGTATGTATGTATGTGTGTTTGTATGTGTATTGGTTATTTTATTTATTTATGTTTCAAGTGTTATTCCCCTGCCCTGTTTTCTCTCATCAAACCCCCATCCCATCTCCCTTCCCTTGCTTCTATGAGGAACCCCCCCACCATGCACCCACCCACTCCTGCCTCATCGACTAGCATTCTATACTGGGGCATCTAGCCTCCACAGGACAATGGGCCTCACCTCCCATTGATGACAGATAATGCAATCCTCTGCTGCATATGCAGCTTGGCAGCATGGATTCCTCCATGTGTACATTTTGGTTGGTGGTTTAGTCCCTAGGAGCTCTGAGGTGTTTGGTTGGTTGATATTGTTGTTTGTCCCATGGGGTTGCAAAAACTTTCAGCTCCTTCAGTCCTTCCCCTAACTCCTCCACTAGGGTCCAGTGCTCATTCCAATGGTTAGCTGCAAGCATCTACATCTGTATTGGTCTGGCGCTGGCAGAGCCTCTCAGAGGACAGCCATACCAGTCTCTTGTCAGCAAGCACTTCCTAGCATCAGGAATGGTGTCTGTGTTTGGTGTCTTGAGATATGATGGATCCCTAGGTGGCACAGTCTCTGGTAGGCCTTTCTTTCAGTCTCTGCTCCACTCTTTGTCTCTTCATTTCCTTTAGGCAGGAACAATTCTGGGTTAGAATTTTTGAGATAGGTGGTGGCCCCATCCCTCAACCTGGGGCCATGTCTCACCTCTGGATATGGACATGGTCACTACAGATTCTCTCTCCTCTTTGTTGGATACTTCAGCTAATATCATTCTAATTGGGTGCTGGAATCCTCTTGATTTCCTGGCATCTGGGACTTGATATTGGCTACCCCCAGTTCCCCATCTCCCATAGCTACATACGTCCATTCAATTCCCTGACCCTCTGTACTTCTTCCCCATCTCCTCCCACATCTAATCCTGTCCCCTTTTTCAATTCCCCTCTTCACTCCCTCCCTGGTCCTTCCCTCCCTCTACCTCCCATGATTATTTTCCCCCATTCTAAGTAGGACTAAAGTGTGCACACTTTGGTCTTCTTTCTTCTTGAGCTTGATATTATCTGTGAGTTGTATTGTGAGTATTCAGACATTTTTGCCTAATATCCACTTATCAGTGAGTAAATACTATGTGTGTTCTTTTGTGACTGGGTTGCCTCACTCAGGATGACATTTTCTAGCTCTATCCATTTGCCTGCGAATTTAATTAAGTCATTGTTATTGATAGCTGTGTAAGTGTACCACATTTTCTATATCCATTCCTCTGTTGAGGAACATCTGCATTATTTCCAGTTTCTGGCTTTTATACATAAGGCTGTTATAAACATAGTGCCTTCTGTAACTAAGAGGGCCTAGAGCTTACTATGCAGGTCAGTCTTACTCTAACTCACCATGATCATTCAGCTTAATCATTACAAGTGCTACAACCACAGACATATGACACTATACCAGTTTTATAAGGAATTTTAAAAGAAGTACCCAAGACAGTCCAAAGATTATTAACTATCTAAAAGTCCTATGTTCTTAGATGACTCCTTGGCACTCAAGAAAGTTCTATAGTCTCTCTTTTCTTTACATTTCATTACTCTGTTGTCACATTGCTTATACACTGAATAGAGATAGACACCACTAAACCTTTGTTGGCTGAAATCTATGGTTAGCTGTGTGTGTCTTGCTTCCATTCCAAGTCAAGAAGAAAGAAAAAAGGGAAGTTTCTTTAGGATGCTTGAATCTGAGAACTGAAGTGTAGTTGGGATGTGGCAGTGATATCATAGCACATACAGCTACATAATGCTGTTATAAAGGAAACAAAACACACAGATTCTATTTATTTGTCCTTGTTCTCAGACTGAGTCCTGAATTATAATATACTTTGTACATTATAAACAAGAAAAGTACAAGGGCCCTGGTATTCTTCAAGCACTACAAGGGTTCATACATTCGCTAGTAGAGATGCCTGTCCAGGATCTCCTCATAATCTGACATGTCCTGCAGCATGCTGCTGCATTCCCTAGAAGAAAAATGTAGCACATGCTATATACATTATTACTCCAACCAGGGCCCAAACAAATAGCTAGGCAGCTGCCTTTAGAAGCATTGATTACACCAACAGTCTGCCGGTTCCATACATCCATCTTCTCTGTTCTGCCCAGGGAAATACCAAGACAACTCTCTTTACATGGCATGATGAATGGAGGACTTAAGAATTACATGAATATGTCAGCAACTGTGAGTCATTTAGTGAGTAAGCAATCAAACCAAAGAAGAGCAGTTTTAGCTTATTCTGAAGTATATATAGAGTGTAAAGTAAATTGTATAGCAAAGTAGACAACTCTGAATATTTCTGAAATTATTAACAAAGAATCCTTTCTGTCTACAGTCAGTATAGAATTTAAAATCAAGGGACAAAATATTCCAGGAAGTAGTTTTTGTGCTTTCTGTGACTTGTATGCACATACAGATACAAATAAACCCCAGTATGTGTGTGTGTGTGTTTCTGTGTGTGTGTGTGTGTGTATGTATGTATGTATGTTTGTATGTATGTATGTATAGTCATGCCCAAGAACTTTTATACAGACACAAGTTTGTTTACTTATATTGTGTAGTTTCCTCTCCCCTCAGTATTACTAGAACAGGTATGAAATCTTCTGAGCGCTTGCTCCATTTATCATGTTAGCTCATCACATTTCTATGATTGGGATTTAAATCTGAATCTCTGTGGGACTGCATAAGGGTATCCTGGATCATGGTGGATCAGGTGTCTAGAACCTCGAGACTCTGTAGATTCTGGGCGAGATTCTACATGAGAACCAGCAGGAGTTCGATGCCCCCCAGAACCCAGGATCCTGAAAAAGCGGTCACAGTCTCCATAGAATTACTACATAGGCCAGGCTATAGGCTTCAGGCCCTAGGGATTTACATACTAATGAAGGCCAGAGGGCAGAGCAAATTAAACATGCCTCCCTCAGATCCTCCCCCTTTCTCCATCCCTATATAACTCAGGACTGCCCTGAGTTTTTGTGAGTATGCCTAGATCCATCTATTATCCGCCATGACAATAAACCTTTTTGGAACCAAGGACTTCCTCGTGTTACTGGGGCCTGCCACCGCCAAGACCCTCAGGCCGCTGAAACCATAGGGTTTCCTCCCAAATGTGGGACCCCGCCACTGCGGTGGAAGCCACGCAGCTGTGGCGGCTTCTTAAATTTTCCCCACAAATCTCAATCTGTAGGATGTGCTCTGGAATCTTTGATATGTCCATGGCTTTGCCACTAGAATTTGTTTTAATACTTTCAGAAAGAAGTCAGTAGCATGGTCCTTCATTGTACTGATAGTCATATTCAGAAAAAAATCTAGTACTTCATATTTTGAATGCAATTTAAGTTTAATATCATATTATAGGTTCAAATTCTACTAGAACAGTCCCCATTTGCATTTATGCTCTAATTTTAAAATACAGGGTTAAAATTCACTTTGCCATTTTGACTATGAGTGGTAAATCAGTGCCGTGCCAGAGTCTCTAAAGCAAAATCTAGAAAAATTATTTTAATTTGTTTCCAAGTATACAACTCAATATTTTTTCTGAATTTTAATGAAAGTTATAAGTTTTAAGAATTAAAACACAATAATTTCCTGGACTTAAAACTGAAAACCCCCTATAGAACGTATACGTGCTGGCCTACTGAGAAAGATGAGTTTGTAACCACTATGTGAGGAGTGCAGTGGCCTGAAATAGGTTGTGCTTGTGTAACTACTAAAATTAAACTGAATCACAGTTACTATAGAGATAGGCAAGTTTTTTTTAAATTCTCTATGCTTAAATTTTCTCGAATATATAACCCATAAAAGGAAGGGATGTAAAGAGGTGTCAAGTTCCTATTTTACAATGTACATTTCTTTTTATCTGCTACTTTTCAAGGTGAATGTTAACCCATCCATCATATAGAATACACTACAGACACTACAGAAAATGTTAACATTGGAAGTAAACAGGGGAGGAGGATCTGGAAGCAAATTAGGCTTTAGGTCAGTGCAGCATTTGATGAAGTCTGATTAATACTGCACTCATTTTGAAGATCCTTTAGTGTCCTAACTGGTGGTGTTTGTTATGAGTTATTTCCTTATGAATGAATATTCCATATTCCCTTCCACCCTGTCCAAAAAAATGTCTTCGTGAACCCAGCAAGAACCAAGAGGTATGTTTCTGGTGAGTACAGTTAAGTTCCCATGGTGGCAGTTTAGAGGTCCTTGGTGGCGCTTGGTGATAATGAATGCATCATTGACCTGAACACTATCCTTGGCTAGCTCTGTTTCATTATGTAAATGGGAAAGTCAGAACTGTCTTGCAACTGATACTTGAAAATTGGCACAATGCAAGATATTGAAGCTTACATTTTTAACAGGATTCCTGTTAATTCAGAAAGTATTTGAACTCAAGACCCTTCTCTTTCTAAATGGAATAGTTTTAAAGATTATTCCACTTTTAATTAAAGGTTTAAGCAACTTATTCTCAATAAAAATTATAACTATTAATATTAACCATAACTTGTAATAGCTTTTAAATTAACAAGGTCTTTCATTTAACAAATCTTTATGCAGTTAGGGCAAGAATAATTACATTTTATTTCTCTTAAATGTGTTAGTAATTAACATTTCTAATTTTGTATGTGAAGTAAGTGCTTTGGTTTAAAATATAAAAGAAAATTAATGAAGACTAAATTCTGTAATTTAAGCTGAAGTCAGAAGACATAATTATTCATTTGTTAGCATGTAACTTTCCTTTAAGTATTTTGACTCTACTTTATTGTGAGTCTCTAAAGGTGATTGGACATTTGAGAAAACACCCCACAAAATACATTAAAATTCTGATGTGTAAAACTCTGACACAATGTAAAATAATGTTCAAACTTACAAATATTTGTCTCAAGTAAGTAGATTTGAACAACTTCAAACTGTGTTTTCCACCAATGACCTGGACCCTGTATCATCTTTAGCAGACAAAATATTGATCAATGTGCTAGATTCATTTTAGGTAGTAAAACAACCACATGAATTATAGATAGTTCTATATCCTGTTACTAGCAAGAGAAAGTGTAACTAATTGTCTTTTTGGGATTTCAAAACATAGCTGAGAGTAAACTGCTATGAAGAACACTGTACCGAATTTACACTGTATATAGTGATATTATTTAAAATTATTTATTTACTATATGAGTAGAAGTATTTACTTACCTAAATATAAAAATGTATAATAAGTAAAGGAAGAAAATTAAATTGATTGGTTTTAGCTATTCCTTATTATGATGGTTCACTATGTTACTCATTTTAAAGAGCTCAAAATTAAAATGTATAAGTTCTAAAATGTAATATTTAACTTAATTTCTAATTATCTGCTTCAGATGTCAATGAAATGCTGAGAATTTCTGATATAAATATTAAAAGTGTGATTATAATTTTCTAGAGTTTTTATTGTTGTTTATAAAATTAGAATATATTTAAAGCAGTAAATAATGATCTATACACATTTAAAAATTCAAAATTATTTCGTGTACTTGTTTCTAAGTCAGGCATAATAATTTCGTTTCTAGAGATTAAGTTAAGCATCAGTCAAAATATGAATCACAGTGTTTTTTCATAACTTGTGAAAACCATTTAAATAGAAACTAGAATCAGAGTGGAAATGTCATTCTTGTCAGCATTTGGCTCATAGAACTATACTAGCTTTACCCAAAATTTCTCTTTATTGGCGACAGAAGAAGAAAGCTTAAGGATAAAGGCATGAAGTACTTACCACACACAAGCTACCATGAAAGAAAATTCTAATAGATTGTCTTCAACTCTAAAGGTTAAGTAATTCATTTTTTAAGATTTATTTTTTATTATCTGTAATTATATGTGGCTTGTATCCATGAGGCAGTAGGCACATTTTCTCAGGGGCCCACAGAGGTCACAGGCATTGGATTCCCCTGGAAGGAGAAATTACATGCCATTGAGAGCCACCAAATGTTGGTGTTGGTAATAGACCTCACTTGGTCCCCTAAAAGAGCAGCTTACTTGTAAGTCCTGAGCTATTTCTCTGACCTCTTAAGTAACTCTCTTAGTGTTTAATTCCAACAAATCTGCCACATACCAACAATCTGCTCAATTACTTTAAAGTAAAGGATAATAAAATCAGATCATACTTGCCATAAAGGAATAAATGCTCGATTTTTAATGTGAAATAAAACTTTAATCAACAAAATCCAGTTTGACATTTTTTAACCCTTTGTTTTAGCATAATGAAAATTAAACATCTGATTACATTTATGATCTTTTTGTACATCCATTCTAAAAGTTGATGTACAAAACATTTTATTTTTATTTTATTTTAAAGTATACCATCCAGCTTTAAATGAATATTATTCTGAAAAACTAAAGTGTAGTCTAAAATCCTTTTGCACAGGAATCATTAAAAGTGCAGCTCAAAGGCAATTTTTCAAGCTACTGCCTTTTTCTTTTACCAATATCCTGTCTTCCCTGCACACACACATGATTTGTACGCAGCTCTGTCAAAACCTCTATTTATTATGAATGGAACCCTTTTTGTGGGATCCTTTACCATGCAAGGCATAGGCAAAGTAAGCCCTCAGATAAAAATGGGTTTGATTTCCATGATTTGTTTCATGACATGTTAGTGAGCTCCCCCCACACCTTAACTTTCTGTCTGTCTTTAAAAACTGTTTTCAAATACAGGATATCACATCTACAACAGTAAATTCTGAGAACTATTGCAATTGCATTTGATATGAACGCCTCTTCTCTGAGCACCTCGGTATGCCAGGCTTGAGCTTCCTAGGCGTTCACTTTGCTTGTTTTCCAGTTGGTACTAGTGACCAGTCTTCTCTTTTGTCTACTGATGCTCTCCATATTTTCATGTCAACTGGGTACTTCGATTCCATGTCAGTCTTCAACATAAATCAACATTTAGATTTTTTTCCGTGTATCTATAGGTACTTCAAATGTGGATGTTTTGGATGATAGGTAGAGCCAAAAGCCTTTCCTAATCTTGTTCATGGAACATAGGATACTGAAATTTCATCCCTGTTATGAACATGTTTTGCAAGGCCATCAATGGACAGGTACCATGACTGCGGGCAGGAATGAGTTTTGTGCCTGGACTTTGACAGTTTCCCTGAACAGTTGTTTTGCTTACTCTATCAGCATGTAACCTGTAAAGAGAAACTAGAGAGACTGAATGTCAGTTGGTTTTGCTATTTGATGATCATTGCTGACTTTGGGTGTGTGTTTGTGTGTGTGTGTGTGTGTGTGTGTGTGTGTGTTTCCCCCCTTGAGGGTTATATAAGGAGCTGTGATATTAACACTCTTGCTGACTTGGGTCATCAGTCAAACTTCCTGATCAAAAATCCAGCTATTGAAGGGCTATCGTTTATCTTTTCTTTTTTTTGTTTTTGTTTTTTCTTTTGTTTTGTTTTTAATCTCAACTTCTCCTCCTTGGACTCCTAAAAGTCACATTTAAATTATTTCTACTACTTTTTTGGTTGTGAGCATAGCCTTTAGTGGTGGGAGAAGGAGTACCAGAGGAAAAGAATATGGAGATTGACAACTGAAATTGACAATTGAAATTAGGTGGAATTTGAAGGGTGATGTCAAAACCTCTGGAAACCTATGTGGGTGACCCTCGTGATTGATTCCTATTAATGGAAGGTAAAGAGCAGAGTAATGACTGGCCTGATCCAGCCGTCTTCAGTTACCAGGTAAGGTTTCTAGTGGTGGGACTAGGACACCAACTCAACTACAAAACATTTAACACACAACATGTCCCTCCTGTAAGATGGCCTAGGAGAGGGCCAACCAATGACTGGCATAATTTGTAGTGCAAGCCACTAGAGGGTGCCCATGTGTGACACCAACTGGATGGCTAAGAACCACAAGCTGGGTAGCCCAGTGTACTGGGGGAATAAAGTCATTGAAATGATTGCTAATGATTCTTTGGTATATTCATTAATCATTGCCTAGCCCAATCATCATAAGAAATGTTTTCTCAAGCAATTGATGGAAGCAGATACAAAGACCAACAGTCAAAAATTAGGTGGAAGTCAGTGAACGCCACGGAAGAGGAGGATGAGGAATATTGAAGAAGTTAAAGAGATGAAGAGAACCAGGAGAACACAGACCATCATTCTAAAGTCTCCCAGTCTCTCAAAAATGTCATCAAAGTGAGGTAAAATTAACATAAGAAAAATTGGAACCTGAATAAAACTTTTAAATTGGGATAACTTTCAGTCTTTTCAAAGGTTTCAGACATGATGTGAAAGTGAAAGAATCTCTTTAAGGTTTGATGAGAGTTTCAACTCAAGTGGCCAAGATGCAGACATGAGTGCCTGATCCCAGAAGATGTCTGAAGACTCTTCATCTCTACTAAAATTTCATTGTTCTGAAAGTCACAGAGTGCCTGTCTGCTGTGTCTGCTGTGTCACACTTAATGTCTTACATCTGTTTCCTTATTAAAAGCTTTGGCTGCTGCACCAAATGCTGAGCTTTGCACATATTTCTCATTTTAAAGTAAAAAGAAAAATCAAGGGCACATTTCTTTGTTGATTATTTCACCAGACCCCTTTTGTGGACTTCCAATATTTGCCCTCTCTCATATCTGATCTCTTCAGATGGAAACATAGCCTCTTTCCTCCTTGACCTGATCTGAGTAGAGCTTTCATTTTCTACAAGTCCTATCTGACGAATGTAAAAACATGTCAATAGCTCTTAGGCTTCTAGAGTTCTCATATGCTCCTTTGCCCTTTTCTATGTTTAAAATAAGATTTCCTCTTGATACACATGTGCCCTTCAGTTTTCATGTCTTTCTGGCACTTTAGTTTAATATTATTTTGCGAAGTGATACTGAAGTCTTTTTATTTCCCATTACAAAATAAATTCACAGTGCTTCATTGGTGTTGTATTACTGATGGTGAATTTGCTTCATGCATATTAGGTTCCTGTAGACACTTTGTTCTCATTACATTGGTATTTCACTTCATTCAAATCCTTTCATCTATCAAGTTGTTTATATGCTTTATAAAGTACATGTATATAGAGTTTAACTGTGTTGCTATCCAAGCATTAAATGGTGTTGCATTTTTGCAACTTAAAAGACTTGTGATTTGTTATATTTTAAATAACTACTTTTACTAATATTAATGCAGATTTTCTTGCATTTTCTTTCCTAGGCTTTGAGTCTAGCAAGTCAAGCTAATGAAGTGATCTGTAAAGTCTTTTCCTTTCTGTTTTCTAATAAGTCTTGAATAAGTCATTATAAATTATGTTATCTAATACTGTTTTGAGTAATTGCACATTATTGATATCTAAATCTAGTCTTTGATATGTTAAAATTCATTAAATATACAACTTATTTAAGAAAAATGTAATTTCCTCTTACATTTCTTTTGAATACATAATGTTATTATATTTGTTGTTTAAAATTTCATTTTTGTTGAAAATAGATTTTTTTCTAATACACTACATTCCCTTCAAAGATTCCCCTCCCTTCCATCAGGCAAGTTGTCCTGATGTCCTCCATTTGCTCTGACTTCTATAATCTTTCCTCTCTCTCTTCCACAGAGTTCTTCAATTTCCAAGAGAAGAGATGAATGGAGACCTCCAATTTAGAGAGAGGAGTTCAGTTTGGACAAGTTCAGATTGTGGATTTCAGAGACAGTCTTTTAAAGCATAATAGTTTAGTGAGAAACAGAGAGAAGCCAATTTGAATCAGTCATATTGAAGAAGAATTTTGAGACAGAGTAGAACCAGCCAGCTAGAGTTCAGAAAGAACTAGAAATGGTGATCTAATTTAGCAGTAAGCTCTGAGATGACAAGTACATCTGTTATGAATAAAAGCTTATAGATAGAGATAGAGATAGATAGAGATAGATAGAGATAGATAGAGATAGATATATTGATATTGGCTATTGGCTTGCAGTAAATTTCATTTGTTATGTTTAGTTAATTCCCTTAAGGACTCTTATGAAGGAGGGTTGTATTTTCTGAAAGGATTTTCTGGCATCTAATAAGATCATGTGGAGTTTTTTCTATCAGTTTATTTATATGGTAGATTACATTTTTATTGTTGATTTGTTTTAGTTTGGTTTATTTTGTTTTGTCAATGGTGAAACATCCCTACATTTCTGAGATTAAGCCTACTTGATCTTGGTGGATGACTGTTTTGATATGTTTTTGAATTTCATTTGTTAATATTTTAGCATCTACATTCATAAGAACTATTGGTCTACAATTCTATTTCTCTGTTGAGTCTTTATGTAGTTTCAGTATTGTTAGAGCCTAGATAAAATATTATGGCCTAGATGGAATGTTAAGACCTAGGTAAAATGTTAAGTCCTAGGTAACAGCTACTAGGAAATTTTCTAATGCCAAAATTGATTACATATTCTGTTATGGTCTATATCCTTGGAAACAAATCACAATAGAAGCCAGTAAAATTATTTTGTGTAGTTACCCACAATAAGGTTGGACCTGATCCAACCAACAAACAGAACTTCTTTCACCTGTGTATATGGTTTTTATGGTATAACCTTCCCCTGTGATAGACCCTATCATAATAGTTACCTGCACCAATGAAAGAAATTATTTAGAATAAGACTTCCATTTAGATTAGTGCTTGAGTAAAGTTTAATTTCCCAAGTCATCTGTGGGAACTGACATCCTATTTTACAAAAAGATCCATGTACTGGTATACTGGTTGGCAAGTTAAACATGAATGTTAGACAAGTTCCATCCTAGTAAGTGAGTTACAACACGGTTAGCCCAGGCAAGTTTCTTGTCACAGTTGTTTACCCAACTAACGGAAGCAGGATAGATCTACTATGAAATATGTGTTTTTAAGGAAATCCATTATCCCTACGTCCTTACTGATGAAATAACTTGGCACAGATATTTGCGGATTTTAGGCCTAGGTACCCTATAGAATCTTAACTTAGGGTCATGTTCAGTTTCTAAATCTAGGCCATGTCCCTGGATGACTAGTCCTAGGGTGTATACTCCATAAACAACAATCCCTATCCCACTGAAATCAGTGTTTGTGTGGCTTATGAAGCAATTCTTGGATCCTAGCAAGAATCAGCGTAGCAATGGCCTTATAAAATAAATTGGGTGATTTTCCTTCTATTTCCATTTTATAAAATAATTTGTGAAGCATTGATATTGACTATTCTTTGAAATTGTGATAGAATTTTATGCTACAAATGTCTGGCCTTGAGTTTTTCATTAGGGAATTTTTGATGACTTCTTAAGGGTTATAAGCCTGTTTAAGTTGTTTGTGAATACTTGAGTTTGCTAAATGATACCTATAAAGAAAACTATGTATTTTCTTTAGATTTTCCAGTTTGGTGGAGTACAATTTTTTAAGTTTGTCCTTATGAATCTTTGAATTTCTTTGCTGTCGTTTTTTATGTCCTTCATTTCATTTCTGATTTTATTAAGTTTGATATTCTCTCTATGTCATTTAATTAATTTGAATAACTGTCTATTTTATCAATTTTCTCAAATAAACAACCCCTTGTTTCATTAATTCTTTGTATTGTTCTTTTGGTTTCTGTTTTTTTTTCCCTCAACCTTCAAATTATTAAATCTTGCCTTTACTTCTTTTGGATGTACTTACAACTTTTTGGTCTACAACATTTGGATGTGCTATTAAATACCCATTATGAGTTTCTCCAACATTTTACCTAGGCACTTAGTAACAGGACTAGAGCACTAAGGGTGTCCTCATCTCTAGACCCTGGATTAGGCAGAGACCACACCCAAATACCGATTTCAAACACCAAGAGATACTTTATTAAGCAAGCACAGATACAAGATACCTGAATATGAATCTGGTAGAAACAGAAGCAAATAGATGTGCAGATGTGATATTAAGAAGAAGAAAGAGGAGGAGGTCTGTGTTAGAATGACCTAGAATGGTTTGCTAAATTCTGAATAGTTATGATAATTAGAATAGTCAAATTTTACTTGATTGTTCAACCTGAAAATTTATGCCTAAATTTTCTCAATAATTTCTACACTATTTCAAGAATGGGAGATATAACAATCCATTTGGAATTAAATTACATTGGCTTTTGATACCAATCTAGATCATTTAGAAGTATGTCCTTCATGAGCATTAAAAGTAACTATTATTACTATTAAGTATATTGAGACTAGTTTAAAAGAACAATTCAATTAAAATACAGCTTTTAAATTTCAAAAATATGTGAAATTTCATATGGTTTCTATTTCTACCATAAAGTTATACTCTTTTTATATGCATATAGAAGTAGAGTAAAAAAGAGTACAAACCAAAATTAGAAACAATGAAAATTATACATATATATGCATGTAAAATAGAAAATTAAAATTATAATAATACAAACCTAAGAAAGCAACAAAATGTTCTATTTCTGGTGAAGTGATGGACACCCCTGGTTTTGTTCTTAGTTCTAGCTATCAAATTGATGCTATATTTTTTTTACAGGCCTCCTGTGATCAGGTGGCTCCTGCCCTGCCATGATCAGGATGCAAGGTTATAAGACTCTCCCAGTTTCAGATACCCTTCTTCTTCTTTCCATGCTCATCCTGAGGTCTAGTTCCTCTTTTGGGATATTTCCTCAAACTCTGAATTCTAGAGTGCTCTTCCAGTGATCTTGACCAATCCCTTGTTTCATCAATCAAAAGTAGAATGAGATAAAGAACAATGACCTTTCTAGATTGTTCCAACTTTACTCTCCGTACTACTTGTCTGAAGCTGTGTGTATAATGTTTCCCTTAGTTAGTGGATTTAAGGATACTGAGTGTACACTGTCTCGGTTAGGATGTCTTCACTGTTTATCCAGTTATTTGTCTATCTAGCAATGGTAGCTGGAAGACAATGGTAGGCACTAATAGATCCTCAATTTCAGTTTCCTGCATTCTCTCTTTGATTCTCATGGTTTGCCTGTGATTTTCTGTGTTCCACTTTCTGAATCTGATTTTGGCAGTTTATACTTCCCCTCAGCCCTTTACAGTACTTGCCTGGCAGAGTTCAGTACAATATTTACAGCTTCATCCCTTTCATTTCACCCCTCTGTTTATTGCTTTGGTTTTGTCTACTGGAATCCAATAATTAAAAAGAAATCAACAACAGCTCCTTTTAAATGAAAACACAGAAGAGGTAAATTGATACTCCAAATATAGTTATTGTTCTCTTGAAAAATAATTTCACTGGAATTGAGTTTGTCCAAAGCTGCATTTCATAGTTTGCAAGAAAGCTAGCTTGTCTCCAGTGTTTGTGTTTTAATACTGTAGGAGATGAACTCTGTGTGTGTGTGTGTGTGTGTGTGTGTGTGTGTGTGTGTGTGTTGGTGTGTGTGTTATGCATTCACATATACTCATATCCACAAATATGTTTACTGTATAATGAGCTCTTTGCACCTTGATGTATCCATTTATCATGGTGGCTATCTGGAAAGCTGGAAGTATCCTACCATTAGCCATTATTTTCTTCTGCTTTGAATCATAACATGGAAATACCCCTTAGAAAGCAGTAAAGACATTAGGTTTAAAAGTTACTTCAAGTTTGATTCGATTCATTTCTTAACTCTAACATATCTGTTCTTAGGTAACAAAAACCCACATATTTTGTTTTAATGCACAGTCTAAATTCTGAAAATTTTCACTTATGCGTATCAGAAGTTATTTAAAACTTTTGCTGAAGTTACTAACATCTCTCTTCAAAATGGCAAGTGCTTTGGTGGCATAACCGGGATAAATCTGAGCTGGCATAATTATTCTTTTCTTTTCTCCTTGAGATTGTTTCATTCTAGTTCTAAATTGTTCTGTGTGTTTCAGAGATACTTTAATATGTTTTAGTTGTTCTCAATTAATATATGTATGAATTAAAGTATATTCCAATCCTTTTCTTATTAATAATATTTACACATATTCACATATGTATTTATTAATTTGATGTTGCATTTCTTTGTGCTCACATGCTTACACCTATATTTTGTAGAATCCAGATAACAAGACTTTTCTCAGTTTTTATATTACTTAACATATAAATAGGCAAAATATATGATAGAAAAACAAATCATTTAACTGTTGATTAATTCAAATAAATAATAAAATTTTATGATAATAGCATCCTTTGATGATGAACTATTTACACTAGTTTCTACTATTATGACACTTAGAAAACTTCATTTTCTAATAATAAAGAAAGCTTTATTTTTCTATACCTAAAGAGTGAAAGTTTCATGGCAAATCTTAGGAACATCGTAAGTTTGTTCATACAGCTGTTTGATAGAGAAACCAGAAATGAGGATTAAGGAACCATCGCTGCCCTGTGGTAGCTTGTGCAGTATGTTTGTTTGTGAACTTTGACAAAGATGGACAGAAGAAAGGGCACAATGCTGTGCATTTTATTGTTGAGTCAGTGTGGCTAGAGGCTAGGTTACTGCAATAGTGTATAATGAAACTCCCTTTCCAACTGATAAAAAAGGAGAGAAAATAATGACAGCATTGCCATCCCCTGAAGGTTTTTTTTTCCTTTCAAGTTTGAAAGATATTTTAGGTTTACACTTTATCGTATCTTGCTTTTCATTTCATTTCATTTTATTTCAGCTATTTCTGTAAGGTCTTGGATATTCTAAAAGAAATTCAGGATGTCAGAAGTTACTTTGTAACTCCTATAAACATCTCCCTTTTAGGGATCTAAACTTTAGTGGTTACATTATACTTGCCAGTGTTACACTGTGTCTGTTTAGCATGTCCTATTCTATTGTATGTGTGGGGAGGTAGCTGTTAAAGAGAAGCTAGGGCAGCTAAATAAATCTTAAGTCATATTTATGTTTCTGTATTGTTTTTACCCCCTTTGAAGCTGAGCTGAAATCTATTTCTTCTTCTTCTTCTTCTTCTTCTTCTTCTTCTTCTTCTTCTTCTTCTTCTTCTTCTTCTTCTCCTTCTCCTTCTCCTC
>NW_021620542.1:910534-933526 GCF_004785775.1 Grammomys surdaster
CTCCTCCTCCTCCTCCTCCTCCTCCTCCTCCTTCTCCTCCCTCTCCCCTCCTCCTCCTCCTCCTTCTTTTTCATCATTTTAATTAGTTTATTTATTTACATCACAAATGTTTCTACCATCTCCTCACAGAGTTCTTACCCCATCCCCTTTGCCTCTAAGAGAGTGGCCCCCATCTAGGTATTCTCCCTCTCTAGGGTATCAAGTTTCTACAGGATTTGTAGCATGTCTCTCCCAGTGAGACCAGACAAGGAAGCTCTTTGCTACTTTTGTGCCTGAGGCTTCAGAACAGCACTGATATAGTCTTCAGTTGGTGGCTCAACTTCTCTGAAAGCTCCAGGGGGTCTAGGTTGGTGAACACTGTTGGCATTGATATGGGGTAGTCATTCCCTCAGCTCTTTAAATCCTTTCCCCAACTCTTCTATAGGGGTCCCCACTACAGTGGTTGCTTGTATGTATCTGCATCTGTCTCAGTCAGCTGCTGACAAAGCCTCTAAGAGGACAGCCATGGTAGGCTCCTGTCTCTAAACACATCCCATAGCATCATTAATAGTGACAGGGTTTGTTGCCTGATGATGGGATGCATCCCAAGCTGGACCAGTCACTGGTATACCATT
Source organism: Grammomys surdaster (assembly GCF_004785775.1). Lineage (NCBI taxonomy): Eukaryota > Metazoa > Chordata > Mammalia > Rodentia > Muridae > Grammomys > Grammomys surdaster. The sequence goes on from NW_021620542.1 coordinate 911,149, forward strand.
CCTTCAGTCTCTGCTCCATTTTTGTCCCTACATTTTTTCAGACAGGAAAAATTTTGGGTTGAAAATATTGAAGATCAGTTGGTGTCCCTATCCCTCCACTGGAGTTCCTGTCTGACTGACAGATGTGATCTCTTCAGGTTCCATATTACCACCGTTGAAAATTTTGATATGGTCACCCACATTGAATCCTGTGAGCTTCCCCAACCCCAGAGACTTTGGGACAGAGTTGTATATGCTCAGAATTTCATAATATGTAAGGAAGGAAAAGAATTACAACTTCCATACCATACTGAACTAAACAGTCAAACCCTATGTTAACTCTTATCCATTTTCTTAATTTTTTTAATTTCCACCATTTTTCATACATGAATACTGTATTCATATCATCTCCCTCCTTCCTTTCCCTTTTGAATTCCTCCTATGCTTCTCAAACTCATATCTTTGTTTCATTTACTTATCATTATTGTGTTTGTGTATGAGGAAGAGAAAGAAAGAGCGAGAAGGAGAGAGCAGGAGATAGAGCAAAAGAGAGAGAATAAGAGAGAGAGCAAGAGAGAGAACAAAAGAGAGAGCAAGAGAGAGAAAGGGAGGAATTAATCAGCTGAGTCCAGTTAGTACTGCTCATATGTGCCTGTGTTTATGGCTGGCCACATGGGGTATTTATAAGATACATGGAAACAAATCTTTCAGGATCAGAAAGCCTCATTCCTCTAGAGTTCAAGTCTGAATTTAAGTATCATATGAAGCACTTTCTTGATTTGATCTGAACAGTAATTAAGCATCCTAAACAGTTTCATTTTTTTAGCTGTAATATGGCAAGATGAATACTAAGTGTTTAATGATCACTCTGAAGATAAAATGCAACAATATATCAAAGGTCACTGACTACAAAGTTCTATAATGAAGTTGCCAGTAAGTAAACCAAATATTGTGATAGTCCTCTAGAAAACATCTACTCTGTTATCATCAAGAAAGTGATGGGAATTTTTTCACCATGTATTTTATGTTTTATGTTTATATGTGTTTATCTGTATAGATGGTAGATGCATTTTGCTGTTTAAGGCATCTAAAGCAATCTTCTGGACTATAGCATGCTTTTGTTTTGCTCTGCTTTTTTGTTTTGTTTTGTTTTGTTTTGTTTTGTTTTGTTTTGTTTTGTTTTAGCACAAACCAACAGGGCCCTGACAGATGTCTTAAAGTGAAAGATTGTTGACAACTGAAACCTGATATCAATCCACAGGACTCACATGAGTTGACAAAAGAAAATAGTGATCAGCTTCCATCAGCAGCACTTTTATCACCTCATCTGGTGAAAATGTATATGTTGTAAAAAAAACGCATTTTGTTTGCACAGAATGAAATTTTAGTCAGTGGGGTAGCATAGAAGATATACATTTATGTCTACACAATTATAGCTAGCTTTTTTATGACAAAGATACTACTACAAACAGTAGAGGTATAATGGCCTATGTGATAAACTGTTTTGGGGAAAAATATTGCCTATATAGACATGAGTGAAATTAAATCCTTAATAAAATAAACTACAAGCGTATCGATGGTGAAACATAAAATCTAAAGTTCTTGATGTACTGGTGGAGATGCTAGTGAGTATAATACCACATATGGACACAGAAGAGGAACATTTTAAATAGAACTCAATTCAGTCAGAAAACAAGGGAAACAACTGACACACAGAATCTAAAAAGTTTCTGAACAACAATGAACCAGTCAAGTAAGGAGTAGTCTAATGAATAGAAGAAAATTTTGTCTGATTACATATTTGAAAAGGGTGAATATGTAGAATATACTAAGAACTCTGGTGGAACGCATAGTGAATTAAATAATCCAATCAAAATCAATATAGAATTCTAAAAAGAAAAATTAATAAAGGCTAATAGACGGTTTTAAAGGGGTTCAGCATCATTACTAATCATAAAAAATGGAACTTAAAAATACTTTGATATCCCATCATATCACAGCAAGAATAACATCCTCAAGAAATCCACCAACCAATGAAGTGGACTGCCCCTCCGCACATATATAGCAGATATGTAACTTAGCCTTCAGGTGGGTTCCCCAACAAATGGCTCTGGATCTGTGCCTGAATTCATTACAGGCCTGGGAATCTGTTCTTCTAAATGAGGTGCTTTGTCTGGTATCAGAGTGGGGGGGGGGATGAATCTAGTTCTGCAATGGCTTAATGTGAGGTGGGGGTTAGAAGGTAGTACCTAGAGTAGCTCCCCTTTCTCATAGAAGATGAGGATGGGGGGATTGGGGAAGGATCTGTGTGAGGGGTAATGGAAGGAGAGGGGAGTGTGATACAAGGATGTAAAGCAAATAAATAAATGAGTGATATTCGCACAGCTTCCCTTAGACCCTCCTTATTACCCCTTTTCTTGATGTCTGTGGATTGTATAATGGTTATCTTGCACTTTATGTCTATTGCTCAGTTACAAATGAGTACATATCAACAACTGAGTATCTTTCTGGGTCTGCATTATCTCACTCAGGATGATATTCTCAATTTCTATCCATTAGCTACAAATTTCATGATGTCTTTGTTTTAAATAGCTGAATAGTATTTCACTGCGTAAATGTAACGTGCTTACTTTGTTAGTTGTGGCACATTTAGGCTGTTTCTAGTTTCTATTATGAATAAAGTTGAGTGAGTGCCCTATTGTGTAGTGGGACATCTTTTGTTTATATTCCCAGGAGTGATATAGCTGAGTCTTGAAGTAGACCTATTCCTAATTTTCTGAGAAATTTCCAAGTTTGCCCTCCCATCAGCAATGGAGGAGTGTATGATTCTTCCACATCCTTGTATGATTCTTCTGCCACTTGGAGTTTTGATCATAGCATTTCTGACAGCTGAAAGATGGAATATCAAAGTAGTTTTGATTTACATTTATGACTGAGAACATTGAACACTTCTTTAAGTGTTTCTCCTATGTTCTAGATCCCTCTATTGGCAATTCTATGTTTAACCCTGTAGCCCATTTTTCAATGGGATTATTTGATTTGTTGATGTCAAATTATTTGAGTTCTTTATACATTTTGGATATTAGTCCTCATTTAGGTGAAGAGTTGGAGAAGATCATTCCCATTCTGTAGGGTGACATTTTGTCCTATTAATGGCATATTTAGCCTTGCAAAGCTCTTCATGTTCATGAGGTCCCACTTATTAATTGTTGATGTTAGTGACTGAGGTATTGATGCTCTGAGGTATTGATGATCAGTTCAATGGCTAGTTGTGAGCATCTGCCTCTGAATATGTCACTCTTGAAGGCCTCTGAGGAGATATCCATATCAGGCCCTTATCAGCATGCACTTCCTGACTTCCACATCAGCATCTACCTTTGGTGACTGCACATTGGATGGATACTCAGGTGGAAAGGTCTTCAAATGGCCCCTCCTTCAGTTTCTGTCCCTCACTTTGTCTCCATATTTGCTCCCTTGAGTATTTTGTTGCTCCTTCTAAGAAGAACTGAATCACCCCCACTTGGTCTTCCTTTTTTATGAGCTTCATGTGGTCTGTGAGTTGCATCTTGGGCATTTCAAGGTTCTGGGCTAATATCTGATAATCAGTGAGTGAATACCATGTGTGTTCTTTTGTGATTGGCTTACTTCACTCAGGATGATAATTTCTAGTTCCATCCATTTACCTAGGAAACTCTCGAATTCATTACTTTTAATAGCTGAGTAATACTTTTTAATTTTAAAAAGTAAATTGAGTCTGACTGCATTGACACTTAATCTGGAGTCATTTTTCTGCTCAAATTTTTCTTTTTTTTTTTCGGATCCTTGTGTAAATATACCACATTTTTTGAATCCATTCCTCAGTTGAAGGACATCTGGGTTCTTTCCAGCTCCTGGCTATTATAAATAAGGCTGCTATGAACATAGTTGAGCATATGTCCTTGTTATATGTTCGAGCATCTTCTGGGTATATGCCTAGGAGTGGTATAGCTGGATCCTCAGGCAATGCTATGTCCAATTTTCTGGGGAAGCGCCAGACTGATTTCCAAAGTGGTTGCACCATCTTGCAGTCCCACCAACAATGGAGGAGTGTTCCTCTTTCTCCACATCCTCGCCAGCATCTACTATCTCCTGAGTTTTTAATCTTAGCCATTCTGACTGGTGTGAGATGGAATCTCAGGGTTGTTTTGATTTGCATTTCCCTGATGACTAAGGACACTGACATTTCTTTAGGTGCTTCTCGGCCATTCGAGTTTCTTCCCTTGAATGTCTTATATCAGATTCATGGTATCAGGCCTTATATCAAGTTCCTAACTTATTCTGAGTTGAGTTTTGTGCAAAGTGATAACTGGTCTAGTTTCACTCTTCTATATGCAGATTTCCAGTTTGATGGACACCAGTTGTTGAAGATCCTGATGTTTATCTAGTCTATACTTTCAGCTTTTTTGTAAAACATCAGGTGTCTGTAGGTGTGAGGAATTGTGACAGGATCTTCAATTATATCCTATTGATCACTCTGCAGATGTTTTGGCAATATCATGCTGTTTTTATTGCAATATCTATGTTGAGATGTGCCTGAAACTCTGTGTAAACAAGGCTTGCCTTGAACTCATAGATATCGGCCTTTGCTTCCAGATTTCTGGAATTACAGGAATGCATCATCATGCCTAGCCTGGTCTCCTGAGATTTTTGTTTCCATCAGCGTATCAATTTAGTTAGTATTCAGCAATTATAACCCATTATTGATTTTTTTCATGTCTTGGATTTACACCCAAGGTATTTCATTTGGATTTCTGATTTTGTTCTCCTATAATGATTTCATTCATATACTCATAGTACTGTTTAAACATATGTGTGATTTTTCTTTTCAAGTATCTGTAAATTATTTCAGATCATTCTCACTGTGAACCATTAATATGAGATTAGTAATTTTAAAAAGTAAATTGAGTCTGACTGCATTGACACTTAATCTGGAGTCATTTTTTTCTGCTCAAATTTTTCTTTTTTTTGGATCCTTTTTTTCTTTTTTTTTAATTGGATGCTTTATTTACATTTCATATGTTATTCTCTAATCTTTCTCTTTTTGTCTGTTTTTGAAGTACTTTTATTTTTTAGTTCTGTGCATTCATATGAGTGCATGAGCTCACAGAGGCTGGAGACACAGCATTTTCCTAAAGCTGGAGTTACAAGCACTGTGAAGCATATACCATAGATTCTGCAAAACGTATTCTGGTTATCCTCTAAAAGAGTTGTACTTACTCTCAACTGCTCAGACAGTCTTTATTAATTACTTCTCTAAAGTCTTTTTTCTTTTATGAATAGAGGTGTTTATATTGTTCATTAGATAACAAAGTCTTAGTAGTGCTAAGGTGTCATTTTTTGCTAAGAGACTGGTAATTTTAGCCAGAGCCTCTACCCACTGTCTTCTGATGATCAGATACTGTACTGGGTCAGCAGGGAACTTCTGCCTGAGCTTATAGCTTATTTGTGAGTTCTTGAATTTCCTAAACCTGTGTGCTGTATTCTATGGATGCTCTAGTTTCCTTGCTGGGTACACAACTTCTACCATGAACTATGAAATTCCAAGCTCACCCATGGAACTTACCCTGTGTCTGATACCACTCACTTTCTTGCATCCAGTTTTCTTGTAGACTCTGAGAGTTGTGGATCTCCCATGGTCCTACAGGTTTTATACTTAGCCAACATTATATTCTTTGGGGTTTTTTTGTTTGGTTTGGCTAGTTTCTTCTTTTTGTTTCATATGTCTGGATATTTTGTTTTTATGCATATTTCTACACTGTTTACATATAATGGCCACAGAGGCCAGGTGAAGGTATCACATCTCATCCTCTGATGCAGAATTACTGATGGATGGGAGCCACAATGTGGGTACCAGAATTGAACACAGGTCCTCTGGGAGACCAACTCCCACGTCATTTCCCTGGCCATAGTATCCTAAAATATTAAATTCTTGCTATTATTTTCTGTTCTTTTATACTAGAAAATACAGTTTATAACTGGCAAAAAAATTAAATATAATTATATAGGGCTTCATGTGTATACATATGAAGTTTGTGTTTGCTTTTACCACTCAAAACCAACTTTTGATGATGCTTCCTTATTATACTTTTAGAAACATATCAAATGTCTTATCTGACTGCTCAGTAGCTGTGAGTCAATAGTATCATAACTTTATGATATGAGACTACTTCTTCAGTATCTTTTCTAGTTTTGACTAAAAATATCATACTTTGTTTTGTACATTCTTTCCCATTAAGACTGAGCCATAGAACAACATCTTTCAAGTACATTTTTATTAATAAATAGTTAGCTATATGTTTTCCGAAGGCAACATCTTTTATTCAACCTGAAGCCTCCTGATGCTTTCCTTGTCTAGTATTATTATATCCCAGAATCTAAATTATCTTGTTGCTTGATATGTTGCTCTGAGTGGAATGCTGTCTTCTGTGCTCATTACCAGGGAGCATGCAGATCTTCATTTCTTTTGCCCCTTCTGGAAGTGCTTTACTTATCTGGAGACATAGCTCAGTGGCACACTGCTTGGTACTTTCTATGTGTAAGACCCTGAGTTTAAGCTACAGAAAAAAGAAAAATTCTATTTATCTTGTTCTACAATTGGTTTTACCTTTAGCATTTCCTTGTTCTAATTATTGCTCTGAGCTGTCAGTTCCCAAATATCCATGTTTAAGACATATCACTATTCCTATACAACATTTTCCACCATTGTAATTTCACTTATTGGAAGATTAATTGATACATGTATTTCCTTTCACTTGGATGGTCTCCTCAGGAGAGTGTAGCTCCTTCTGTTATAATTTTTATTATCTCTCTGCCACATGTTCTATCATCTGGGTTATAAAAGGAGGTTAAATTAGAGATAAGTGCATATAAAATCTACAGAAGTAGTATAAGTGAAAGTACATCTGCTAGATTTGGTTATTAATAACATTTATATTTTATACAAAGTTTCCTCTCTACTTTTGGACAATTTGTTAATACATAAAGAAAGATTCACTTTGTGTACTACCATCCACAGATACTACGGACTCAACAATTTACAGAGGAACTCTTTTGCCCTTCCTTATTTCATTTTTAAAAGGAAGTATAATAAAATCTACGTTTTTCTCTTTAATTCCTATTAATCAGATTAAAATTAAATCATTCCTTGCTTCTATTTTCTTGCCCACAAGCCCTCTCATATACATTACCCTGTTCACTTTCAAATTCTTAGCCTCTTTTTAAATTATTATTATCTGTCTATATGTGTGTGCATGTGCTTGTGTAAATGTACATGTATATATATATATATATACATACATATATATATGTATGTATATGTGTGTGTGTGTGTATCTGTGTGTCTGTGTGTGTCTGTGTGTGTGTCTGTGTGTGTGTGTATGGATGGATGGATGGATGGATGGATGGATGGATGGATGGATATCAGAGGGGAATCATGCCTTGTTCTTGAAACCTATCCAAAATTTCAGACCTGGTGACGTCAATGATCTTGGAGAAGAACCTATAACCCTCTAAAAATTTGACCTATCTTTTAAATGATACTTCACAGAAAAAAATTTCACTTTAAATTCCCAGATTATCATTTTGTGGAATGTTCAGTACAATGATTAAGTGAGTCTAGCTCCAAGCTAGGCAGAGGCAAAACTTTTGATTCTTTGTTCTAATTCAAACTGAGGAACTAACTGTTTATTGACTATGATTCACTTACTGGGGCAAAAAGACCTTTCACTTCCTAGTAAGCAAAAGTCACAAAAGTTTGAAATGTAAAAAAGAAGAAAAAACAACAATAACAAACAAAGAAGAAAAACAAGAGCCAAGAAGATTTTTAGTTCAGAAACAATATACAAAACAACAACAAAATACAGTCAGCAACCTGTGTTTTATATTTGTGTACACTTAGGCATACATTTATGTTAAAAGTAATTATATTAGAAGCAGTATTAACTTAAGATTCAGGAGTGTTTGAAGGTAAGCTAGTTTTGACAAGATAGCAAGAGAGAAGAAAGAAAGGAAATGATGTAATTCTGTTTGAATTAAAATATATTTTCAGAAGATTTTTTTCTGAAGTAAGACATCTAGAGCTAAAACCAAGTAAAAAATAAACTCTTTCAAGAATATATGAAGTGAGGGTCTTCTCTAAAGAAAGAAATTCAAACAGAACAGATAGTCCCCAGACTGAAGGAGGAAAGACTCCAAGAAAAGTCTCATCAAAGGAACCATTATTGCAATGAGAACTCTATATTTAAGATTTCCTTGGCACAAGGAGAAAGAAGCTGCAGAGAGATCTGGCCCTTTCTATTAGAAGCTCTGCAATGTGGGACAATTTGAATTGTGTCATACAGCAGGCTTTCTTAAAAATAACAAAGAAAAGGGAATTCATAGGGGCTAGTAAATGTCTAAAAGGCTTAATGCACACAACTGTTTTATATACATGTACATCTAGAGATAGATACATATACATATATACTATATATATGTAACACATGTATAGATGCATGATTTATAAATATGACAAATTAGGCAGTTCACAATGTTCCAAACATTTAATCTCGAATGAGCTACTTTCCCAGAGTCAGTGAAGAAAAATAAGGTTTAGTCACATCCAATCCATCTGAATGTTCATAATCTACTGAAGAAAATAACCTGAAAATAAGAACAAAGATTTTGAAAGGTAAACAGAAATATTCCCAGCTTTAACCAGTTACTAGAAGCAGAACATTACTAGGAAAAGCCAGCAACCCTGCTGAAAGAGGGAATCACGAGTCAAGGGGTGCCCTGGGCAGAGCTTTCCACACTGGGTCTTGGGGTTTGGTGGAAGGTAGGAACAATGTTTCTGCTTACACTCCCTCTCAGAGGCTATTTTCTCTCAGAGTAGCTAACAGGTCATTTAAAATTAATATGTTTCTAGAGAATTGCTATGAATTTTTCTGTCCAACACATTCTAAGAACCCTGGACAGCCACAGCAACTGTAGCAGAGTCAGGAATTGTCATTGAGAAATTGATTGAACAGTTCCAAACTTCCAGAACTGGAATTCGGCTCATTAAAATTTGTCACCTTGCTCCACCTCTCACAGATGCCCACCATGGCCCACTTTAAAACTCATAAACCTTCAAAAATTGGTATTAAATGAACAATTAATTTGATAACCTTTATTTGCCTTTGTTGAAGAAGAATTCCTTTTCTCTCAATAACATTTGCTTAATTCACTGCTGATAACATGTAACTTTGAAACTGAAGTGTATGTGAAACAATTTCTAACACAGTGTTTGACAACCTATGGTTAACTGTCCATGTAATGTCCATAGTAATTGAGATTTAATGCCTAGCTGATATGAAGACACAACTTAATGGCTTCACTGAAATGTGTGTATAGGCCCTCGAGACAACGTCTAATTGGTTCCTCTCTTTTGAAGTCAGTTCCATCAATGGTGTTTACAACTAGCTGCTTTCCCGTGAGGGGGATGAAAACTGTAGCAAAGTGTCTTTGGATGCATTAAATTGTAAGGGTCTGTGATTCGCAAAGAATGATACCCCAGACTCAAATGATATACAACTGCAAGGACCATTTGTTCTCCAGAGAATATGCATGCAGAGATCTACCATTCATCAGGATGGAAGACAGAGGTGTGTATATTGTAGGGTCAGTTTAAAGCCTGTTAGGGTAGAAATGGGTGAATCTTATGTTTTCCCCCCTTAAATGCTTGGCTCTCTATCCAGGAGTCTGGGTGCCTTTGTGATTTGTTAAGGCTCTGGGTCATTTTGGGGATTTTGCTGATTAACTTACAAGGCTCAAACTAGGTGGTAGGGCAGCCTCTACTCCTGATTGACTGCCCTTGAGGTTAGCTCAGGCTAGGTAATGGACCAGCTTTCTGCTTGTGATGGGTGAGTTTTTGTTGTAATTCATGTGTTTTGGGAATTTTCCAATTCTGGGAAATGGAACTTTAGAAACATAGGCCTAGTATCACATACTGCCAGTTTGTAGCCTGTTACAGAGTCAGCCTGGCTTTGGCACACTCAATTCTCTTAAGATCATAGAGGAACTGGTATTCTATAGCACTGGAGCCAGGGGTTACTATGGCTATGACTTGGCAAACTAAGACTAGTATAACCTACAAGAATTGTACTTAGTATAAGACAAGACTCCAAAAGGGTACACAGTTCTTTCACTGGTGCATTATACCCTACCAGTTTTCCTTGGCAGCTACCTTCAGATCATTGATTTCTATCCTGATTGAGTCATGTTCATCTAAAGTTAGGAGGTCATTTCATTTCCCATTTGTTCTTTTTTTTCTGCTTACTCAGTCTTCTTCTGCGTTGCATGTCACTCCCACTAATCTAAACTGTCTTCTGTAACAAAATGACATGTTTTATATGCACAGGCTGTGAGATTCAGAATGGGTGTTTCTGGCCAACACTACATGAAGTTTAAACACAGTACTTTTACAGGTTCCAGTGTAGTCTGCAAGAAATTAGGGGCTTTTCTTTCCTCTGCATAATTTTTGACATTTATTCTGTATGTGATTGCCAGTGGCAGGAAGTTTCAGCTTCAGCTTCATGGTCCTCTTTAGGCTGTTCTGGAAGGAACAGTGCAATGATCTGATGACAGGAGATATTGAAGCACTCATTCACAAGACACCAGACACCTTAAAGTTGCCAGTCTCTATTCTTGCACACGCTCCTGAAGCCCTTTCATTTATTAGACATTTTGAAGTTTTGTTTTCCCTGAGGTCTATTTAATAGACAGAGGAAATAATTGTTCTCTCAAGGATGATAATCATTTACAACTATTTGGATTCCCAGTACTCAGTTAAAAAGCACAGTTCAGTATTTACATCAAAATACCACGTTATTAGTAAGGAATGGCATCTCCAGGGAAGACATAACTTAATTCAAGTTTTTTTTTTCAACTACATATCGAGTCATAATTATACAGAGAAGGCAAATATATAACTATACAATTTTATGTTTGCAAAACATTAAACCACATTAACCACATTAACAGTTAGAAATGCTATATTCATTCCCAACTTAAAGTCATAAATGCCCACAGAGAAGATGCAAAGCCTTCTTTAAGACTAGAAAAATACTGCCTTTACTAAGGTTATTTTTCAGGTTTGTGTTACCATTAATATTATGACTTTAAATTTTTCAATCAGTTCATAATGAGTTTTATTCTATATTTATGTTTAATAATTGGTCATACAGTTTTCAGTTTTGAATTTATTATGCAACATTCAACAATATTACCAGTATTAAATAGTAATCAACTTTTAATAAGAATTAAAAATGCTATCTCCAAGCTTGAGATGAGAAAAGTAATCACTACAATCAATCAGGTGGTTTAATCAATTTTGAACCTAGAATTAACCATGCATCATGTCAGGAAAAAAAAACCCTTAAGTAGCAGTATATGATGCCTTTGCTTTAGAGAGAGATAAAATGAGTTCTGGGGCATATGTATAAGTTATTTAGTTTCTGGATTATTACGATGAGTTTTGCATGGGATGGTGGATTTGTTCTTTAAGTTTATTACTGTCTTTCAGGGGGATTACAACCACAAATCAATCTTCTTCATCTAAGTCTATATATTGTACCAATAATACCACATTATCTGGTTCCTACATTGGAATATACCATGTAAGAACAAAACAAAAATAAATGTTATTAAAGTGCAGATTATTTTAAGTATAAAAGTTTTAAATTGCTGACTTACATTGCAGTTACATTACAGGATTTTCTTTCTTTTCAGTTTAATAGCAAGTTTCTTTCAAACAATGTCTAGTTATATCAAGGTGAGACACTCAGTTTGCAGAGTTTATATGGAAAGGAAGACTCTATGCCAACAGTGAGTTGAACACTGTCAGACCAACAAGAATGAATTCACATACTTTAAGGAACTTAAAGTCCATTAAGGAGACAGCTTCATGACCATAATGAAAAGCAAGTTGCTAAGAGCATTGGAAGCGAGGGGATTGCATGTAGCTGCCAAGCTAAAAGAGTTTGATTCTGGACACATCTCACATAGGTGAAACTTTGAGTTATTATTATTCTAGCAATACTTTAAGAAATAATTTGTATTAAATAATTATCAGGAGCTAGATACTCAGTGTACAAATATATGTACAAAGTTTTATGTGTATACATTATATTTTATTGTCCTGCATAATGGATAGTCTTATTATTATTAATACCCTTACATTTATTTAAAGATAATAAAATTTGAGAAATAAAAGATTTATATAACTTCTGCAAATTCACTACATTTACTAGCAGCCAAATATGTCATTTATAGCCGAAACTGGGCATTTAATCCTGAAATGGTCTAGATGTTTAACTGCTTGCCTGAGACTAACTTGAATAGTAAGATTAAGAGTGTCCATTTCACTTGAGTTTGCAATTGAATCATAATCCCATGTGAAACATCCCAAGATGTAATTTATTATTTTCAAATTAGTATAGTAGCATTTAACTATGTAATGAACATTTCTGAAGTAGCATGTTTATTACCCAAATAAAATACAAAGACATTTGAACTGCCACGACATCAATGTTGCTAATTCTATCTGTATATCAAACATGCCTTGCAAAAGGTTTCAGAATTCTATGGAAAAGCAGCTCTAAATAGGAGTGAAAGCATACTTGACAGCAAATCCAATGTTATCTATTAAGTGTGCACACACTTGACATGAAAGCACTTGAACAAACAGTGATCACTCTTGCATAGCATGAAAACACTCTTTCAAATAGCATCTGCACTGATAACTGAAAAGACTCCTCAAATAAATGAAGTATATACAACTAAGGTCCTTTAAAAATCTTTTAAAGTATTTTCTAATGTTTTCTAATATTATTGTTTATACATCAAACCCTTTAACATTGTTATTAGTATTTGGAGTAGCAAAGAGACCCATAAGGAATCTTTGAGGCTGAAACATTAATATAAAGGAGGAATAACAATTGTAGTATCCACCTCAGAGAGAAACTTGACATCTTCAGTCTCAGGTGTTCTGATTTTGAGCACTGATAGAGGTTCATGGATAAGCTAGTAGAGTTGTCAAGGAATTCAAGATCTACATGTTAGAAATAAACCAAGTTATTGAGAGTTAATATAAGACATGCTTGTGCATCTCTGTTTAATCTGTAATAAACTTAGATCTGTTGATTATTTTACAGAAGTGGAAATGTTCTGACAACTTATCTTCTACTCAGCCTTCCAACAGACATTCATCACTGATCATCCTGAACTGATGTCTCAATTCTGTTCTTATTAAGAAAACAGTAGCTCAAAGCAGTAGACTATTGTCTTTTCTTAATGGATTTGAATAAATGCATAAAAGAATAATAAAAAGAAAACAGCTAGTAAAATATATTATTTAACATTTATCTTTTCTTCTTTGTACCTATTTGTGTCACCACTCCAAACATGATCTTTTCTTCTTGTTATCATGGAAAAATCCTTTTATCTTAAATAGAATATTATTTCCAAATATATGCAGCATATTGTACATTCTATATGTTTGTATATGCATTTGTGTGTATGTCTGTGCATGTGCAATATAAATTGTCTATTTTTTCAGTACTTAAAAACACATGTAGAGATTGAATTGCTCACAATCTTGAGTTTTTTCATTAAGTTCCTGGACACATTCACTATTTGTATTAGTGTGCAATTTAGCAAAAATCACCATGTTTTACCATGAATTACTTCTTTCAAATCTTTCTTATATTTTAATAAACAGCAATATTCATTCTTAGTTTTGCTTCCAATCTTCTCTCATAAGAAATCTTCAATATTGGAATTCTTCGGGATACTCAGGATGTTCAGGCTGACTTTAAGCTGTCTCCACTCAAATAATAGCAGATACATCTGTTATACAGTATTTGCTTTTTCCTATCTCCTTATAAATTCATTCTTCAGTGTCTAAATCAAACTCTCATTTCCTCTCTTATTTCTGCAGTTGGGTGGACAGTGAGCGTCTCAACCTCAAGATGTCTTGAATATTATAGGATGTGGGGAAGTCCTTCTTAATAGTCACCTGAGTCCTTTCTCCAAAGATTCTGACAGGATGTCGGGTCCCAGACATTGACATAATAATTATAAGCTTAAAACCCCAGAAAGTTTGAATATGAAGCCAGCACGACTAGGAACTGTAGCTTGTAATCATTTCTCTCTATTTCATAAGCTAATCAAAGGGGAAAAAAAAGCTTTCAAACTCCAGCAAGAGTAACTTACGGACATTTCTTTTAAATTCTTTTATTTTTCTTCAGTCCACACTAATCTCTCTCTCTCTCTCTCTCTCTCTCTCTCTCTCTCTCTCTCTCTCTCTCTCTCTCTCCCTCTCTCTCTCTCTCTCTCTCTCTCTCATCTGGTTCCCTTTTTTTTAATTTTCATTGTTAGTGAATGTCTGCCCATGTAATGTCTGTGCTTAAAACATGTTAGCTATAACACACTGAACTTAAACTGAAAGGTAATCCCCTTATACATTGTCTAAAACATCAAGTTAATCTGCTTCTGATTAATTCTCCATTCTTACTCCTGGCTCTACCTGCGTCTCATTGCCATATTTCACAGCAGTCTTTCAGCCTGGATCACTAATGTGATGGCCCCGCAGCTGTCTGCCAATCTACCTACAAATGATTAAAGTACTCAGATATATGTTTTCTATCTTATCCTGAATACTCAACAATGCCCATCCAACCTCTCTATGAATTGTGAGTACTTAGAATACTCTAAGCCAAGTGAATACAACTATTTCTCATAAACTATAAAACAATACATTAAAGTTTGTATTATCCCTGTTGTCTCTTTTAGGATGAGTTCAATGAGGTATAAAGAGGTTAGATACCTTATCTATGATTATGTGCTGAGGAAATTGGGAAATTAACTTTGAATTTCAACTATTTGACTTAACAACACACTCTTAAATTCATCAAATTCAAGTGTTCACATTGTATTTTCATATATATTGAGGTTGGATCTACTGCTATGTATTGTAATGTCAAATACTGGCCCCAAGTTCTGGTTATATCCAGGGATAAGGAAACCCTCCCGTACACCAAGTGATGCCATGTAACCATTCCACTTAATTTAAAATTGTCACTTGAATAAAGATACCTACAGACTATAGATGAGCAGAAAAGAGGTAGTTGAATCTTCAATTGTGTGGGTTGGGATCTAAGAAGAGACCATGAGGAATGAAGAGTGAAAAGGTGGAGAGAGGAGAGAACACCATGAGGTAGGTGAATCATGAAAACATGGCTACTAGGGTTGGCCAATTGTAGTAAGAGTGGCAGCCCCCAGCATGTTATTACTTAGGATTATTGACAAAGTAATAGAAAAAAATAGCTTAGAGGTTTGATATCTGCCCAGCTCTAGTGTTATTAAGGCTTGTTATGAATATGAAGGTTTTGTATCATTTATTTTGGAACTGAATGATCTAAGGCAGTGTAGAAACCCCTCATTAAATATTTACCTCAACAGATATATTTGCTTTTAAACTACTAGTGATAAAAACTGGACATGTTTACTGTGCATAATTCCATGAGTCTGAAAATGAACCTACACGCTTGAAACTATCACTACAGTAAAAATAATAAGGCTTCTTTCACCCACAAAATTCTCTCCTGACCCTGTATGATTTTGCTTTCATTCTTAGTCTTCTTTTTTGTAAGAACACCACACATTGATCTTCTTAGCACCGTTTCATTGCATAACATACAATGGTGAACTCAGTCACTGCTCACACATCTCTCCACATCTTCCTTATGTGACTGGATTGTCCCTTCTCCTGAGCAACAATCTCTTTCTCCACTGTGCACAAGTTTCAGAGCATATTTTGACCTTGCTTTTCTGCATCTGACTTTCTGAGATCATGTGCCCCTTGTTACTTTCTGTCTGGAAAGTTCTTTCACTGAAATTCAGATGTACCCATGCTGTCATGCATGGCAATCTTCCCTTCTTAGACTGTTAGCCACTTTATGCAAATGTCACCTTTCCCCTCTCGATTCCATATGTAAGCAGTAAGGTAGCTTTCCTGTCAGGACTATTGTAAATAATGCTGCAATCAACATGGCACTTCGATTTCTCAGTGATTTCAAATATTTTGACTTTTATCCAAAACAGGCCTAGTGGATTGGATAGTAGTTTCACCTTAACTATTTGTGGACTCTCCACACAATTTTTCACAGTGGACAATATTTTATATCTGTGTCCAAATTGTAACCTGCTTTCCTCTTATGTCTATGTTGGTGCCACCTCTTTGACTTTCATCAGAGTGTGCAGTCATCCTAGCCTTGGTGTAGTAATGCTCCACTACAGTTTTAATTATTACTTACTTACCACCAGTGATAGAGAAGACTTTTACAGTAGCCTATGGACAATTTGAAGTCTTCTTTAGAGTGATTTCTATTTGTGGAGTTTTTTACACATTTTAAAGAAGCTAAATTGTTTTTAATTATTTTGTTTTTCATTTTGATATTGATTCATATGAGTCCTTTATATGTTTTAGAAATTAAGCTTTTATATGCATCATTTTAAATAATTCTTTAATTCAATATCTTATCTTTGCACTCCTTTGCTTTCTTGGCTATGCGAATGTTTTTGACTTTATATTATTACACCTGTCTATATTTGCTTTGTTGCCTATTTTGAGGGAATTGTATCCAAGGAATAATTGCCAAAAGTAATTTTTACCTTGGAAATTGTGATAAATCTTTCAGGTTTCCTATATAATTTCGTATATTAAATAGTAAAATCAAAATTAAAGACATTAAAATATCTTTAATGCATCAATAGTTAGTAAAATTACTCTATATATTATTACTGAGCTATGGAACACACTGTATATAAGACATTAATGTCACCCAAAACTCTAAATAAACATATGTGAACTTTTAACCTTCATTTCAATGTTTACCATAAACCATCCAAAATACATTGTTGTCATTTACTCTTATCAATCTGCTCCAACTTCAATGTGCAATCAGTAATTTAACAATATTAGGTTCCCCCTCAGGGAGCTATGGTTATCTTGTAGATTAAATTTAAAGAAAAAGCTTATAGATCTGGCTTTATGAGTTGCTCTATCAGCTAAGCAACATCTAGTCACTTACTATGAGCCAGGCAGTTTGCTATATGTCTTTGTGGCTCTATCTCTTTTAGGACAATACTGAGATAGGTACCATTAAAAAAAATCGATATTCTGTGAATGGAAATAGAAAGTCTTGAAATGACAAAGTTAGTTTAAAGAAAACTCAACAGCCCAAAGCTGAGAGCTCCAGATTCAGAATTCCCATGATCCTGTCTGAAAAGCCCATACTAATCTTGATCATCAAGACAGTAGCACACCTGTGGAAAGTGTGAATCCTGGGACATTGGAGCACAGATGGGAAGAGATGGTGACAGTATAGGGAACTCATAAACACCTGAAAGTGAATATAACGCAGAGAAAATTATTCAGCTAAAAAAAAAATCAATTTCCCAACAGGCTTAAAAATAGACCGAAACTCAGGTGATGCTTTTATATGTGCTGTGTAGAGTTGTTGTAATTATATATTCTCTGTCTGTAAGACATTTATGGCATAATTAGGAACAATGGTCGTTTGTACCATTTATGTTCAGTCATATAGCTACTGATTTACATTCTAGCTACAAGAAGTTACAGAAGTTATGCTATGCCCTACCCTACATGTAAGCAAAATGAGAAAATATGAGTATCAGAGTGTCCTTTACTAGCTTCAAACAATGAGAACATTCCAAGTGTAATGGTGAGATAAGAATCTTTCATACATAAAAATGCATCTCAGGTTTTAATGAAATTCTAGCTGAAAAGATAAGTACTAATTCTTTGTCATCTGAGGTTCTGCAACATATAGTCCTAAGTAACTTGTTAATGTACTTCTTTTGTAACAAGAAAGCTGTTTTTTTTTCTTTATTTGCTGCACCTGTGTTCATATAAGAAATTGTATTTTGATGACTGAATTTACCATTGTTTCTTTCTTCTAAAAAAATTAGACAGAAAAGACTTATGAATAAGAATTAATGAGGCATTCTAAAGTAGCTTTATACATTGTATGGAATGGTTTGAGATTTAAGATGTTCATAAAAACGCACACGTATAAAGCTCATGTGGTGATTCAACTGAAGTTTTAAAGTTCATGTAATCAACTAAGAAATATGCCTTAAGAGTAGTCCTGTTCCATTGCTCTGAGTCATCTATGCATCTGTTGATAAGCTATAGTAGGTTTGTTTTAGGAAGGCATTGTGTACTCCTTCTTGAGATACAAACATCACCATATAAGCTCTTAATTTCCTAGGATGTGTCTGCCACGCCAAATATTCCTCAAATTGATAAATTTACACATTCAGAGAAGGGTGCTGATGAGGCTATGATAAAAACCTACTCCTTTCATATCATCACTGTCAAAATGAATACCAATCACTTGAGATGTCCAAGTATTTGATTGAACATTATGTTGTTTTATATTAATAAAGTACACTGTAGCATCTGGGTTAAATACTGCTAATATATTATCATTAGAAATGGAAATAATTGTAGGAGTCAGAGGGAATACAGAACACAATGAGAACATCAGGATCTAATGAATCAACTCAGCGAGGCTTATATAGACTCACAGAGACTGAAGCTGCAAACCCAGGACCTGCATGGATTATTACTAGGTCCTCTGCATATATGTTATGGTTGTCAGCTTGGTATCTTTGTGGATAACAAAGAAATTCCTTAACAATGGAAATGGATGTGCTTCTGATTCTATTACCTGCTTTTAGGATTACTTTCTTTCTATTGGGCTACTTTACCGTGCCTCAATATGAGAGCTTTACATTGTCTTATTGTAACTTGTTTTATCCTGTTTGACTGTGCTTTCTTGGTGGCCTACTCTTCTCTGAGTGGAAGGGATCTGGGGAATCTGTAAGGTTTGGGGATCTGTAGGGTGTAGAATGAGGGGAGACTGTTGTTGGGATATATTATATAAATGCAGAATATATTTTCAATAATAATAATAATATAAACACACTCCAGAACATGAAAAAAATTTCCTGTGAAAATATGTTAGTTGGCCATGTTGGCTACATTTTAAACATACTGCAGCTTTAACATGCAATATTGTTTGTCCTGACAAATATTACAACTTTTGATCTAGAAGCCTGTTCACATTTTCACAGAAGGACACTGTTAATGGTTTATGCTTCTTTCAGCAGGAGATGTCCCTGTTATAACGTTATCATTAAAACTGTGCGCCCAGTATCTAATTAATTTGAAAAAAGTTTTAGACAGCACTTCTTAAGCAACATTTTTCATAGGCAGGACGATTAAACACTGTAATGCTGTTCTTAACTCACTCAGAACATAAGAAAAACAATCACTGACTTTGATTTATAGGGATTTGCTTTCAGAACAAGAACTTCACCCAAGACAATGGTTTTCAAACACATTTCCAATTCTTATTTAGTAGGATGAATAGAAGACACCTAAAACTTATCAGCAATAAATTACTCTCCAGTTAGGCTTCTGTAAGAAAAAGAAGCTACTGCCCTGTTAAATTCTGATTATATATGCATAGCATTGTACAGATATAATTAGGACAACTGTAGACTGTAGAAAGATCCACATACTATAGCAAGGATAACCACAGTATATTTCTTTAAATGGATGCCAGACATATTCTGCTCTCATGCTAGCATCCTTCCTTTGTGATTACATTTGATACTATTCTAGCCTCCTTTATTAGCTTCTCTGACTACTTGGCAAATTAGTTATTTGGTGTTGGATTTGTTTCCATTAATAAAAGAAGTGTCTGCTTACATGGAGGCTAACTAGACACTGAGAATGAAATGGACAGTATCACAAATACTCTAAAAAAAATGTATTAATTCAAATTTATAATTTTTAATGCTTCTTATCTCATCATCTGCTGCGTTGCTATGAAACATCCAGTGGTCATTTTTATGAGAATATATTTACATGGAATGGCTAGCTTAGACCCTGTAAGTACTGGGAAGATAAGCATTGTTTGGTACTCTTACAATGCCTGTAACAATCTCATTGTTGAAACCATCTCAGTGGTCCTTAAAAGTAATTTGTACTTCTCATGTACTATTTATTCTAATCAAAATGTAGAAGAGCATTCTTGGACTTCACATGTGGCTGGCTATAGACAAAGGCTACTTTTATTGTGGGGTTAAAAGGTAGAATTCTAAGCAGAAACATCACTGGTGTTGAATATAGTTTAGTAAAGGATTGTATTGTAAACATAAGCATGTTAGGACACAAATAGAATATTAAAAAGAGGTTTACTTGTATCGGCATTAAAATGAAATATTCAAGTGGCAAGCATCATACCACAAAACATGAAAGACGATACTTTAACAATTTGATGTCTCTTCTTGTTTTTTTATGCTTATTTACTTTTACCTAGTAAATTGTTTAATATCAAAATACTCTGTCTTCTTTTTTTTTCTTTTATTGAATATTTTCTTTATTTACATTTCAAATGTTACCCCCTCTCCAGATCTCCTCTCAGGAAACTCCCTATCAGATCTCCCTTCTTCCTACCTCTATGGGGGTACTCCCTCACCCACCCACCCACTCCCACCTTCACTTCTTCGCATTCCCCTACACTAAGGCATCAAACCTACACAGGACCAGGGGCTGTTCCGCCCACTGATGTCCAACAAGGCCATCATCTGCCACATAGTGGGCCAGAGCCAAGGGATACTCCATGTGTACTCTTTGGTTGGTAGTCCAGTCCCCGGGAGCTCCAGGGGTTTTGGCAAGTTGACGCTGTTGCTACCCTCACTGGGCTGCAAACCCCCTTATCTCCTTCAGTCCCTTCTCCAGCTCCTCCATTGGGGACCCAGTGCTCAGTCCAATAGTCGACTGTGAGCATCAGCTTCTGTATTTGTCAGGCTCTAGGAAAGCCTCTCAGGAGACAGCCATATCAGGCTCCCATCAGCAAGGACTTCCCAGCATCCACAATAGCGTCCAGATTTGGAAACTGTATATGGGATGGATCTTCAGGTAGGGCAGTCTCTGGATGGCCTTTCTTTCAGTCTCCTTATACTCTCTTATAATTTTCTCCTAGTCCAAGGCCAAGGACAAATAAGCCTTGATTCATTTTTTTCTTGTTTTCTTTACTATCTTTCTTTATTTGTGTTTATATATTTTTTTATTGGATATTTTATTTACATTTCAGATGTTATCACCTTTCCCCATTTTCCCTCACCCAGAAACCACCTATCCCATCCGCCTTCCTCCTGCTTCTATGAGGATGTGCCCGAACCCACCCACCTACCCTCGAATTCCTCCATACTGGGGCATCCAGCCTTCATGGGACCAAGGACCTCTTTTCTCAACTAAGCCCAACAAGGCTATCCTCCCTTACATATACATCTGGAGCCATGGGTCCTTCCCTATGTGCTCCCAGGCTGGTAGTTTAGAACCTGGGAGCTCTGGTTGGTTGATATTGTTGCTCTCCCCATGGGGCCACAAACCCCTTCAGCTCCTTCAGTCTTCTTTCTAACTCCTCCATTGGCAACCCCATGATCAGTTCAGTGGTTATCTGTGAACATCCTCCTCTGTATATGTCAGGCTCTGGCAGACCTCTAAGGAGACAGCTATATCAGGCTCCTGTCAGCATGCACTTCCTGGCATCCGCATCAGCATCTACCTTTGGTGATAGCACATAGAATGGATACCCAGGTGGAACAGTTTCCAGAGGACCCCTCCTTCAGTTTCAGTCCCACACTTTCTCTTCATATTTGCTTCCATGAGTATCACCCACACTTTGGTCTTCCTTCTTCATGAGATTCATGTGGTCTGTGAGCTGTATCTTGAGTATTGTGTGCATTTCTACTAATATCCAATTATCAGTGAGTGCATGCTTTGTGATTGGGTTAATTCACTCAGGATGACATTTTCTTTCTTTTTTTGTTGTTGTTGTTGAAATATGTTACTTATTTATTTATTTATTTATTTATTTCAAATCGTAATAGTTCCATTCATTTGCCTAAGATTTTCACAAATTCATTGTTTTTAAATACTGTGTAGTACTTCATTGTGTAAATGTACCACATTTTCTGTATCCATTCCTCTGTTGAAGGACATTTGGGATCTTTCCAGCTTCTGGTTATTATAAATAAGGCTGCTATGAACATAGTAGAGCATTACCTGAGGACCTAGGTATATCACTCCTGGTCATATACCCAGAAGATGCTCCAACATATAACAAGGACGTATGCTCCACTATGTTCTTCCTTCCTTCCTTCCTTCCTTTTCCTTCCTTCCTTCCTTTCTCCCTTCCTTCCTTCCTTCCTTCCTTCCTTCCTTCCTTCCTTCCTTCCT
>NW_021620542.1:933536-1028890 GCF_004785775.1 Grammomys surdaster
CCTTCCTTCCTTCCTTCCTTCCTTCCTTCCTTCCTTCCTTCCTTCCTTTTCCTTTCTTTCTTTCTTTCTTTCTTTCTTTCTTTCTTTCTTTGTTTATTTATTTATTTATTTCAAACTCCAGATTTTATTCCTATACTTCTTCCCGGCTCCCCTGACTCACCAGGATGTCCCTACACCAACCGTCTCTCCACCAGACCTCTAAACTCCCTGGGGCCTCCAGTCTCTTGAGGGTTAAGTGCATCTTCTCTGACTAAACCCAGACCCGGCAGTACTCTGCTGTATATGTTTTGGGGGCCTCATATCAGCTAGTGTATCTGCCTGGTTGGTGTTCCAGTATCTGAGAGATCTCAGGGGTCTAAGTTAATTGAGACTGCTGGTCCTCCGTCAGGGTCACCTTCCTCCTCAGCTTCTTCCAGCTTTCTCCTAATTCAACCATAGGGGTCAGCAGCTTTTGTCCACTGGTTGGGTATAAATATCTGCTTTTGACTCTTTCAGCTGCTATTGGGTATCTCAGAGGGCAGTCATGATAGGTCCCTTTTTGTGAGCACTCCATAGCTTCAGTAATAGTGTCAGGTCTTGGGGCTGCCCCTTGAGCTGGATCCCACTTTGGGCCTGTCACTGTACCTTATTTTTCCTCAGGCTCCTCTCCATTTCCATCCCTGAAGTTATTTAAGACACGAACAATTCTGGGTCAGAGTTTTGACTGTTGGATGGCAACTCTATCCCTCACTTGATGCCCTGTCTTTCAGCTGGAGGTGGGCACCACAAGTTCCCTCTCAAGTGTAGGGCATTTCATCTAAGGTGCCTCTCTTTGAGTCCTGAGAGTCTCTCACCTCCCAGGCCTCTGGTATATTCTGGAGGGTCCCCTCAGCCTCCTACCTCCTAAGCTTGCATGTTTCCATTCTTTCTACTGGCCCTCAGAGATTTCAGTCCTTTTCCCTCACAAAGTACCAGATCATGTTCAGCTCTCCTCCACCCCACCCCCAGTCCCCTTTCCCTCCCAGGTCCTTCCCTCATTATTAGTCCATAATCTATATGTGTTTTCAGAATGTAAGATTATAGAACTAGGTTGAATGGCATCATGTCTTTTTCTTGTGAGCATATCTTCCTTCACTTTATAATTAGTGTACCTCTTCTTAGTTGTTAGATAATCCTTAAGGAAAAAGAGACATAGCTAACATGCTAGTTGTTCTGGCCCTGTTGGATTTTAGGATTAAGAATGTTTTCTTACCAATCCTTCAAGTATTAAAAATGTTTAAAATAAATAAATAAAATAAAACAGTCACTGCAACTTTCATTAACTGAACCTGTGTCTTATGTTCCTGCATTCATGAGTCAGACTTTATTACTGGAACAAAGGTCAAATACAAAGACAGCAGGGCATAGAAGATAGGGAATGCATTTGTTCAGTGTCTGTTCAATGATTCTGTTTCTATCTAGTTTTAGAGACTCCCTTGCCTTCACAGGGATTGCAGATCTTTTCATTCAGTTTCAATGCTTCTCATAATCTTGTAGTTGACAATTTTCTGGATTAACTTTTCTTGGCGAGACATAAAGAAACAACTAACTCTTCATCCCATATGAGGCATCAATGATAGAAAGGAGTAGTGATTCCATCAATAGTCAGTTTTAACCAATGAGTTTATTGGGTTTGCTTACAGAACATATGTGAAGAGTTACTACAAGAATGTGAGTGATGCCTAAACAGCTGAATTGTCACAAATTCAGCTATCAAAGGTAATAACTTCAAAGAAAGTGTGCCATAGAGGCCTGTTTTCAGTTAACATTTTATTTTCTGTATATTCTAGAGTCTTCAAAAATCACCTGAATCTGGGAAGACAAGGACAAAATAATACTTAGACTTCCACATGAAAATCTTTATAATCTGCTTTTTCATCTTCTGGAGACCTCCATAGATCTAGCTCTCACTGTTACCTGAGCTAAAATATTTGTCATGGTTACTTGCTCAAGGCATTCTGTACTCTAATATGACAATCTTAGAGGGAAAGGTCAACCACATTACAAACCCTTCCTGATTCCTCAGTTAAGAGAGAAGGGGCTGGGTAGTGGTGGCACACGCCTTTAAACCCAGCACTTGGAAAGCAGAGGCAGGCAGATTTCTGAGTTCAAGGCCAGCCTGATTTACAGAGTGAGTTCCTGGACAGCCAGGGCTACACAGAGAAACCCTGTCTAAAAAAACCAGAGAGAGAGAGAGAGAGAGAGAGAGAGAGAGAGAGAGGAACTTGCATCAGTTTTAATGAAATTTCTGATTTTCTTTGTCCTAATATTATACAGCAACTCCACACAGTACTTTCTGCTCTACTGTTTTATTCTGTGGTATTGCTACTTTATTCAGCCTCTGTGTATGACACAGTCATATAAATAAATCCATGTAAATAAATGTAAGATTAGAACTCCCTGTATAATTTTAATATATGAAGTATTAAACAAAAGTAACAATATTTATATGAAAAGTTTAGGCCAATATAGAGCAACACTGGGCTTGCATTACCTCTTTCTCTAATCTCACATGCACAACAAAGTTTGTATCGTCAAACTTTATCAAAGCAATAGTATGAGGATGGAAAATGAGAAAATATTAAATATGTTAGAAATTTAAATACAAAATGTGAAATATTAGAAACTATTAAATTATTTATAGTTTATAAAATGTTTAATAGATAAATTATATTAGCTCTCATACATGTAATTCAATTGGATCTAACATACTTTTCAGAAATAATGTGTTCACAAATATTTAAACAGCTATGGTGATCTTAATCTGTGTCATTGATTAGTAGGATTATATTTATATTATAATTGTATATGGACACTTAGTCCTATGACACGTGAGCACTTTGTGGTGAGCAGTTTTATGGCCCCAGAAATGCAAAAGAATGAAATTGGAAAGAATTCTGGATCGTTACTTCGTTCATCAAATCATACAAAAATTATAATTTGAATGTGTTGGCAAATTTTATATTTAAATACAAACATGAATTCTGAACTTTATTAATATGTTATATTTGTGTTTTATCCTTCCTACTATGTTACATGGCTTTATTTACAGCTATATGTACTATATCTGAAGTTCAATGAAAAACATTAAATAAATTTTTTTAATAAAAATTATTTTATGCAGAATGTTCAATTTCTGTTGTAATCTTCAAGAATTGGCTATGTGGCCATTTCTATCATTTCCTAAGAGCCATGCTGTAGTCTAAGAGTGTATAAAATATTCTAGAAAAGTACAACAAAGCATTTGGGTGAAGCTATATGAAATACTTGAACATATAATGAACCCAACTTAGATTTTCTTCATTGCTCCATATACACAAATGGAGTACTAAGAATAACCTTGTAGGGAAATACAGCAGACAATGAATGGGAAGTAGTACACATTCTAATTCTGATAATGAAAAATTAATGTATGTTAATTCTAGAAAAATCTAAATTAGAAGACACTTGTCACATAAAGTAATAAGTGTATTTAGATAACTTTTGTAATGGAATACTTATTTTGCAGATTTGATCATGATGGCACATATTTAGAAACACACGCTTAATCCCGTGTTTTTTCTGTTGTACTTTCTGTGAAAATTTAAAAATTTAGATTCTAAAGATTTTACCATGAGGCTAAATAAATATCCATTGAATTTGATTGGTTATATAGTAATTCATTACTCACCTTTGTTACTACTCTTTGCTTTGTGTTTTTGGTAACTTAAATCAAGTGGAGTTATGATCAATACATTGATATTTATGGTAAGTCTCAGATTATTTTCCTGCTTTACATTACCAAATGTTAGCTAAAGGAGTAAAAATAATGAGAAGATTTTAAGAAATATATTATGTTTTGCCAAAACCTCTTAGGAAAAATTAAAAAGTTAAATTATAATCTAGCTTTAAAGATTAGGAAATGCTCTGGCTGCCATCTGTTACTTGTTTTTAAAATAATTGCTATTTTCTCTGAAAATTCTAGTACAAGAAGCAATGACAACTTTTTCTTAGTCTAATTTATAATTTTGTCATTTATTTTATTCAATAGAAAATTAGCTTAAAGCCCAGGTGTGTGATAAGTAGAATATTTTGTCTACTATTATGAGGCTGCACAGACTAATAGAGATGTCTAGTTTTCAGGCAGATGTCTGCCTGTTCCTGTCAGCTTCAGTCTGCATTTAGATGATTTACTACTTCCTCCATCTAGGAAAAATTTGGAAATCACTCAGCTGTTTCCTCATCACTATGGAAATCCTATGTTTTGTTTCATTTTTTAATGTCTTTTCTGATTATTCATGAGGTAGGCACACCATTTTTGTCTCCTTACAATCATCCTCAGAGATATTTTCAAACAATAGTCAATTCTTTGGTGATTTACTGCTAAACTATTCCCAAGCTTCCCATGTATTTTGGAATAAGTACCACAGACTACCACAATGTTATCTGAATATTATCCCAATGCCTAAGAATTTGCTTTTATTTCCTTTTTCCAGGTGTTAATCATTTTTCCATCTCTGAAAAAATCATTAGGCAATGAAAGGGATAAACAGAGGCATTTTACCTTGACTGCATAGGTTTCAGTGCATAGTCTGTTGGTTTCCGTGTTTTGGGGTCAATAGCAAAACAGTTTATCATGGTTAGTAATGCAGGCAAAGTCTAGTCCTAGTCTCAGGGGAAAGGTAAGATGTACAGGGATATGCTCACAATACCTCCAACCAAGCCCTGTCTTTAAATATTTACACCACTTAACTCTGTCAGTCTCAGAAAACTAATCCATCTAAACAATATAGGCAATGGGCTTAGGCACTCCAGTTCCCAACTACAGTATCTACTCACCAGATGTTCACACAGCTAGATGCATCACTTAATAGGTGTTTTTGTTTCCACATTCCTCATAGGATTTCATATATCTACCTTATGAAAAATACTAGTTTGCCCACACACAATACTCTATTCTCATTCCTAGGCTCACCTCTGTCCTTCCATCGGTTCATTGTTTTCAAACCAACATTTAATGCTGTGCTTTTATGTAAGCCTTTGGTTACTGCTTGTCTTCCTGACTCAGATACAAACTCTCTTGTGTCAGGGACTTTGAGTTTGTTTGTATCAGCATGCTTACTGCTTACAGCATGTCTGGCATATGGTAGATTAAAAAAAAAAACTGTTGCAAGGATGAATATTTAGATCCGTATGTTCAAAATGATAGTTAACTCCTCTGGAGCTTAGTTTCTCATTTATAAAATTGGTATAATCATGGTGCTATCCACTCCACTGAGATTTACTAAAAGTCAAATAATATAATGAATATGAAAGTTCTCTGAAAATTTCAAAGGAAATTCTTTTTCTCTGAGAAAATATAAAGTGTTTGAAGCAAATTATTTTAAATATTCTAGATTTCTTACTTCTTATTTTAATATCCTTGTTGTTTATCATTACTCTTGGTATTAAATATGTAACATAATGTGATTTAATTAGTAATAGAACATGAAGCAGATTCAGTAATAATTATCCATAGAATTTCAGTACTAGCAAATTATTAATGCTTCACATAGATCATTGAATAAATACTATTTCTGAAAATTGTTGTTTTTGTAGTTTTCCATGAATAAAAATTTATTTTAAAATAACATAATATTAAAAATCTGTATTCATAGCTTCATTGTTTTATATCAATAGTTCAATCCTTATGAAGTCATTAATTGTGTGAATCAATTGTATCAAAATTATAGACTATTTAATAGTTACTCTGAAAGTAAAAAAAAATGATTGTTTTTTAACATCTCTAAAATACATGCATGGGTAAATACTAAGCTAACACACTGGAAATCTAGCCATCATCCATGGATCTAGCCACCATTCATGGAGAGGCTCGACTTTCCTCTTCAGAAATGGAAAGACAGTTAGGTAGTTTATTTGACTTTATCTCAATCCAAATTCTTGGCAGATTATATATTTTCTAAATCACTACATTTTCTTTCTTATCTCACTGTAAAATTTATATCTGGATCCACATTATAAAAAGTAATTGTGATATTGATACTTTTATACAATATTGAGAATTATAGGAATAGAAAGAATTTTCTAAAATTATAGTAAAATTGATTTGCATCCAGAAACACACACATACACACACGCACACACACACACACACACACACACACATATATGCAAAATGTTTTTTCAAACTATTGTGATGTTTATGAAATTTTTGACATCTATAAATCTATTAGATTTTGCTACAGAACAATAAATACTTTAAGTTAGAATGAAAATAAAAGAATTACTTTTGGGGTTATTCATTTTGAAAATTAATTTTAATGGCAACTAACTACTATAATGTTTAAAAAAAATGAAGAGTTGTCCTGTATCAATCTAATTGATACAATTAGATACAAAATTGATACAATTGATACAATTTGGTAGCCAATGAAATCTCAAACTATAACTCTGAGTTGAACTTATTTTTCCTGAAATGATGTATCTTAAGGCACTATTTTTCCTGCAAGAATTAAAAAGAATATCAATTCTTTAAATGCATAGAGTGTAATATATACTTGGATAATCCCAATGGAAAATTTCCAGTTGGATTTTATTCCTTTTTCAGTACATGTACTTTAAGTGCAAAATTCAAAGGGAAAATCTAATTTTAGACCTGCTGAATCCCTCCAGTTTTATGCTTGTTCTGTTTGTTACACATGAAATTTATAATCATATACACCAATGCAGAAATTTAGCATAATAATTCTGTAACATAAAATGTAATACAAAATGCTAATAAGCGTAGATGCTCAAATGTTAATATAATTCAAGGCCAGGAAGAGCAAAGTTGTACCACAGCATGGACGGATGGTACTCACTGTTCCCAGACCAGACAATACCCACCCACGTCCTTCAGCTTTCTTTTCTAATCTGTTCTCTATTTCCTCTTCCATAAGGACTAGATGGACTTGCCTCATGCCTCCTTTTCTTCATTAGTTAATAATGTCAGGAGGAATCACTGACTTTTATAAGTCAGTTGTATTAAGACTAATTACTAATTATGGGTTGTTGATTTAAGCATAAGGCTTCCATTTTGACAGTTTGCTTACTGAAAAGCCAGCCAGCCTATATTTATGAAAACTGTTTGTGGATAGCATGGAAAGCCTGTCAAAAGTAGAGTTCAAATGTTTTTTATGTTTGCTGGAAGTTTTTAACCTCTCTTTCTTACCTTACATCTGGACAGATTGATAAGTGTAAAGAAAATAGTTATGTTCATTCTGAATTAAATATCATGCAACATCATTAAGTTTAGTACAATTATATTGAGTACATATACAGAATACATACATATAGAAGTACAATTTTATTTTAATATCATTTTTATACAACAGTACAAGCTAATTGAATTGAATGTTTTCAAAGCCTGATAAAACCATAATAAATATCTTTCATTTTTAGGGGTAGAAAAAATATATAAAATTTTAGTATTCCCATTTGACACCTGAAGGTAGTTCAAAACCTGTGAAAAGTGGCCAGTCTCTAATCAAATAAAAAATGTTCCCAGCTAGTCCCCTTATCTTGCTTTTTCACGTCATTTTCTAACCTGCTTGAAGCCATCTGCTTGAAGCAGAAAATCTTATCATGTGAGCCATCATCATGCTTGAGAATGCACTGAATTTACTGTTTGCTTAGAGGCTCAAAGAGTTAGCCTTCTGGACTGGCTCAGCATTTACTGCCCTTCAGAGAACCAGACTTTAGACGATAGAACACATACATAATGAGCCTCAAAACTGTAAGTAGGTCCAGGTCCAGTCAATAAGTAAAGCAAAAGAAAACACAAAACAAACAAGCCAAAATAACCATCCTCCACACCCGAATATCCTTGACAAATAAACAGGAGCAGAATATTTATATAGTTTCTTGCTTGTTCAAATCTAAGGTACAATTCACAGACTACATGAAGCTCAAGAAGAAGGAAGACCAAAGTGTGAGTGCTTTGGTCCTTCTTAAAAGGGGGGACAAAATACTCATGGGAGCAAATATGGAGACAAAGTGTGGAGCAGAGACTGAAGGAAAGGACATCCATAGACTACCCCACCTGGGGATCCATCCCATATATAGTCACCAAACACAGACACTATTGTAAATACCAAGAAGTGCATCCTGACAGGAGCCTGAATAGCTTTCTCCTGAGAGGCTCTGCTAGAGCCTGAAAAATACAGAGGCGGATGCTAGCATACAAACATTGGGTTCCCAATGGAAGAATTTGAAAAAAGCCTGAAGGAGCTGAAGGCGGCTGCAACCCCATAGAAAGTACAACAATATCAACCAACCAGAACCCCAGAATTACCAGGTTTTAAACCACCAACCAAGGAATACACATGGAGGGACCCATGACTCCAGACACATCTGTAGCAGAGCATGGTCTCGTTGGGCACCAGTGGGAAGAGAGGCCCTTGGTCCTGTGAAGGTTCGATACCACAGGGTAGGGGAATTCCAGGGTAAGGAGGTGAGAGTGGGTGGGTGAGTGAGGGAATACCCTCATTGAAGCATGGGAAGGGGCAATGGGAGATTTGGGGGGGTATCAGAAAAGGGGATAATATTTGAAATGTAACTAAAGAAAATATCCTATTAAAAAAAAACAAAGTAAAAAAAACAGAAAGGACGTCTTTGTTAATTCTTTGAACTATATCTAATACAATTGATAAGTTTTGTCAAATAACTATGTATCAAATTTAATGTGGTATTTTATTTATAGACTGTATTCTCATGTGTACTCTACTAAATAATAGCTTCTGTGGCTTTTGGTGACAGTGACCATCAACACAGTCATATGGCCAATGTGTTCAATAAAGTCCTATACACAAAATTCAAACTGACAGATTTAATAATAAAATTCATATTTTAATATATATAAATATTATCTCATTACTTTTATAAATACAATGTTCCATATAAAGTTATGAGTACTGCCTAAGTACTGTTGTTGTGGAAACAATGTGAGTTAAACTCAATTCTTACTGTTCTTATAGAAAAATCGGTGAAATAAACTGAAGAAAACAATTGATTTTTCAAGATGTTTGTATTAGTTAAGAGTTATCTAAACAATGGAACTGATAATGTTGAATATATGAATATATAATATAAATATATGCATATTTAATTATGGTGTATTAGAATGGCTTATAGGCTGTGGTCCAGTTATGTAAACAATGGTTATCTGATGAAGGAAAGACCAAAAATCTCGTAGTTGTTAAGTCTAGAAGAAAAGATATTTCAGTACTTCCAATCTGCTGCTGGAATCTCTTTCTGAATCTAGAAGTCTTTGATGAAGGTAGTAATTTCTTCCATTTTTCCAGGTACATGATATTTGTTTTGGTTCACTATTTTTTTTCTGGTAGGAGCAACTTCATTAGCTTCCATTTCCAATTCCCAATCACAATAGCTTCGTGCCACAGTAAGTCAAGGGGCTCCTTTGGGAATTCTGTCAACATTTGAGTACATCTATCCCTATTGTACATTATGAAACTCAGAAAATTACTACAGACTGAATTCAAGGGCCCATTAGACCTGATATGATTTGGGACTTAGCCAGCCAAAGTTTTATTCTTTGCTTTGCTTCCATAAGTTTCTACTTTAATTGTAGGGGCACAGGTCTTCTCAAATGGGAGGGACCCTATAGTGGCCAAGAGAAGGTCTTCTCAAATCACTGCCAATTTAGAATAAGTATTCAATAGGTCCAGAAGTCTAATTGTTTCTTTTTCCTTAGAATATACTCACCCTGAAAAAAGTCTATAGGTCCTGTGGGGAAGGATGGGTCAAACACTAATGGTAAAATATAGGTTTTTCCTAAAGGCGCTTCTTCAGAATATCCTGGACTTCTTTTCATTAAGAGTCCTGGAAGTTGGTTCGAAGGCTGATATTCCCTATTGCTACAATTCAATGAACCTTTTCTTTTATTTTTTTCCAAGATCTTTCTCTTTATACAATTTGAACAGTAATGTAGTCGGCCTCTTATCTATTTCATTGCTGGAAACATCATGATTGATTAGCCAGTACCAGAGGTCCACCTGAATTATGTCATCACAAAAATCAATTTGTCTTTGCTGTTCATTATAAGTCACACTGTACTAGACTAGACTTAAGTCACTAGGGGTGGATGCTGGTTTTCCTGTGCAGCATCTTCAACCCCAATGTCTGACACAAGAAAAAGGGCAATAAAGCTGTGTGTCCCTCTTATGATTGTGCACCTTACAGGATTCATGATGGCCTTCTTCTGAGCCTTCCCATGATAGAAAATTAGGCTTTATAGATTGCAATTCTTCTAATCCTGAAGATATCTTCATTACCACAAAGCCAATGGGTAGCAGACATCTTCTCCTCCTGTTCTTTAAGTCAATTTTTGACAAATGTTTTGGCTATTCAACAAAACAAACATTTTATACCCTTTAAGCTGTACAATCCTCAATATTAAACCTAGAATCTTCATTCAGTGTACTCATACAAATAAACTCAAACTATTTCCAATTTTATGTTCCCAACAAAATTATCCCTTGATCTAAAAGTCTATTTTGTGTATTTTCATGTACTTGTGCTTCAGTGAAGTGACAAACTCATTGACCTCTTAGTAGTTTACCCTAAACATATGGGATACTTTTTTTCTATCTTCCTGCTAGGAACCTGTTTAGCCTTTGAAATGATTATAGGTCTAGAGGTAGCTATTGGTAGGTTCTCTAGGAAATTAATATTGAGTTGCCTATCATCTCCTGCAGGAAAGTTACTACCAATTTGCTAGAAAATGAATTATTATTTCTTTAAGGCCAATGTGGATATAATACTGCTACAAGAGATTATGGTTCATCCTCCTCTAACAGTGAAGAATCTGTTCTTCATTGGAGACAATCAGTTCCAGAATCTGAGGGTTCAAACTTCTTGGCCACTATAGGGTCCCTCCCATATTTCTCATTCACAAATTATAGGACCACAGTCATTACCATTCAGTATTCTTGCTTTATTGACGCCCTCCAAAGATGGGACTTGAATTTTCATTGTAAATCAGCCAATCTGATAATAAGGGCTTCAGTTTGAATTTCTGTAAATTAAATTCTGAAGCTGCTAGAAAGAAGTCTTGCTTTCACTACAAATTAGAAACCTGCAGATTTTATACTCATCTGGAACTATTCATTTTATCACTGAGTTTATTATTTTCCTTTATTATTGAATTTTGAGATGTTGTGACTAAATTAATTTGTCATGGATTTTGTTCTTTTCCCTTGTCAATTTATTAAGAGATGCTAGAATCAATCAGAAAACATTTCATTTTCTTTGCTTTTTCACTAATTGTCAGCAGTTTTATGTATAGAATAACAATATTTCTTGCTCTTCACAACAGGTAAATTAGAATCATCAGAGATGTTTACTTTATTAAGTTCATCAAAATAGTTTACACCACAGATCTTTAGTGTTCTCCATGCTATCAAGAGAACCTTCAATAACTTTAAGTATTTTACAATTTCAAAATCATATATACATAGACACACACACACACACACACACACACACATATATATATATATTCATATATATATATATATATATGATTAGTAGGATTACAGGCCACAATCCATGTAACATAATAATGTCTGTCTCATAATGAAAAGACATGAAATTGGGTAGTTGCTGAGTCCAGGATACTGGAAGTCTTAAAAGTCTGAATTTGATGCTCTGTTCCGAGGAAGTCCTAGGGTACTTCTAGTCTTTAGACTATATTGAATCTCAAAGAAGTAGGGACAAACATCAGCAAAAGAATGCCACAGCATCAGGGTAGTAGAAATTGCCAAGGTGCAATCAAGCAGACAAAATAAAAGAACTTACTTTTTCCATGTTTTTTTTTAATAGTCTTCCAGCAGAAGGTATGACCCAGATTCCTAGTGGCCCTCAATACTTCAAAACATCCAATCAAGAAAATCCCTCTGAGCTGTGCCCACCTGCATGGATTTTAGTTAATAGCATATGTCACCACTTGACAACTAATATTAGCGATAACAATCCTCTTTAATCCAAAATTTATTATATGATCATATTAAGACAGTGTTTAGTTTTTTAAATGCCTTCAATAAAATTGAAAATTTTTATATTTGCATTTATGGGCCTGCTGAAGGAATGGCACAGTGAGTTATTCTTCCAAAGAATGCCAGTTACACTTCCAAAGACCCAGGATCAATTCCCAGTGCCTACATGGTAACACCAGTTTCAGAGTAAATGACACCCATATTGGCACTCCTTGGCCACCATGCATGGAAGTGATATAAAGAAGCTCAGTCACCATATTGGTTTACAAACAGCTGGAGTAGGGGCTGTCCTTAAGGCTGTTGCCTGTCTGTGGAATCCTTTCCACACCTAGATTACCTTGTCTAGCCTCTCTGGAAGAGGATTCACCTAATCCTGCAGAAGCTTGATTTTCCAGGCTAGGGGTATATGCCAATGGCACCCACCCTTTCAGAGAAAAAGAGAAGGGGACATGGGGAAGGGGTATCATGAAAGGTGAAAAGGGAATGGGGCAGTGATTAGGATGTAAAATGAATAAATAAATAAATTAAAGGATAAAAATAAAATGAAACAGTAAATCATAAATAAAGACATACATGAGAGCAAAACATCTATACCCATAAGAAAAATAGGTATTAAATTTTATAGATATTTACGGTATAGATGTTTCATGTCATGTTATGAATGGAGCACAGTGCTTGTCCTGAATATACAAGTATATGTAACTGATGAAATAAATTAAATACATACACTGCATCAAGCATTTCAGTATGCTAAACCTGAAGATCATTAAATTTTGTTGTTTGATGATATCTGATTCAAAAAAGGAAATTAAGTCCTGGAATGGTAAATATGGCTAAACTACATGGCTATGGAAGGCATAGGTCCAAGCCTAAAACCTATTTATATTGTTTCGTTGATGGTTATACTGTCCAATAATTTTCTAAATATTTATATCTATATATTTATATTTCTTTCAACTTTGGTCTCTAGTTTCATATTTCAGTGAGTACTAATTAATATATAGATATAGCATTGTTTAAAGTTCTTGAAGTAAGGGATTCTGAGTGTTCAACCATAGATAGGACATATATATCAAAATCCCCATGCAAAGGAGACAGAAAGATTGTAAAAGCCAACAATAGGAAAGAATGCTGTAAAATGTTGTTCATGGGACATGAATTGACTGTTGTACACATTAAGCCAAATTAGTTGTGGCTACCTACATTAGATCTGAAAAAAAGTTACAAAAACAGACAAACAAACAAAAGACAAATCAGTTAAAACTTCCAGCATGAATAGAAGGCTCGCAAAGACTCACCCTTGGCTGCAGAGCTATAAGCAATTGATGCTACTGCAAGAGAGAAAGCTGATATTCTTTGTAGGATTGCCAACTTGTACATTATCCAGTCCCCAGTGAGTGAATCTGGATTCATGTAAATCCATGTATATATGGGCATCACTTTTTGGACTTCACAGGATATTCTTCCTCTTATAAAATGACATGAAAGTCAAAGTAGGGATGCCAAATACCTCTAATCTCACAGTTTCTATAGGCAGAGGCAGCTGAATCTCTGTGAATTTTGAAGCCATCCTGGTATTAACAGTAAATTCCAGGACAGCCAGTGCTACAAACAGAGAATCGCCATCTTGGAACTCCACCATTCTAATCCCCCCACCAAAACAAACAAAAAACATGAAATGGGAGAGATATATGTTCCGAAGGTGTCCAGGTTTGGAGCAAGGCCATCAAAGGGAGATTTGATCAAAACACATCATATATATTTAGAAAATTTTAAATAATACATTTTTAAGAAAGAAAAAGGTGAATGTAATACTCAGCAAAGTGATAGTAAGAGTTTTATTGACAGCTCCAGAGCTGCCCGCTGTACCGAGCTCTGGGGTAGGGCTGGGGATTAAAGAAAGACTCAGATTCATCCATTATGAGAGAATGCCAAAGCTTTTACTGAGCAGGTTCAATATATACACGAAGCCAGGGAAGGAAAAACACAAACTCAAGGAAAAACAGGAACTCAACTAGGGGGAGTGTAAATTCCCTTCCTGGGGCATCATCCTTCAACAGGGTGTTTTGTTCTTAGAAGAACTGCAGAATGTTACTTTTCAGACAGTGGCACATGGAAAGTCTCAGCCAGGGCATAACCAGCCCTTCGGGGTCCTACATTTTATGAAATTAATCTCATGCAAGATGAATGATTATTTGAGGACAAAAGCGTGTTGGAAAGAAAGAGCATGAAGTTCTCCTTTGTATTCAATACATTTTTCTTAGTATTTTATTGTTTAATGAAACTTGAATTTTATATTTACCTTCATACTTCATATTTAAATTCCATGGGGGTATAAATGAATTTTACCTTTCCTACCTATCATGCCACTATATGATATTCTTTCACTAAGTAGTTTGGAGATGCTCCTTTTCATCAGAGTTTTTCTTTAGTAAACTAGCCGCAGCAAATATGATGTGGAATATTATCAGAATAATGTGTGAATTATGTGAACCAGGCTAAGGAATACTTTTCCTAGGAGAATTACCAGTTAATAATGAAAAGGTGAGGATTCTATTTTGAAAACCATAGCATGCTGACTCACAAAAGTGCAAGAGAAAACAGAGAACCTAGTATTGGGATGCATATTGACACAGCAGAAGAGAAACAAGACATTATCTACAAATGGGACAAGAAGGTTCTATATGGTAAGCAAGAATACTTAATATAGGCTGCTGACATTGTCTCAGTGGATACAGAAGAAGTGGGGGAAAGAAAAAGAAACAAACATTTCCAAAATGACCTGTAGTTGAATAAATCTGGAAATCCTCTTACCTGAAATTGCTCTGTAATCATCAGTTGAGTGGAGCAAAATAAAGATTTCTATTTCCTACGTTATTTTCCTTTCCCAGTTTATAACAATCTAATTCCATTTTAAATTAATATATCTACAGTAATATTTTTCCTATTATACCACAGTCAGCTGTAATGCTGCCCATTTTATCTTCAAAAGTGGTTATAAAACTGTAATTTAAAATGTCATTTTTACCCATTTCTGTTCTTACAGTTTTTATAATAGTCTCAAAACAGAAGTAGTTTTCCTCAATTAAAGAACCATGACTGTAATGAATTTCATAATTTCCTTGGTAAAGAGTTGTTTCAAAAATCTGAAGTATAGAAAAACACAAGGAAATTAAAACTATACCAACATAATCTGAATATGAATCAATTCAATAAATTATATGTAGCAGCTACTTTTCTAGATGAAGAAAGAAGCTGTATTAGTATTTACATATGTACATGATACCAGAAGAGGGTAATAAAGTATTGCCCCTCTATCTTGTATCTTTAAGGCAAATTCTCTTCATGAAAATGGACTTTCGCATTAATTTTTAACTTCACTGCATACCAGCAGTCCCTAGTAATCCTGTCTGTCCCAGCTTCTCTTATTGCTGGAGTTATAGGGGTTCACAGGACAACTTCCTATGTATATGCTGAGATCTGAGCTGTGTTCCTGACACTTGTGCAGTAAGCACTCTCAACAAACGAGTCAACCTTCCATCTTTTCCCTCAAAACATATTTTAATGCACTGTATTTTTTGAATATAAGTCTATTTCTTCTCTAAATTGCATGAATTGATAAAACAATCTTAGATTATGCATACTTTATTTTTCTAATAGCATGTTTTGTTTGCTACCCAAAAAGTGTCCTGTTTTCAACTAAATTGTCCTAGTCTGCCTTCTAGTGACAAAACACTGACCAAAAACAACTTGGAGATAAAGGATCTCCTTCCGATTACCTGTCCTACATCACAATTCACTGAGTGTTGTCAAGACAGGAACTTAAAGCAGAGAACTGGAAGCAAATACTGAAGAACTGGTAGTAGAGAAATACTTGTATAAAAGAAATTGTAAAAGCCACTGAAATTGCTCAGTGGGACTGCCCGGGCCTTATTCCCAAGTTCTATCCTTTGGAACTACTGTGAAGAAAGAGAATTTACTCTCAAGAGCTGTGTGTCCTTCAACTTCCATGTGTGAGTTCAAAACAAGCATATCTTGTAGTCACATAATAACGATAAATAAAATTTTGAATTAATAAAAAAAATTAAAAATTATTTTAGATATTTAGCGCTTTCTCAGCCCATTTCAAATTTGGAATTTTCAAATAAAAATGATAAGTGAAAACTTTAACAATATCGATATTATATCTTTAAATATGTTCACTCTCTAATTGTACCAATTGTAAATTCCTAAATGCCATTTTATTTTAAATCTGATAATAAATATAATTCATTGAAAGATCTTGTAAAATGAGATTAAAACAAATATTGCCAATATAGTTCAGTAAACTTATTTAATATTTTATCTATAAATCTTCAACATAGATCATGAATACAATTTTAGTATCAAAAATGGCATAAGTCTCTTATGGCCATCATAAAAGACTATGAAGATCTGTACTAGTAATTTTTAACTGATTATCAACTTTGTTTTGTTTTCTTGTATGTCTTTTCAGTGTTTTGCTGTGAAGTTCCAGCTTCCCTCCAATCCACCATCCTTCTGCTTCTGCATCCTGGTTGGGTATTAAATTTTCTTTCTTTGCTTTAAACAATAGTAACATAACCATACCCCTTTAAATTTGTTAATGGAAGTGCCTTGTTCTCTATCTTTTGCCAAATCCTCAGCAACAGGACATCCAGTCAGACATCAGTCTTGGATAATTTAGCCCACCTAAGAGTCAAATCAGCTAACAGGACTTGACATCAATGTAATTCGAGCAAACTTTTGACACTGTTTCCCTTTGTGATCAGTTCTACATTTTGATATTTCCTTAATGAACATAAATTTAACATAGTTTTGGACATTTTTATCTTGTAAATAATTTATTTTCACTTTTATCTTACAATTATATTAAAAAGAAATAGGCTAGTATTTTTCGTATTTTAGTTTATTACCATGAATTCTTCATTTTGTTTCTTTTCAGATATGTGATATATGACTTTACTAAACCATATTTAAAGATGTAACTGAGATCTCGTTTATTTGACTAGTTCTTGAACTCTTATCTCTTGTGTAATCATGAACAAACAATATTCATAGTCTTAACAATTTCCTAAACAAGACTGGTATAGTTTTATGATTGTTAATTAGATGTGCAATCACTAATTTCAATATTTATTTTCAATGGACAATAGACACTAAGAGGAACAGAAGCCATCTTTTGTTCCCGGGCAGGCACACCATATGTCAGTAGTAATTGCCTCATTGTAGAAGCAAGATGAATTACAATGAGGATAACATGGCTTATGCAGAAAGGGTGTGACAAGTATGAACAGAACGGACTTTCAGTTACTATTGCTTAATCAACTCAGTAATGTTAACCAAGAGGGGGCATAACACATGATAGTTATCAACAGTTCTCTTCTTTCTAAAATAATTGACTGGCCATGTAACCTTGACCCTGTCAAAGGAACATCCTACTGAAGCACGTTATATTTCTATGACTCATGCATATTTACATCCATGTTCAAATTAATAAGTAAGTATACAGAGTAGTATCATAAGCACTAACCTATGTAGATGTGGTAAATGCTGAAGTAAGTGCACTTGCTCAGCTTCTGGCAGATTCTCCTTATTACTGTTTTTTTCAGATTCATTGTCCTGCAAATAGAGATCCCAGGGAAATTAGGGATATCATTAAGAGGGAGAGGTGAGGTGTTTGAGAAACCAAGAACAAAAGCCACTAACTACCAAGAGCTTTGGTAAGAAAACAGCAGTTGTCAGTAGAGAAGGAAAATAAGAACAATTTCTTTTAAGCTGGTATTTATATCATCACATTTAAAAACATATATTATTTCATATTAGAAACTATAAATGTACATATATTATTTACCACCTACAGGTTACTAATTATGTCTCTTGCTATTTATGACCTCTAGCTAGTACTATTCTGAGAATATAGTATTTAAAATTTCAGCCTGTGTGTTAAAGTGGAAAGAAGAATGATCAGTTTTTCAAGAAAAATTATTGATATCCATTTTTATACAACTTTTTGGCATTTTTACTTCAATTATGCATGGTATTGTTATGAAGATGAGCAGATTGTGAAAGTACAATGGAGTTATAAACATTCTAAAACTTCCCAACAGTATTAAACGGGATAATCTAACAACAATAAAAACCTAAGTCTCTAAACCCTAGGAGATTTTATGCAAAAGAGGTGTATCAAAAAAATTGACAAATCGCCACATAAAGTCAAGTCTTGCATAAAAATAGATATCATCCATCATTACAATAGAGCTGGCGAACACCTACTGAGTCCCTGATAAGCTGTATTATAAAAATTAAGTAACCTCTCTCACAGAGTCTTCCTTCAAAAGACGCTAATTGCTTACTGCTGAGTTAACTTGCAAACTGGCAAGTTAAACTCATGAATATTTATTGACTACCTAGTATGTGCCTGGCAGTGTGCTGCGCAAAAAAAGAAAAAAAGAAAGAAAAGATAAAACATTAACTTAATACATAATCCAAAGCATGCTCATGTTCTACAGAGCACATGTAATCATGTAACTTAACTTTCTTCTTCTGGGACACACAGGGTTAGCAAAACCTACAGCAGAAATCCAGGGGAGTACAATTTTCTTTCTGTAAAATCTGTTTCTAACTCTCCAGAAGTCAGTCTTGGGTCTTTCAGGAAGAGAGAGGATTTGAAGCCCCATCAGTATGACAGGATATCGTCACTCTGAGAAGTATGACCTAAAATGAAATAACTCAGTGAGATCCCCACAAAGAAGCCAGTAAGAGCAACCGGAAGCTAGTGCTAGCTGCAGTCTGCAGCTCATATCAAGACTAGTGAGAAATGCAAAGGATGCCGATGCCGTACAATACAGTCAATCACAGGCCCATTGGAAATAGATAGCTGGACTGCAGGGCATTGTAGAGATCCAAGGGCTGGATCCAGTAGGATTACAGAGAAAAGAGATTACAGCCAGGTGTGAACAGTGAGCTGAAGTGTGACACTGTGAGCCTGGAGCTGGAAGTCCTATCCCTGTCATAGGCAAGGAACTGAAAATTACACTGACAGACTCCACATGGCTGTGGCAGAGACTCACTGTAAATTTTATCTCATCCTCATTGAGACACTGTATAGCCACAAATCTGCCTCTACAAATTTTAACTTTGGTAATTATCAGTAACATTGTCATCAGTGCAGTTTGTTACATATAATGACATAGTGAGATCATTTTAAACCCATTCCACAAGGAGTGGAATACAAACAGCCATTGTATTTTATAAATTGTTTATTTTTTATTTACTTTTATTTTACTTTAACTTTTAAAACCTATTTATTCTCCAATAAGTACTTTCTAATTGTTTGATTTCTGTATCTTTATGTCTTGCTGTTGCTTTTTAATATTTTATTGAAGAAATTCTTCTCTCATATAATACATCCCACTACTGTCTCCCTTCCCTCCATGTCTCCTAGCTCCCCTATCCCCTGAACCTCTCTTCTCCTTGAGATTATTTTCCCTCCTTATCCTTTTTTAAAAGAGCAGTTATCTAAAAGACAACAGCCAAACATAACCAAACAAGGTACCAAAAAAACAAGTTAGAGGCCCTCATTCTGTGTCTAGACTAAGGCATTTTATAATCAGTTGTTTCCGTAACCACTCTATGGTACACGTGACACATATCTTTCTATGCCCAGTGCATGTATTTTCTTCATCATTCCTACCTCGTCTCCTTTCTCAGTCTCTGTCTTTCTCTTTCTCCAAATCTTCTGCTTGATAGTTTTTAAATATAGCCTTCCATGCCTATATAATTGTAGAAGACTAACAAATGTCAAATTTATATATAATCTATTTTTTCCTTCTGGATTTTATTCCCTCTTGAAATACTATTAATTCTTATTATTGTTCTGTTTATTTCTTTTGTATCCCTAACTGAAGTACCTGATATTTTATTTCATACTATATACATTATTGTTATGTTCCTTGTACTTTTTACTTTTCTTGCTGAAATTATGATATAATTATATAATTTCTCCCATTTCTTTCCTCCCTCCAAACACTCCTATGTACCCCTCTTTGTTCTCTTTCAAATTCAAGACCTTACTTTTGCAATTAACTAATTCATGTCATTTTATATAATGTGTGTATATATACATTATATATAACTGTCTCAGTCTGGATAATTATTACATGCATATTTTCAGGGCTGACCATTTTGTATTGAATAACATTTTACTGTACTCTTTCTTGGGAAAGACTATCTCCTCCACTTTGAACATCTTTTAGTGGCCTTTAGTTGTTTGTATAGGGTGGAGATCTATACAAAATTTTTTCTCTGTCCACTTTGATAAGTCTTTTGTTGTTCTTGTTCAGCTCATGTTTAGGCAGTCACGTTGGTAAGACAGTGTTGGTGAATCTTCTGATGTTTTTAGGAGACATAGTTGTTGCTTGCAACCCCAACCAAGACCCAGGGAGACAAGGGTAAGAAGGAACAGAGTCAACAAGTCAGGTAAGTGGCAAAAGCAGACTTTTTATTGCAGAAAATGGACAAACCTATATAGCCCACTCCTAGCATCTCATTAGCTCTCAAGTAGCCAGACATAACTATGTCTTTTCATCAATGGCTTGCTCTGTCACCTGATCTGCATCACCTGTGTCTAAGCAAGCTGCCAGTTCCTAGGTTGGCTCAGGGAGAAAGTATCAGGTGTGCATATGCCAGCATTGTGCCTGGGCCTGCTTGGCTAAGTTCCTCCTACACATAGAACCACAGAAACCTTCCTAATCATCCAACTCATAATCATTCTTCCCCTGCTTCCATAATTTCCAGAGCCTTAGGTAAATGAGCTGTTTTGTAGATGTATCCATTAGAAGAAGGTTCTTAAACTCTATGTTTTGACTAGTTATGTTTTCCTGTAATGGTTTCTGTCTGATGAGAAAAGAAGCTCTCTTGAAGAAGAGTGAGGAGTACACACGTCTGTGAAGATAAGGACAAATTTTAAGAGTGTAGTTAGGGATTGTGATAGTTTAGTAAATTGATGATTGCAGGTTCTTCTCCAGTAATCATAACTTCATTAGTTCTGAGAACTTGTCCATGTTTCTAGAACTAGTACTAAGATGTAACTCTTATTTATTTGGTCCTAAGTCAAGTTATAGACCAGTTCATTATGTTCAAGGTGTGCATTATAATAGTGTGACTGGAAGTTGATTGAACCATGCTGGCTATTGTTATGATTCATAGACATCATAGCTGGTAGAACAGTTGCTTGTTTCCCTCCTTTGGAAACTAGAATTTTACCTTCTGATATCATGAAAATTTGCCTTCAGAGAGGAAACATCAGGTCAGCTCCAGCTCTGGGTTTTGTGTCTGACAGATATGAAGACGTAATAACTTCCACCTCTGGGTAACCAAGAGCAATAGGAATAGCTTGTATAACCATATGCTAAAAGGTCTCCTGGACATACTTGACCAACAACTGAAAGGAAGAACTCTTAAGCCTGATGTTGGACATTTTGTTAGCTGGTCTTTGGCTCTTAGAAGGAGCATTGTTAGCCAAGATGAGAAAATTTATTTTAAACTATATATCTATATTTATAGAGACATATGTGATTTTATGAGATTTCTGTGAATACAAATGTATGTCTTTGTATCTATAAGTATTTCTTGAACTTTTTCTTTGCTTCACTTTCTTTTGTTTCTTTAGTCTTACTCTGATTCATTTGGTTTCAATTTATCTAAATGAAGATGATGATGATGATTGCAATTAACAAATGAGCTCTCATAAAACCAAAAACTTCTGTATGGTAAAGACACCATTATCTGCATGAAGTAGCAGGCTA
Organism: Grammomys surdaster; assembly: GCF_004785775.1. NCBI lineage: Eukaryota > Metazoa > Chordata > Mammalia > Rodentia > Muridae > Grammomys > Grammomys surdaster. The sequence goes on from NW_021620542.1 coordinate 955,414, forward strand.
TAGAATGGAAAGATAGTTTTAACAATTACATATTAGGTAAAAGACTAATATTTAATATATTAAAATCTAAAATAAAAAAATTGGATAGAAGAGATTAAAAAAAAAACCTAGTTAAAAGGATTCCGTACTATCATTATCCTATACAGAAAAGTTATTTTCTGTGCCAATTAGTTCCAGACTAGTCACTAATTTCTCTTCTATCTGATGCAGAGTATCTCACCATACTTTGAGGTCCTTGATTCATTTGTAACTGGTTTTGTGCACTCATAAGTATGTATAATTTGCATTCTTTTACATTTGACCATTCACTTTAACCAAAACCTCTTGTTAAAGATTCTATCTCTTTTTCAGTGTCTATTTCTGGCTTTATTATAAAAAATGAGGCATCTATAAATACATGGATTTATGTCTGGGCCTTCAATTTTATTCCATTGATCAATATGTCTGTTTTTATGCCAAAACCACTCTGTTTTTATTACTATATGTCTGTAGTACAACTTGAGATCTAGGAATGTTACTTCCAGTAGTTTTGCTAGTATTCAATATTGTTTAAGCTAGTTTTTATTTGTTTGTGTGTGTGTGTGTATACACATGCACACTTTTGTGCGTGTGTGTATGTGTGTGTGTGTGTGTGTGTGTGTGTACGTGCACACACGGGTATGTGTATTTCCATATGAAACAAAAAATTGTCCTAATTCTTGTGGATAATTGTGTTGTGGTTTTGGTAGGCATTTCATTGAATATGTAGATTACTTTGTCAGGGTGGACATTTTCACTCTATTATCATGTTGATCAATTTGCATGATAGAACTTTCCATCTTTCAGTATCTTCTTTAAGTTATTTCTTTAAAGACTCCAAGTTTTTATCATTAGAGTTTTATACATGTTTGGTTAGATTATATTATACAGATTTAGATTTATATGTAAAAATCCCAAGATATATTATACTTTTGATGATACTATGAATGGTATAGTTTTCTTGATTTCTTTCACAATATACTTGCCACTTGTGTGAAGAAAGACTGCTGAAATTTTTTTTTTATGTTCTGATTTTCATCCTGCTACTTTTCTGAAAGTATTTATCAGATGTAAGTGTTTCTTTGTACCATTTTTAAGGTCATTTATGTCTATAATCAGATCATCAGGAGATAAAAATTCTTTGATTTCTTCTTTTTCTATTATATTCCTTTGATCTCCATTAGTAGTCTTATTGCTCGGGTTAAGTCTTAAAGTACTATTTTGAATAGGTATGGAGAGAGTAAAAAACTTTATCTTACTCTTGATTTTTAGTAGACATGCTTTTACTCTTTCTCCATTTAGGTATTCTTGGCTGTAAGTTTGCTTCAAATTCTCTATATTATAGTATAATATCTTTCTTGTATACCTAGTCTGTCCCACACTTCTCTCATGAAAGAGCATCGGATTTTGACACTGACTTTTCTATAGCTAATGAGATATCATTTGGAATTCTTTTCTGCCTTTTCATCTGTTTATGAGATGATTACATTTATTTATTTAGGAATGTAAAACCAACTCATTATTTCTGGGATAAAACCTACTTGATCATGTTGCATGTTCTTTTTATGTGTTCTTGTAATCAGTTTACAAGTATTTTATTGAATTTTAGCATCAGTACTTATATGGAAAATTAGTTGATAGTTCTCTTTTTTGGTTGGGTCTTAATGTAGCTTAGGTTTCAGAGAAAATATAATCACAAGAAGAATTGTCCAATGTTTCTTTTGTTTCTGTTTTGTGAATAATTTGAGAAGTATTGGCAATAATTCTTCTTGAATGACTGGTATAATTCTATGTTAAGGAAACATCTGGCATGAGAATGGTTGTGTTAGGAGACATAATAGCTGGTTCTGCTTCACTATGGCTTATTGATCTATTTATATTGCTTATCTGATCTTTGTTTAACTTTGGTGGTGTATATCAAGAAAGTTATGCATTTCTTTTAGATTTTCATATTTGCTAGAGTATAGTTTCTAATGTTATGTACCCCTTTCTGTCTCTAATTTTGTTAATTCGTGTCTTCTACCTCTACATTTTACCAATTTGTCTAGGAAATTGTCAATCTTATTGATTTTTCTCAAAGAATTACCTGGTTATTTAATTGATTCTTTGATATTGCTTGTCTGTTTATATATTCTTTATTTTAGCCATAAATTTGATTGCTTCTTGCTGTCTTATTTAGACTATTATTCTGCTTTTTGTTGTCTATCTTTCAAATGTGCCATTAAGTTACGAATATGAAATTACTATTCTAACCAACATATTTATTTCAGTAACTCATGAAGACAAACTAACCATGAAGAGAGTAACCCAAAAGAATTGATGGCTGTTATTAGTACAGAGGACACATGGAAAAAACACTAAATATTAAAGACAAAAAAAATCCATGAAGCCTATTGTGGTGGCTCACACTGGTAGGATTTGGTGAAGAAGGCAGGGGCACTAGGATCACGAGTTCAAGGCCAGCCTGGGATACACATTTTACTTCCAGTTTGTACTTATACATGCTCCACAGCCTAATTATCTTGAGGAAGTCTACCACAACCAGGGACAAAGGAGGACTGCCCTTACCAATGACACATGAGGACTGCCCTAACCAGGAACATAGGAGGACTGCTCCAGTGAGGGACACAGGAGGCAGCTTCTAATCAGGGACACAGGAAGTCTCTCTAACCAGAGACAGCACTGCCTGCCACCCAGGAGGCCTGCTCTAACCCAGCCCACAGAGCTCTACCTGTCTTCAAGGAGACAGGCTCCAGACAGATGAGAGTATGAATGTATGAAAGTCTCACAGAACCTTAGCCAAAATGTCCAACAGTGGAGAGATGGAACCTGAAGAAACCACCTGCAAAAGATAGATATGGCTCCCAGTTGAGGCCAAGGGCCACCCACCATCTTCAAATATAAGCAGAGAGGAGGGGGGAGAGATCTGGTATTATAAAAATGGATTCATTTTTTTAAGTACTTGCTAACCAGGAATTGAAATCATAACACCCTTTCCCATGTGAAAAGCCAGACATAATGTCATGTGCCATTAATCCTAGTGAAGAGAAGGCAGAGACAGGAGGAAAGCCACAAAACAATTTGCAAAGTCATAAATGCATGGTAACAAAACCAGGTAAAGAAGCAACATGCTACTTCCATTACTATTGTTCTATAGTATAACTAGAAATGAGTTGTGATAAATTCAACATTATTTCTTTTGCTTAGAATTGTTTTGCCTTTGGGGTTTTATGCCTCTAAGTGAATTTCAAGTTATTTTTCTGTGAAGCATAGCTTTAAACCTTTGATTTTATTGAATTGAATCTGCAGATTACTTTTAAAAATGTAATCATTTTTACAACACCAATACTTATTCTCCAGAAGTGTGTAAAGTCTTTCCATCTGCTGAATTTTTCAAGTCTTTCTGAAATGTTTAATGTTTACATTGTCAACTTTATTTACTTCCTTTGCTATATTTATTCCAATAAAAATGATAATAAATAAATAAATAAATAAATAAATAAGAAAGACATTGTTGAATTATTTTGAATGGTATATTTCATGTTCTATTTCTCATTAGAATTGGATTAGATATACAGGAAGAATAATTATTTTTAAGTGTTAATGTATTCATCATGGTTTAGTACTTCTATGAATCATCAGCAAATAAGAATATGTTTATTGTTCATTTTCTCTTTTTATCACATTATTCCCTTGTCTTATTATAATAGCTAAAACTTCAAGTATCACATAAATTAAGAGTAGAGAAAATTGATATACTTCAACTTATTCCTGATTTAGCAGAAGTAGATAGACAAATATTTTCTAAACAAGGCTTCTAGTTACTCAGAGGAAGTACGTCCAACAATTGCAGATAGGGTCCTCTGAAATAAAAAATTATCTGTATAGCAAAATAAACAGTAACTGAATCCAGAGACAGTCTGCAAAATGGGAGAAAATCTTTCCTAACTACACATCAGAGAGATTTAATAATTCAAAAAGCTAAGCCAAGAAATCAACCAAATCAATATGCTATCTAATTAAATTAGCAGATTATCTTTGATAGATAAAGTCCAAATGGTAAATAAACTTATTAAAAATGGATATCCAGAGTGACCAGGAACACATTGACTAAAACAACACTGGAGTTACTGTTTATTCCAGTGAGGATGGCTATCATTAAAACAACAAATGTTGGCAAAAATGTTGAAAACAATGAAATTGACTCATTTCTGGGGAGAACATGAACCAATCTAGCCAGTTTGGAACTCAGTATAGAATTTACTGACAAAATAAAACTAGATTAACAATTATAATAAGAACAAGAGGCAGAAAAACTGGAGACAGTATAGGTTTATGGGCATCAATAAGTGTCCTTAGTCAAAAGCAGAAAATGATCATAGTCCATGGACAATTTTGGGCCATGACTGCTATTTCCCTGTTTATATGAGAAAATGAAACATAAGACTTGGATTCCATTAGAATTTAAAACACCATTTTAAAACGGTGAAGATATCTCTGCTTTGTTGATTCCCATGCAGAATAGAGACTGCTACTTCTATTTCTGGCCCTGAGTGGAGATATGATATTCTGATCTGATCTGAAGTTTAGAACATTGTACACTCAGGTCTCTTCCCATAAAATTAAGCTCAACTGAGCGTGTGAATTTCCTGACCCATCTTGATTTGCCTTAAGATGTGCTAGCAAGACAGGAAGGAGTTTGGTTCACATACTGAGATGATATACGATATACTTACCCTTGTCAGAGACCCCTCCCACCACAGCTTCTAACAGAGTTTTCCATAGATCTACACATTATTCTGAGTTTTTATTTTTTAGATTTTTAAAATTTAAATTTCAAATGTTTTCCCCTTTTCCAGTCTCCCCCCTGAAAACCCCTATCCCATACCCCCAACACCTGCTTCTATAAGGGTGTTCCACCATCCACCCACCCACTCCCACATGCCCTCCCTCTCATTCCCCTACACTGGGGTATCAAGCCTTCACAAAACTAAGGGCTGCTTTTCCCATTGATGCCCCACAAGGCCATCCTCTGCTACATACTCCTTGGTTGGTGGTTTAATCCCGGGAGCTCTGGGGGTGTCTGGTTGGTTGATATTGTTGTTCTCCCTTTGGGGTTGCATACTCCTTCAGCTCCCTCAGTCTTTTCTCTAACTCCTCCACTGGGGATCCCGTGCTCAGTATAATGTTTGGCTGTGAACATCAGCTTCTGTATTTGTCAGGCTCTGGCAGAGCCTCTCAGGAGACAGGTATATCAGGCTCCTGTCAGCATGCACTTCTTGAAAAGCATCTTCTGTTTTTCTACTTCCTATCCTTAGTTTACTTTAAACACTGACCAAAGTCTGGGGATATTTCTCCCAATTCCATAGGATTACATATGCTTTGAAGCTGTCCCTTCCTTCTATATTGTAGCTTACACAACAATGTACAGTTAACATATTTGTGTTCTTGAACCTCAAATCAAAAATGCATGGTTTTTCTCCTCCTTTCTGTCCTCCTCCTCTTCATCTCCCTCTTCCTCCTCCTCTTTATCCCCCCCCCTCCTCCTCCTCCTCCTCCTCCTCCTTTTTTGTCATGGCAATGGATGAAATTTACTTCTTGCTGGCCCTATTGTTTTATCTCAAACTCTAGGACTCTGACTTATAATTAACTTTAGAATACATTATAAAATTCTTTTGCTAAAAAGACATAAGAAACCAATGTAATAACCTCAGTGTAACCCAGATAAACCATTCCAGTGTGTTTCTCTTAAACACTATAGATTAGTACATCACATACATGCTCATAATTTTATGTCCATTACAGCTATTTTCAAAATAGATAACTTACAAAATCAACTTCGCTTTCTTTAAGCAGATATGTAAATAAAGAAGATATGGAACACCTATACAATAAAACGTTATATGGGAAAAGAGTCAGTCCCTTGTTCCTAGGAAGGCTCAATGTCCCAGTGCAGGGGAATGCCAAGACAGGGAGGCGGGAGTGGGTTGGTGGGTGTGGGAGCACCCTCATAGATGCAGGGAGAGGGAGAATAGGATAGGGTGTTTCCAGGGGAAAACTGGGAAATGAAATAATCTTTGAAATGTAAATAAATAAAATATCCAAGAAAAAAAGAAAAACAATTTTCTTAGATGTCCATAATCTTTGATTCTTGAAATCATTCTTTTTGTTGTTTTTTTTTTTGATGATTGATAAGCCTTAGATGTAGGACATGTGATATAGATTTGTCTGCTATTTCCCTGGTTATACTAGAAAAAGAAACATAAGATTTTACCTCCATTAGGATTCAATCTCATGTGGATGGGAGCTCCATAGTCCATAGTCAGTTGCATGTCAGCCAGTTGTAAATTTCTGTAATGTCCTCCATTTGCTACCAAAAAAAAAAAAAGTTCTGCTGCTGATGGACGAGAGAGATTCCTATTAGTGGATATAAAAAAAGAATAGTGAGATTGATTGAGGTAATAAATTATCTTGATATGAGAACATAATAGTAGAAGTTTGTCCTATAGGATCCCTGATTTCAGCAGCCTTCAGAAATGGCTAAGTGTTCAAAGTATCATGTAGGAATACCATCCTTTTCAGCAGGTCTTAAGTCGCATTAGGTGAGTGCTGGTACCCCAAGATGTAAGTGGCATTAATGTAGGCCTGTGTATATATTTCCATGTTCGTCATTGTTTGGTTTATAGCTTTGAAATTAGGGTAGATTTTATTTTAATTACTTTCTTCCTGGGCAGCAGGCAGAGCACTTTTGGCTACTATAAGAGCTAGTTCTCAGAAAGGACACTTTCAAGTCAGATCTAGCTTGATTCCTGTAAGCCCTGTGTCAGAAGAATGTGCTGTCTTAAGCAAGAAGAACTTCCTTTCAATTCTGGGAGTCAACTAAGGGCAGTGAGAATAATCTATATTTTTAGGAGAGTGTCTTGGAGACTTCTAACAGCTAGACAGGTTTTCTATGACTATCATTGGACCTTTTATTATAAGTCATTGTTCTTGGAAGGTAATGGTGCATAAACAGCACAGATTTTGTAACTTCATTTACATTATTTATGTATGTGTTGTACATGCACAGTTATATGCATGTTTTAAAAATAAGCATTTTTTTCTATGAATGTTTTGTTCTTCCGTTGTTTTATTTATCCCTATCCTTTCTTTCTTTTTCTATATGGTCATCCTTCTATCTACCTTTCACTGGCAAAGTCTTCCTCCCATCATCTCCTCCTTTATTCTTGTGCCCTAATAAACACGCTCTAGAGTTCCACACACATACCCATACACATACAAAGATTTTATTTTTTACTTTCCTGCTATCTTTGGTTACTGTATGTTGTATAATCACATGTAAAGACTCAGACCTAAGATGTACAATTTGAGAAAATAACCAGAATTTCTGATAGGTCAGGCTTACCTCATTCAGCATAATATGTTCTAGTTTCATGCATTTAATTTACAACTTTTTATTTCATTTTCATTTTACCTGAAAATTCCTTTTTCATATTTTCATATTTACATCTATATTTACAATATTTTTACTATCTTTTTATTAGTTGTAAGACATTTAAGTTGCTTCCATATTCTAGCTATTATGAATGTAGCGAAAATGAACACTTTTCAGCAAATATCTGAGAAATAAGTGTTTAAAAAATTTGATATATATATATATATATATATATATATATATATATATATATAAACCTGTACCATATGGTAGGTTAAACTCGTCTTAACCTTTTGATAATTCCAACATTGATTATCATAAAGACTGCATCAGCTTGCAATCTTACCAATGGTGGATGAATGTGTGTTTCCTCTTTCCCCACATCCTCTCCAGATTATTATTTACTTGGTGGCAACCAATTTTGAATACTGACTGATGTGAGTACAAATCTCAAAGTGATTTTTTATTTGTATTTCTCTAATTGTTAAGAACGTTGAATACTTTTTTGTTTTCAAAACATTTTAATAGAATCTTTGCAAAATTATTTTTATGGTACATCATATATTAGGATATTACATGGGTTTCTATATAAATATTTTGCATATATAAAGTATATATGAAATTGTTGATCAGGCAGTGGTGACACACGCCTTTAATCCCATCACTTGGGAGGCAGAGGCAGGCAGATTTCTGAGTTTGAGGCCAGCCTGGTCTACAGAGTGAGTTCCAGGACAGCCAGGGCTATACAGAGAAAACCTGTCTCGAAAAAACAAAAACAAAAAATTGTTGAATATGTATCTATAATGATTATTCTTACCTTGTTTGACTGGTTGCTTGATTAAATCATACATAGTAAAGCTGATATAATTACAAGAATTGGTAAGCATATAAATATTTTCTAAACTTTATCAAAAACCTAAAGAATATTGTTGGTGATTGAATTTTAAAATGATTGAACTAATTATGTGTATAAATATGTCCTATATTTCTGCAATAAAGCAAATGATGACAGTTCAATGGGTATAAAACCTAATGCAACTCAAAGTATATGCCACATATATATTTAATACTTAATATGCTTTGCAAACCTTTTCTTTTGTTTTCTATTTTTTTTGTTAAAAATAGATTCTTCATTCATACAATACATCACAGCCATGATTTGATTTTCCTCTACTCGTCCTAACACCCCCCCACCTCCCCATTCCTCCAGATTCACTCTGCTTTCATTTCCTCTTCAGAAAAGAGCAGGCACACAAAAGAGGACAGCCAAACAAGACAAAACAGTAGGACAAGGCTAAAGTATTCATATCAAGGCCAGACAATCTTTTCCTGTAATAGGAAAATAGTCTAAAGAGCAAGCAAAAGAATCTGACATATGCCCACTCTCCTGGTTAGGATTCTTACAAGAAAATCAAGCTAGCAACCATAACATATATACAGTGGACTTGGTACAGATCTATGCAGGCTTGTTGCTTGTCATTTTAGCCTCTGTAAGCCCATGTGAACCCTGCTTAGTTGATTCAGTGGGTCATGTTTTCCATGCCCTCTGACTCCTCCAGGTTTTTTTCCTCCTCTTCTGTGGGGTCCCCCTGGGGTTCCAAAGGGAGAGACCCAATGGAGACCTGAAATTTAACCTCTCTCTCTGCCTAATGTCTGGCTGTGAGTCTCTTCATCCTCTCCAGTCAGCAGTCATGGACCATCTCTCATCAGGACTGGACAAGACATACATCTATGAGTACAGCAGAACACTAAAAGTATTTCTTAATTATTTTTATGTCTTCTTTCAAGATTTTTTTTCAGATCTCTTGGCCATATTTTAATTTAGACTTTTTGTTTCTTGGCTTTCATTCTTCTTTCTTTCATTATATTGAGCCCTTAACACATTCTTAATAGTAATCCTCTGTCAGGTAGATAGCAGTGCTATATTTTCTCCGACTTGTTGTGCTTCCTCTTCATGCACTTGACCGTTTAGCTGTGCTCAATTTTTCCAGTCTTATGAGGACCCATATGTTGACTGTTGTCCATAATTCCAGGATAATGGAATCCTACTCAGAAGGTCTTTTCCTGCACCTCTTCTATTGTATATGGAACTACTTATCCTTCAGTCTCTCAGTTTCAGAGTTTGGGTACATTGAAATTTAAATGTAGAGTTTGTTTAAATATTAAAAACATTATTCATATTTTAGTGGCTTTGATGTTGTTGTAGTTGTTTATGTGACAGAATATCTGAAAAAGGAAAAGGCAACTTAAGGGGACGTGGAAGAACGCTTAGTCAATTTCTTCCCACACCAGCTTAAAAATGGAATTAAGATCTCTATCACCTACATGAAAAGCTGGCTTCTAGTGATAGAGAAGTGTCACAGGAATATAGAGAGACTTGCTGTAGAGCCAGCCTAGACAAATCTGCAAGCTTTGAAGTTAGTAAAAGACCATGTCTCAAAAAAGTAAATTAGAGTGCAGTAGAAGACCTTGGTTGATCTTGATTTCTCAGTTATGTACACATTGTATGACATTGGTTCTAAATTGTGCACAAGTATAAGCACACAGATAAACACACACACACCTCAGAAAGCACCTTCAAAAGAAAATGCTTTATTTAGCCTCATGGTTAGAGGATACTGTCTATCATGGCAAGAGAAGCAGGAGGCAATTAGTCTCATTTTAAACGCAAGAAACAAAGAAATGAATGAGGATGGTATTGTCCATTGTCTTTTTGAGTTCAATACAGGACCCTGATTCCTGGAATATTAGCCATATATATTTAGTGTGTGTCTTCCAACTTCAATTAAACTAATCTAGAAATTTCCTCACAGACATACATAGAGATTTGTTTCCTTTTGATTCAAAATCCCATCAAATTCCCAATCAAGATTAATCAGAGTAACCATCCCATGCATATATATATATATATATATATATATATATATATATGAGAATATGTCTGTGCAAATGAGGAGTACTATTGAGAGTAAAAGAGGAGGAAAGGATATGAGTGGACCAAAGTCAAAACATGAACCTGTCCCTTTGAAACACAGTGGCTATCTACTAAAAAATATAGGAATGAACTTCAAATTATATAGAATTATTGCATGAAACAACCAGTCTATTTATCCTCAAACTGGTGTTGATTGTAGACATTTCAGAAATTTGAACAAAGCTTGGCAGAAAATCTAGAAGTTGCGGGGAAATATAAAAATATGAGTTCATTTGAGTTATTACCAAATTATTTGGCAAAAAGTATCAAAAATAATTTTACAAATTCAGCCAATCTCTACAGTTTCCATAGTAGACTCTCACTGGAAATAATCAGATACTGAACAGTAAAATAATGAGCAAATGATGCAGTATGTGGTTGCTAACTAACCAAAAATAGCCAGGGTAAGCACTCTTCCTTAAACTCTAGAATGAAAATAAGCAGGATTACTGATATTCTTTGAATCCATAGAAGATTCTGAGACTCCTGCCTCTCAGAGACTGTAGAAAACACTGACAGTGACTGCTATAGAAATAAGATTTATAGAATAAAAAGGAATGTGGCTTTTATAAGGGTGATTTTTAACTTTACCTTTTAAACGTCATTGTTTTATATGTCTGACAATGATTCAAAACCAAATGATTAAAGGCACTACAGTAAAATATCAGTAACAATTCTATTTTCATATGATTCATGCCTCTTCTTAATTATGTGCTGCTTATCAATTATTTTCAATGCAAAAGAGAGTTTCTGAAGGAGTTGTCTAAGTTTCTCCAATATGTTGACAGGACTTATGGGTTGAGTTGGTTTCTCTGTTTATTTGTTTGTTTGAAGAATTAACCATCTAGACTTTCCTCTATGTTTAATTATTAAGTCAGCATTTGGTGAGCTCAATCTTTTTTGAATGTGTATTCATGAAAACAAAAAAGTAGTCCTTTAACTCATCACTTATTATGAATATTTAAAACAAAATGTCAACATTTAAAATTCACAATTTTTACATTTTTTGATTAAATGAGAAAAAATGACTTATTTTTGGATCTCCTGTTTTTTAAACATTAAAATGGCTTTAATGAATTTAGTACGTTGGCATTTTTAATGTTTAGATGGAACTCATTAATAAATATATACCCCCCCAAAAGTAGATACTTCGTGTAAGTATTGGGAAATTTACAATGCTATCTTTATGATCTAATTTAGTAAAATTTTCACAAGACATAGAAATAATAATTAAATTATCTTACCAAAAATTTGAAGAGCTATTGAAATGTAATCAGCTAAAACATTGGTGCACATAGAATAAAAGGATTCTCATAAGTTATACTGTATGATTATTTGAATAAAATGCAGCTATATGTCTGTGACAAGCATGTGGAGATGCATGTATATAACAGGGGTTTCATAGACTGCATACTGAAATCAGGCTCAAAAATAAAATTTTGCACAAGTATATACATGTTTTTTATTATAAATGCTGGATACATTTAAGTAGATTTTAATTATATTTATGTGTATATGTGTGTGGTTTTGTGCTCTGTACAGGTCCACATGTGCACATGCATGCAAGAATGCACATAAAGAAGAATCATTGCTGTCTATCGCTGTTGCCTTTGAGACAGAGTTTGCCATTGCCATGAAGTTTCCCAATTAGTCAAATCCAGCTGGTCAAAAAAAGATCCAGGGATTCTCCTGTCTTCACCTTCCCAATGCCGGGATAATATCTTCATGTCACCTGCCAGAGAGTTTTACTCCCTCCAGTTCTGGAGATTAAATGAGGTTCCCATCAATAGAGAGTTAGCATTTTACATACTCAACTATCACTCCAGCCCTATATTCAACATAACAGGACATATATATATATATATATATATATATATATATATATATTTAAAATATGTATTTTTCTTTTGCTATACTTTGATTTCAAACAGTAGTTCATGCTATGAAACAAAATGAATCAAATATGTTTGCCAGAGTTTTTATTAATTATTTACATTTTATTATCTTTTATTACCTGTTTATAGGATTTACATTTTCATGACATTGAAAAGTTTCTCATTTCTAAATTTAGAATACATAGAAAAAGGTCAATTTAATCCTGTGTTGTGGGGAGAAATCATTGTATTTTTAGCATTTAAAAGTACAATTTTAAATATCACTATTGCAAAATGTCATATCTGTGAAGGATTTAATAAAGTACACTTTGTTCTACTTCATGAGTCTGTCAAGTATTCACTGTCTAGAATCCCATCAGAACAAATTCTTTATTTTCGCTTTCTTTTATTTTTATTTTAGTGTCCATTGATGTTTTTCCAGCATGTCTATCTGTGTACCAAGTGAGTGCCTTGTGTCTAAGAAAGCCAGAAGAAAGCATCAAATCCTCTAGAACTGGAGTTACAAATGGTTGTGAGCCACACATGGATTTGAACCTAGGTTCTTTGGAAGAGAACCCTGTGCTCTTAAGAATTGAGCTATACCGTCAACCTTTATTTTTGTAAATTTTTAAAGTGAATCAATGCCACTCATGGTCTGCTTCTCCCCTCTGGGTATATGGACTTGAGGGAGTGAAGATTACCCAGGGCAGTTGGATTATGTAAGATCTCAGTCAGCATGAGTATCTGTGAGTGGAGAAGGGGGCGGGGGCAGCAGGCTTCTCTTTAGACAATTTTCAGTCAAATAACATTCTTTACTTGGGTGAGTGTGAGAAGTTCTATATAAACCTTGGCATGAAGCTATTAGTCCTACTTCTATAGGTTTCAGAATGAGATTTTGGGGGATCTGGCAAGTCTGGTCTTACTCTTGATCCAGACCAGCTTCTCCATTTCCATGTCTTTACAGCTTCACAAATCAGTAAATATTTCCCTACCAAATTTTTCAAAAAGAAAAAAACAAAAACAAAAAAACCCTAATGACTTATAGAGTATCAGCACTAATGTCTTCTAAAATCATTGCAGAATTGAGAAATATATAAATGTATACTTGAGGCATTGCCCTAAATTATAAGCAACTGATGGCTGTTAATGTTTTCTAAAGGTCCACCATTTGAAATATCCATGTACCAAGGAGAGTCCTAAGCTCTTGACTCTTTGTAACAGGTTCAACATAAAGCTCATCACACAAACTGCAATGTCAGTAAATATCCTGGAGAGCAAAAGTCCTGCTAACACATACACTACTTCCTACATCTCACAGATGGACAAGATCTGTGTGCATAACATTTCAAGCACATATATTTCCTTAAGCCAGCACTGTAACTGCAAACACAAAACAGCTGTTTTCATTGAAAAGAAGGGAATTTTATGCTCTATTCCAGATGGTAGAAACTGCAGGAAGATGTTGGAACTTCCTGTCACCTCCCTCTAGAACAGAATTCTTTTTTTTACAACATAAAATATTAAAAAACTGCCAGAGGGTATTTCTCCATCTGTCCCCAAATCTGGTTGCATTGTAGAAATATTTCATGCAACATTTCATAATATGATAACAGTGCTGTAAAAACCATGAATCTTTTCTCTTTTGAAGGAATATAATAGTTGCAATGGAGAGAATACTTTATCAGGTCCTATTATTAAACAAATGATCCTACACTTTAAACAGTTAGAATTTCCCCTTACTTTTTAAAAATTGTAATTGCTCACAAATAAAAGAAAAACTTAAACCACTATTTTAAGCAGACAACTCAATATTAAATAATTCATAAGAGTGTAAAATTGTCAGCAGCACCTAGCCTCTTACTTTCATTAGCACTATATAAGTGCAGTTAAAATATTGTGTGATATATCAGTTCTTCCTGGGGAAGAAATTTTTAAAATTCACTCTGCATTGATAAGCATTTCACTTTTGGGACATTAAGGTACCATTAAAGCCAATGTTGCTTTATTGATTAATTTGGTTTACTTACATAACAGAAATCCAATCTCAGAAAATATTGAGTTGATTGTTTTCCCAGAATATGACACCAATTCCAGTGTTTTGGAATGAATTTACTTTTTTAAAAAAAGGAAAATTGTAGATTTGGAGTTCTCTAGCTCAACATTATTACAAGAAAGAAATGCTAGATTATTGAGTGAGAATTCTATGTACAATAATATAAAATATGAGAAAGAATATTTCTAGAATCAAAATATTACTTCTACTATCACAGATCTTGTTATATGTAATGCAATTATCTACAAAAGCCTTCCAGGTTCTGATTGAAATATAGATGAACACTGTTATTATATGAAATCTGAAGAAGTGATATTTCTTCCCAATAGTGACTTCTAAATATTCACATACATGGCACTGCATTATCTTTCTATCTAATATAAATTCAAATAATATACTACTGTAAAACAATCAATTCATTACAATACAATATGATTTTCATTTTTCCTTAATAAAAATACTTAGCTTCTTCAGAGTTCTTTCAAATGAAACAAAAGTAAACCTTGCCTGCTGTCTTTAAGATGACTGTTCTTTTGGGTGGTCAAGAACACTTCTTGTATTTTATTGCTTAGTAAATAACTCTGGCAATAAACTTGAAAGAAAACATATTTCAGAAATTAAAATAAGAACAATTTAGAAGAACAATTTCAATTTTTTCCAAATGACCATGTAAAATAGAGTAGCCATTTAGATAGATATTAAATCTAATATATTTGTAACTATGTACAGCTACATAAGTAGCAAAGACTATAACCAAACTAGAACACAACACTAGGAAATTCACATTGCCTTATACCTATAACTGAGCACAGAAAAGACAGGGTGGTCAGTGGGCCTACATTATTTGGAATGTACATAGTGCTTCCTCTGAGAATGTTAATTGAAACCAGAGAGTCATTCTTCTCCTGACTCAGTAAGAGAGTGACTTACATTGGGTTAAGGATGGATCACTATAACTTTTGTGCTTTTTCCCAGTGTTATCTCCAGGGCTCTGCAAGCTATTTTCTATGACTGACAATTTAAGGAAAAATGGGTTTTGAGGGGCTCATAGTTTGAAATTATGGTTCAACATGTTGGACATGGCAGAGCAGCAGGTAAAGAAATCAGCTTATCTATTGACTCTTCAATCAGTAAACAAGAAGTAGATAGTTCTGGTACTCAGCTTTCTTTCTTCCTTTTCTACAATCCAGGACTCCAGCACATAGGATCCTATCATGCACGTTTAGAGCAGGTCTTCCTACACCAATTGTGCCAATGTTAAAACTCTCTCACAACCAAACTGAGAGGTTTCTCCGTTTAGGAGATCATTCCACATAGATATAATTCCAGAAATAGATTGAGAAATAAAATTATTAATAAACTTGAAGAAAAGAGAAAACTTGGGTACTGATTTGTTTCACATAAAATATGAAATCTCTGGGTCCTCAAAGATGCTGCATTTAATGTTATTCTCAATACAGGAAAAAAGGATGATTGTTAATATTAAAACAAGCTTTATTATCAGACCAAGGATAGCCCTTATTCTAGAGAACATTCTTCTCTCCATTCTTCTCATTTTGTTTCAGTCCTGGTGGGAGCCTATTGAATTTCTCAAGTTTTTTATTTTTGTTTTTGTTTTGGTTTGGTTTGGTTTTCATTACCATAGTTTTTGATACAGCCTTTCTTTGTGGACCTATTTTTCCTACACCTAACAAGCCCATTCTTACTCTATTGCTACCTTGTCAATTCTTCATGTCAATTCAACTTCTTCATGTCAATTCATGTCATGTCATGAATACAACTAGTGATCTCAAAATCCATTCTATAAACAAATGTTTATTTTTAAGTACTTAGTAAACTAAGCCTTCAAATTAAAAGCTGATAAAATGATAAGTACCAACTATCATTGTACAATTTACAATACAATACAGAAAACCAGAAGGTATTTAGAACAATGCTTGACAAACGTTGCTAATATAAAGCAGAGAGGATGTTCCATACTTAAAAATAAGATTATGTGACCACTATTGTTCAACTCCTAACAGCCAACTCTTAGATAAAATGATGAAATTAAGTGTAATTAAATATTTCTAAGGCATCTTCAGGTTGTGGTGTACTTGTGTCATACAGGTTAGACTCATAAAATAATATGGCTGGCTAGAAAGAAATCAGATTCTCAGATAGCATCTGATTTATTATAATATTATATGCTTGCCTGGCTCTGTGCCTGTTTTCCTTTCATCTAGATTAGAATATAGACATCCTCTGATACTCTGAGAAAAAGCCAAGGAAATAAAATGGACACAAATCCAGAATCTTCAGCCAACTGAGCCACAAAAGCACTTTCTTGAAGCACTAGACTCCTTAAATGAGCCTCTCATTTCTTACGCATCCTCCACCCGTAAAATTTGACCATTTCTGACTGACCTCAGCATGATCTCTAGCTCTCATGCTATTATTAAAAATAGAATGATTTATATAAATGCATTTTGTCATTAACTTGTTTATCCATTAAATAAAATAAATTCTATAATTTAAAAAAATGTAAATCTTTCACTTAATAAATTTTTACAGTGACTACCATGTGATGTGACTCAAAATGAGTTCATAAATATATTCCCTCAACTTTAATGAGAGCAATTTTTAAAATACAAATGTTTTCTGGGCAGAATTAAAGTAATTAAGAATGCAATTATATATCAAGAATTATTGGAACATACCAAAATTGTGCCTGCAGTCATAAAATTATATTATATTAGCCGTCATGTAAAAAATAATATTATTTACTTAATGTTACTTAAATATAGATTTACATCATGAAATGTTTATTCTTTAGGTGAATAGGATAAGTTGTCTGATCCCAAAAATGTCATGTGTATAACTAAATAGAATAAAATGAAAAGAGCCAGATAATTTGCCTCTATTGACTTTGCTGAGGTGCTAGACAAAGGCTCATTTTTACAACAGGGCACAATTTAAAACTATGAGCTAGACAGATCAATAATTCTTTATATGTACAGATGAAGTAATTACCTTTGTTATCTAATTGCCTTTAAGAAGACTATTTCACTAAACTGAAGGCTTTGAAAGTGCAACTGAAGAGCACTACTTCTAACTCTGAAACCAGAATCGAAAGGAACATCAGAATTGAGATGAGACTCACTGAACTCTGAGTAGAAACAAGAGAACAAAGAGGAGAGACAGGTAAAGACCACTTTGAAGGACTTGTTTGTATATTCAGTGGCATGGATATTATTCACATATTTTCTAATTGCTTTGAATTTCTTCTGCAAACCTGTGAATTTAGAATATGTTAGAAATTTCTGTCAAAAATTAAGTTTTAGAGATAGTCTTACATAAAGGACTACTTTTCCATGTAATTATTCCATGAATTTTTGATTGGTAAGTAGTCTGCTTTAAATCATGGCTTAACAGAAGAGAAAAGGGGTCAAGGGAAGAAGAAGAGTAGAAAATATCTGATCACATTTCATTTTTTATTTTTATAATGAATTTTCATATTAGTTTTCAGTTGTGTTTTACATTCCAAGTGTCTCATCTCTTCTTCTTTTGGTCTCCCTGCTTTTTAGTTACAAAATACTCATTTCCTGCCACAATTTGTCTTACTAACATCTCAGTACAAGACAGAACTACATGAGTATAGTCTCTTTTGACACTTTAGCCAAGACTGAGTTGTGTTATGCACACATATGAAGTAGACTCCCTGCAGTACAAGAATATTTCACTTCTACTTTCTAATATTTTTCTTAAAGTGTGGAAAAATATTGAAACAGATGGCTATAAGCTATTGTAAATAGGCAGCCTTCATGGAAATTTACCAGCCTGAGAAGTCATAGACCTTGTAAATAGGTAGCCTTGGCAGACAATACCAACTTAGATAAGGACAAGTGAATCATAGGCAGAGTCATAGTGACCTGTCCCCTGAACCTTCACCCAGCCGATAACCTGTTCTGAAAAATATCTGTATTCCACCTGAACACCCATGCTCCAGTGTCATCCCCTTCCCCACGTCCTGCCTTTCTGTGTTTATAACCCCTGTGTGAATGAATTACAATTTGAAAAAAATAAATAAATTATTAAAAAATTCCCATAAATGTTATTTTGCATGTAAAATATTCATAAATTATTAATTTGGAAAAATATGAGATAGAATCTTGGAGGGGGCACAAAATTCGGAATATTGATTCAGGAATACCATAGAGAGTGATCTTCAGTTTCTCTGCTTCCCTGTGTTTTCTTTGTCTTATTATTTTTCCCATATAATTTCGTAAATCAGCAACAGCATTCCTCTAATAAACCCTCTCACAAAAGAAGCTTAGAGTTAATTTGAAATTAAGCTATAGTTCATTTGAGTAGATTACAATCAGCACAACTTAGTGATAATATTCTTGGATGTTCTCAGAATAGCAGTGTAAAGCTAAGAACTGAGAGCTGGTTCAGATATTCTGAGTCTACAAGTTCTGGCTTGTTTTTATATGAAGTTGACCTAACCAAAAGTCACTAAATTGAAAAATTACCTTAATTAAGTTAGCTTTTATCCAAGTCTGCAAGAGATTGTTTTAATTTATGATTGATGCAGGAGGCACCAGCTACTGTGAAAAACAGTCCCTAAGCAGGTGGGCCTGGACTGTATAGGGATGTTAGGTTGTCATAAGCCAGTGAGGAAGCCAATAAGCAGAATTCCTCCATGATTTCTGCTCCTGGGTCTTGCATTCATGTTTCTCCCTTGAGCATCTGCCAAAATCAATGATGGATTGTGATCTGAAAGTATAAGGTGAAATAAGCCATTTACTCACCAAATTACTTTTGATAGTGATATTGTCACAACAACAGAAAGAAATGTAGGACAACATATAAATGTTGGATGAGCATGACTGTCCAGCTATAATTTCACCCTCAAATGAGCAACCCCGTCTCAATCTCGACAGTGGAAAAGTGATCAAGGATGTTTCCTGATGAAAAGCTGTGTGTGTACTACATTCCTCTCTATATCTCTGCCCACACATACACAAAACAGAAACATACACACACACACACACAGAGAGAGAGAGAGAGAGAGAGAGAGAGAGAGAGAGAGAGAGACAGAGGGAGAGAGAGAGACAGAGAGAGAGAGAGACAGAGAGAGAGAGAGAGAGAGAGAGAGAGAGAGAGAGAAATTTAAAAAGAAATAAAAGAATAACTCCAGTTTGTTTGGCATTAGAGTCTATCTCAAATCTTATGCAATAGAGTACAATAATAGTTTACTTGAAAACTTCTTATATGTTTCTCAGCTTCAGTTGCTTAAGCAAAATAAAAAATATCTTGATTCTATCACTGCTTGCATTCATAGGAATAAGAATGGAATATACTAATTGCATATTTGCCTAAGACTTATAAAAAATACCTACTCTTTTTTTTAATTTTTATTTTTATTTTAAAATGTTAATCACAGGCTTTATAAGTTTGGTAATGTTCAATAACAAGATGCCCATACAATCAGAAGTGTAACCCAATACCCAACCTAGCTATACTAACTATCTTTGATTGGTGGAGACATGCAAACATCCGCCTCCATGTCCCTCCCCCCCACATCTCCTAGCTCCTCCTCCTCTCCTTATTCCTCCTCTTCTTCTCCTTCTTCCTCCCACTGTAGCTCCTCCTACATATCACCCTTCCTGTTAAGATAAAAATGTACCTACTCTTATCCAGATCTCTTTGTGGCAAATGAGACACTAGGATTCAAAGGCTAAAGCCACCATTTTTGTGTTCTCCTGGAAGTGGCAGTCCTAGCAAATACTAAAATCATGAGTCATGACATATGATTTTACTGTTTGGAAATTACATTGATGTGACAATACATAGAACTGTTAGAATATACAAAGGTACCACCTTCCCATGTCCCTAACTGTGCTCAAACATAAGTTCTAGGCAATCGTTTTACTTTTAGAATTTGTATTGAAAATAGTATCTTATAAGAATATATTCATAAATATTAGCCTAAAAGTCTTGTAATACTTGACATTACATTGTTATCTGTTACATCCATATATCTCCTGTATCAAAGCTTGCTATGTGTTTTTATGTATCATTGTATTGGGCATTTGAATTTTTTTTGATAAACATTTCCCAGGAGGAATCACACTTTCTCACCTAAACAGTTCTACCTTTTTTTTTCCTTTGATATTTTATTTATTTACATTTCAGATGTCATCCCCTTTCCCCATTTCCCCTCCCTAGAACTTCCTATCCCATCACTCCTCCTCTTTTTTTGCTTTTATACCATTTTAATTACATGCATGTTTTAAGGTCAGTTCTAGGTTAAGGGTCTAGCAATACAATAGATGCAAATAGCCAAGGAACAAGCAAGACAATAAACACAAATAGTCAAAGAACAAGCAAGACATTAAACCCAATTATGTGAACACTCCCACGGTCACTGTTTCTAAAGGCTTACCAGGATGACCAAAGTATCTGAGCCTACTTCCCTGTCCTAGCCCAAAGTCAGTTTCATGTCTGAAGCCTACTTCCTTGGTCTAGCCTAATATTTACATTCCTACCTGAAATTACTTCTTTGTTCTAGCCTAATGTCAGATTCCTGCCTGAAGCCTACTACTTTGTCTTTTGTCAATGCCATATTCCTGCCAAGCAGCCCATTTCCTTGTCCTTGTCCCAAGTCAGATTCTTGCAGTCCCAAAGGCTCACCTAAGTAATTCTTGAGAGCTACTAAGCCTTCAGTGGGCCTATTTGCATTAATTCAGTTAACCAAAAAGCAAGCTAAAGTTGACAACAGGGACTAAGATCTAGACAAGAGAGACTGGCCTATTGCAAGTCCCAAGAACAACAGGAAAAGCCACAGGACAGGAAAGCCAGAGCCCACAGAATGCTTTCTGTTTACAGGACACAACTTTTCAGATAACCTTGAAGTTATATTCAAAAAGTTCTTTTTTTTTAGCAATAAATTTTTTATTTTATATTTTTATTTTTTTCTCCTTACAATGTACTTTATTTCCATTTAAGAAAAAGCATGGCCATTACTACTAACATCTTGTTTTCAACATTTGAAGCCAACACTTTTATGAAGTCTTCAGCTGCCTATACCTCACTAAGAGAATTTATAGGAATGTTATTTACACATAAACTATATGATAAGAATGCAAACATATTTGTTAAATCAAACACAGGAAAAGGAGATGGGCTACATCCTGCTTCATTGCTCTAAATCTTGGGTGTTGTACCATGGAAACACGTTATTATTTTAAAATAATTTTGACATACATCAAACATGAATAATGATAAAGAGATCATCTCTATACCTGTACTATGACTTTTGTATAGTTTGGTCAACATACAATTGAGCAAAATATAAAATTATAAATACACAAGTTTAGATCCTGCATTTTCTTTTCCAGTAAAATGCCAGGTAAGCAGAGTATGGATACCTGATAATGGAAAGTCTGTAGTATTAAGATGATTTTTTTTTTAATTTTTTCTCAAATCATAATTAATTCACACAGGGGTATAAACACAGAAAGGCAGGATGTGGGGAAGGGAATGACACTGGAGTGTGGGTGTTCAGGGCGAATACAGATATCTTCAGAACTGGGTATCGACTGGGTGAAGGTTCAGGGGACAAGTCACTATGACTCTGCCTATGACTTGCTTGTCCTTATCTACGTTGGTATTGTCTGCCAAGGCTACCTATTTACAAGGTCAATGACTACTCAGGCTTATAAATTTCCACAAAAGCTGCCTGTTGACATTAAAACTTGTCACAGTACACTACTGGGAAAATTGAACCACAAAGATATGAAATTCCAGGTCAATCCAGGATACATAGTAGAATCCTTTTTCAAAAGTCAAACAATTAAAAAAAAATATTTGGCAACAAGTGTTATGAGAAGGCTTTGAAAGTAATGAGTCAGAGATGGATTTCAAAAGAATTGGCCCTCAGTTCTCTGCTAATTCCCATTACAAGTTCTAAAATTCCATGGAGAAAGCCCGTTCATTTGGTTATCATGTCTCCTTAAGCTTCATTTGAATAAAACTTTTCTCAGGTATACTTTTTTTTTTCTTGAGAGTACTGAAGAGTGCTTGTAAGATATGTTGTAGGAGAACCATTTGTTGAGATTTTTTCTGGTGTCCAATTATAAGGTGGTGTTAAATGGTTGCTAAGGGAGACCAGAGAAATAACTCATCATTTTAATCACATTCCAAGGATATGCTGTGTGAGCATAGTTCAGGAGACCCTTGTCCGCTGTTGTTCACCTTGATCACACCTGGAAGTAGTGATGTTAAATTTTTCTACTCTAATCTTATTTATTCTCTTCATTTCTTCCTGTGTTTTTTTTTTCCTCTTGAAAAACACTGTGAATATGTCTCAATTGAGGAGTAAGAAATTGTTTCCCTTTCTTCAGGCAGAAATCCAAATAAGTTGTACAGAATTCAGTTCGGAAGATTTATCTCTCAAACTCTTATGAATTTTGTAAGTCATGTATTTGTGTCAATATAGATTTTGCTTTCCCTCATAATCCAAGGGTACTTTTGTTTTACTGCCTCAGTATTTTTGTTGTGGCATGAGGGCTTCTTCTCACCAGCATGGTGACTCTTAGATGACACTTAATCATGTGTTTCAATTTTATTTTGCTTTTGGTCTTCTTTTTTTGTGTCATAAAATAAATATGCCCTTCTTGTTCTTAGAACCAGTTATTGCTCCAAGGAGTCCTGGCTCTTTATACTGAGAGAAATTATTCATAAACTAGACATGAACCATAAGTCTACATGTATAGAGAAGAGAGGTCATTTCTCTCAGTCTCCACCAACTAAAGAAAAAAGAAAGAAAAGAAAAACAAAAAAGAAATAAAACAGAATTTCATGCAACCCCTGCATATTTGTATGCTTCCATAAGTAACCAGCTATAATCAGGTAAAACAACTGGGGCTTAAAATACGACAGCTAATTTCTTCAAATTTCTTTTCATTGCTTCACTAATTTACCATTCCTGAAAATCTATTTTCCTTTACCTTATTCTAATATTTCTGAATTGATTGTCTTTAGATGAAGTTGGCTAATCTAATTAACAATGTGTTAGATGCTCCTGTCAGTGTATGGAAGTGTCAATCAGAGCATTGGAGTGAGATAAGTTATGAGTACCCAACATTGAAAGAGGCGAATAGACTCTCTGATGGGTTGGTCTAATATGTGGATTATCCTCAGAGCCAAGGAAGTTTTATTTCTGTCAAGTTGTGTTATTGCAGGACTTTGCTCCTATTCTTGTCTTGTTTAATTTGGAGACCATCCAGGTAACCGTTTCCAGTTGATGAATTTATTTTTACTTTTCTCCACTCCCTCTTCTATCTTTCCAGCCTCTGTTGAATTGAACTGCTCTAGTGGAGATTTCATGAATTTCTTTCCCCAAATAATTTTTTACATTTCTATTTCTATTGTGTTGTAATTTTCACAGAGTATTCATATGAAAGGATAGCTACAGATATATAAGATATTTTGTGTGATAGTATGAGGGTAAAGGTTAAGCACAGACAAGGAAATGCATATCCAAGTGAATGTAATGCTGCTAATTCTGAAAGTTGCCACTCACAGGGTATCATCTGGATTTAATTTCTGCATGTTTAAGTGATGAATAGTTTATATATTTTCTTTGTAGATAAGGTTCAAGATCACGTTCCTACAAGCCTGTGAAGTACACTAGTTGTACCAGTGAAAAAAAGGCGTATTGATGGTGAATGGAAGGAGCACAGGTTTCTTTTCCTTTAGATTATTTTCACTTCTGCCAATATTCCAGAAGGAGATTGAAGTTTCATAAGTAAAAACCTCAGCATGAAGAGCACAGCAAACATTACTAAGTTGGTGAATGCTGTTGTTATTTTCACATTATTCTGATATGGGAACTTTGGTAGGGTTTAGTAGAGATGGGTTCTGTTGCTTTATAAAAGATGGTCCTAATTGCAAAACACTGAGTGTTATATCAAAGAGATTTTAAAGAAATTTCTAGAAACTCAGTTGAGCACTATAAACAGAAGGAACCAGATTAAAGAAAAAAATGCAAGTTTTGATTTGGGGGTAGCATGGTGGTTTCTGAAAGAAACATTTTGTGAACTACAGAGTTTTGAGGATGGTGTTGCTGGTGTGGAGAAACTGAAAAAAAAATTAAAAAGGCCAATTGCTCAATCTTTTGACAAACAATTACAAGTAACACAATGTGCTTCAGGCATTAATCCTGCCCTGAGGATGATATTATGGAAAACAAAGAGTGGAAAATCTGCTCACACCTAATTGCCAGTGAGGAGCTATTTCCTGAGAGATTAGAAATACCATCTAAGCTAGGCTAAAAATAGCTTTTCTAGTAGTAAGAGTAAAGTTAGGTTACACGGTTTGAAATATAGGAAGTTGGTTGTAAAAGTACGAACACATTTATTGTCAATTCAACTTACACAATGGATAAACCTTCCACATGTGACTTGGCTCCTACAGCTGTAGCAGGTGGGCATCACCGCAGTTTAGCTCTTCCAATATACAAAATGAATCTCAGAGAAAGAAGTTACATCCACCCCTATTAAGGATACAAAAAAGACACATATCCATAACAGATGAAACTTAAACTCCTAACCATTCTTCTACACAGTAAAGCTGAAGACAAATGAGAATGCCCTTTATCAGCTAGCTACACACCTCCTTTTTCCTAGGACTCCACAGAGAATAATCAATTGGCACATCTCCAATGCTCTTTCCCTTCCCAATCCATAGGGCATGAGTCATGCAGGAAGGAAACCTGAAACGAAGTGGGCTGCACTTTTGCTGCTTAGGTCACACTTGATTTTCTTTATTGAAGGCACAAAATCAATACACTAAGAGGTCTAGGAGCCATATTCCTTTTTACTTTGTGGAGAACGAAAGAGTATTACCTTTGAAGAATCTGATCCACTTCTTAAATATAGTATTCAAATGTATACTTACCATTTTAAACATGAAGGACAAAGATGTTTTATTTTGTTCAAAGAGCACATCTAATATCATGATAATGGGGGATTTTACCAGTAGTTGCCAATGAAACCATTCTGTAGAAAGGAGGCAACAGACAGAAAAAAAATTCATGAAATACCCAAAAACTGTAAAAAATAATGACAATGTGACTTTTATTTATTTGTTAGATCACATATTTTAGGAAAGGAAAGAATGTATAAAGCTGTTTTACAGGGAATGAGAAATACAACTAAGTCATGCACTTGAATCTTGTTAAGTTAAGTATCACAGAATAAATATTGTGCTGTTTCACAGTGTCATGGAGGTAAAAACACAATGAGAATACTTGCTTTCTAAATCCCACTAGATATCTTTCATTTCATTCATCAGTGAACTAAACTCAAGGAATTTAGACCAAGGCTTTTGCAAATTTTCCACTAACAACTCCCTTTCCTGAAGCAATTTATTAGAAACCTTGGGTATATAGGTATATAAAATAAGAATTCAATCCAAACATGTAGTGATGATCAACAATAAATTAATTTCAATTTAAGCAATTCTTTGGAATGCATATAATTTCGCAATTTATTTAAAAATTAAAGCAAATTTGTATGTGAATGGTAAGGATGTGCTTAGTTTTCCAAAAGGAATAAATCTTGTTATTTCATAGCAGAATATAAAATATCATCAACACGTGTCTTAATTACCTTTTTATTGCCAAGACAAAAAATCTTGACCAAGGCAGCTTATAAAAGAAAGCATTGATTTGGGAGCTCATGATTCCAGAGCAGTAAGTCAGTGACCATCTGGCAGCAGTCATGCTGGAGCTGGAGCTGCGAGTTTACACCAAATCCACAAGCTTAAGGAAGGGAGAAAATTACCTGGGAATGGTGTATCCTTTTCAGCTCCCAATTCAATCCCCAGGGACGTACCTCATCTGAGATCATCAAACTTAGTAGGCCTTCCCAAACAGTTCCACCGACTGGAGACCAAGCATTCAAATATCTAAGCCCATAAGTGCCATTCTGAGTCAAACTACTACATCTCACTCCCTAACCCTCATGGGCTTGTAGTCATGAAATACATTTAGTCTGACTTCAAAAGTCCCCATAGTCTTTCAATTTGTTATCACAGTTTAAAAGGCCAAAGATTTTTCTGAGTGACTCAACACAATCTCTTATGATAGCTCCCAAAAAATCTAAATGCAGATTAGCTACTTCTAACATACAGTGGTACACAACATACCTTTCCAGTTGTGAGGAATATGAGTATAGGGAGCAAATACTAGACCACAGCAAGACCAAAACTCAGCAGAGCAGCATGCAATCCTTGAGCACTACGTCTGATGTCAAGGGACGCAGAAGCTTCTTCTCTTCAAAGTTTGCTCACTGTAGTACATTTTTCTCTCATGGGCTGGTTCTACTTCTTGTATGAAGTTCTTCCTTGCATGTGCGCTCAGCTCTGTGGTGTCAAATATCCTGGGGGTTTCAGAACAATATAGGTTTCAGTTTTAGTTTCAAACAATGGCCTCACAGAACCTCTATGCAGGGACTCTGTTGTCACAGTCCTGTCCTAAACCACTCTTCTTAACTTAGAAAACTTCCACAGACTCTCTACTCTGGTGGTGTTTTCATGACTCTAATGCCAGAACCACTTGGTCAATGCTGTCACTTCTGCTGATGGCTTAGGATGACACCTGCCTCTTCTTGAATTACAATTCATATAAGCTTTGACTTTCTTTTTGTTCTTTATGTACAGATAATTCCTTATTTTTGTTATCGATTTGGTTTGTTTTGTCTTGTTATTTTTGTTTAGTTTTGTTTTGCTCCCCACGCGCCCAGTGCTGACACATTGCAGATGGTGTTAGGTGGACTCTTGTCCTGAGGATACAACTCCATTTATTCCATTTCTCTTTGTCTCTTAAGGCACAAACTATGACTTCCATATTAAATTTCCTAATGATTTTTCCTTCTTATACAGTAAATTTTGTATTGATTTTTTTGACTCATTTGATCTCTTTTATTGTGGATCTGGATAAGAATGATCACAGATACCCACATGACAAGAGTCAATATTAGGATGTCATGAAATCATGTCTGCTAATGAAATTAGACCAAAAAAATTCTTCAAAATTGATTCAAGTAGATTCTTAAGACAAGGGCAAAAAAGAAGCATATTCTTCGCCAAAACATCTGTTACAATTGTGAATGTTGCTGCCTTCTGGAACCTCTTGCATTGACTTTCCAGAGCCCACATCACTCCCCCTCACTATTGTTTATAATGTTACTATTAGGGTGGATCATAAAGGACCATGTGTAGTACTCACCAACGTCCCTATTTCAAAGTCTCCAAATCTTACACATTTCTCCAAAAATTTATATGGTCGGGCCTTTGCAGGAATAGTCTACATTTTTCAATGAGCTCTGTTTTCTACAAAGACCAAATAAGAGTGTTAGAAGATGATATAGTGAAATCTTCCACCCCTGCAACTTTCTTTTTAATTTACTTTTTTAAATTTTATTTTACAACCTTTACCCATTCTGGTTATCCACTCCCCAGCAATCCTTCCTTGATGCTTCCTCCTCTGAGCAGGTGAGTGTGCCCCCACTCCCCCCTCCCCGCCCGTATCACACTATCCTGGCACTATGGCACTTCAAGTCTCTGCGAGGCTAGGCATTTCTCCCAGTGAGGCCAGACAGGCAGCCAGCAGCATAGCTAGAAGAACATATCCCACATACAGGCAACAGTTTTTGGGATAGGCTCTATTTCTGTTGTTAGGGACCCACATGAAGACCAATCTCCACATCTGTTACATATTTGCAGGTAGACTTAGGTCCAGTTCAAATATGTTCTTTTGTTGGTGTTTCAGATTCAAGAGCCACAAAGCTCCAAGTTAGTTGACTCTGTCGGATTTCCTGTGTAGTTCCTATTCCCTTTGGGGCCTGTGATCCTTCTTCCTATTGTTCCGTAAGAGTCTCGAAGATCCATCTGCTGTTTGGCTGTCACCTCTGCATCTTTTAAGACTTTGATCACAACAACAAAAATATCTCCAGAATAATGATAATTTTTTTCCACCATTTTCCCTGGTACATTTAATTCCAGCGGCTTCCACTTGGCCTTTTTACCCATGAAATCCCTTGTTCTATAATTTAGCAAACTAATGTGGGATTTCTGCCAAATTCTAAGTACTTCTAACTCAATCATACAGTAGGATAAGTTATAGAACCCACTGAACCAACTTTGAGTTGGACTTCAGCAAGACTCTATTAGTCACCTGACCTCCATAAGTTCTCACTTTAACTAGAGGGCTGCAATGTTTCCTGAACAGTGTCAACTGTGAAGCAGTACTCGATATACATACATGTTTATAATATTTATAGCTTGCTATTTTAGAATTAATTTTTTCTAGGTAATGTGATGTTAGTCACCATTTCTCTGCATACATATATTTTATATAGGCAGATTATTTCAAAAGGGCATACTTTTCAATACTATAGAACTTTTTTGCAGAATCTTTGTTTTAATCATTTCAAGTAAATCTGAATGTCTTTGTACAGAACATAGAGGTAAATGTGAGTTTTAATCTTTACCTAAATGCAGAGAAGATATGAAAATTATAGATCCATTCATAGTAACCATATATAAAAGTTTCTATTTAGAATTTTATTGCTATTTTTAAATGTAATTATTTTAGAGTATAATGATGACATTAATTTTTATGTTTTAGACTTTACAATGCCATGCTTTACCCAAGGGCTGCTTTTTTTTGTTTTGTTTTGTTTTGATTTTGTCTCTTACTATGTATGAAAACCAAGTGAACTCTGGTCCCCTTAAAAGTTGTACTACAGCATAATTTAGTAGTAGGATAGAAAAATCTCAGCTAAAGTGAAACCACTTGCTAGATTTGTGATCTAGGCCCCAGCCTGTAAAATCCTTAAAATACCGGTCACTCATCTAAGAAAACTAGGTCAGATAAGCATTTCACTTGGAATGGAGAATTCCAATAACAGATGGTTTGAAGTAGAGACTTGCTTTCAATGCCTATCACCTCGAAGATATGGTAACTCTTCTCATCAGAATATCATCTTCTTTAACACCCCGTCCCCCATTACATAAGTATATTTCTTGGTCATTTAAATTTTTCAACAAGACGGTAGAACAAAACCCATTCAAAACTCACAGGAAACTAAGGCAATGTAGATTTAAGGTTTGGAAATTTTTTAAATCAAGCTAGCATACTGATGAACCAGGTTTTAGCCAGCTGATTTATGTACACATATCATACCTGAACATTTCTGTCTCTGTGAATTTCAGTCCAGCTGGCATATTGGTTCATTTGCCCATGTCATTTTCAAATTGTTACTGTCTTCTTGAAGTGTTATATTAATTTAAAAAGTGGCATGTGGTCTTGGAAGGTTGGAAGGGAAGAGAAAGGAAACTAGGAAAAAGTACAAGACACTCAGAAAAAAGAGAATGTAGTGACAACTAGGGTTAATGGCACTAGAAGTGAGCTTTGAGAAGATAAAGACAAGCGGTGTCTCTGTGAATTTCTTTGGTAGCTCAGGATGTGAGCACTCAGCTACCTACTCCGTCCAACATGCCTCCCAAGTGCCATGTTCCTTACTGTTATGTTGATAGATTCTTATTCCTCTAAAACCCAAATTTCTCTAAAAGCAAACAAATGCTTCCTTCCACAAGTTGCCTAAGTAATGGAGTTTTGTCACAGCAATAGATAAGTAACTAATACAAAAGGTATTTATCCCCAGGAATAAAAATGAAAACCCTATTTAATTAACAACAGTCAAAAACAGACTTAATTTTAGCAAAGTCATTGTGATCTATCAGATAATAACAACTGAACTTCTATGAGTCAACAACTTACCATTGCAACTTTCCTTTCAGCAACCCCCCTGAATTAATGTTCAATTAAAAGACATTTTTCAAAAATGGAAATTCAGGCAATGTCTCCATAGATTGCCACTGAAAATGTCTTTATTCAAACATGAGTCAAATGTTAGAAGGCAGAGACACTTCTCACAAAAGTTTTGTTTTTCGAGCCTCTTTGAACTCTTGCATTTTTAAACATATATCTCGCGAATGAAAATACTAAATGTGAATTTTTTTTAGGATTATGTGCTTAGGGAATTATCTGTGCTAGTAGTTAGTGAAAAAGCATCAGTATTAGTTTCAGCTACTATTCACGGATATTTTCAAAGTCAATGTAATTTCTTTAAAAAGATATGATCCCAGAATTTATCATCTTATTGGTCTAACATATAGGAAAACAGCCTGAGAGAGTAAATTACTCTGATTGTATAGAACTAGAACATGAACAAATGATTTCCATTTGCCTTCAGAATGTGAGCAGGGGAAAAAGTTTTAAGAGGCAGCCATAAAGGATTATCATACAAGAGAAGTTTTTAAAACCTAAGCAACGACCAAAGCAAAGTCATGACTCACTAAAGAGTGACCAGCTTGTTTTTCTCTAGATATCAAGTAATATTCTGGAAGAATAGGCTCCTAATGTGAGATTCAAAACTTTGTACATATCTGTGGATTTTGTGCAAGAACATGTGTGTTTGTGTTAACAACTGTGTTTGAGTGTATAGGTGGTTGTATACTTCTGTGTTTGGGTTTATATTAATAAGTATGCATATGTGTTTTATAAGAACAAAAGAGCCAAGAGCTGT
The DNA here is from genome assembly GCF_004785775.1 of Grammomys surdaster. Lineage (NCBI taxonomy): Eukaryota > Metazoa > Chordata > Mammalia > Rodentia > Muridae > Grammomys > Grammomys surdaster. The sequence goes on from NW_021620542.1 coordinate 986,411, forward strand.
TATCTGTATTTCAATAGCTTCCATGATTCAAAATGTTGAGAAATATATTTTAGGTGTGAAACATGATTTAGTTCAATAATTAAAATTATTTTCTACAGATTATAACACCTGAAAATATATATATAAATATAGAATAGGGAACTCACAAATTCATTTATTTTTTTTAAATGTACTTGTATAAGGGAAATACTGTGGGCTTTTGAACTCTAGCTTAAATGGCTGATTGATGCTGGTGGAATACTAGGAAAGTTTTGGCACCATTACTTTTAATGTATAGGCTACCTATAAGAAGGAAGTCTCTAGAAGCAAGTCTTAATTCTTTACAGCCTGCTCTACTTCTTGTTTACTCTCTACTTCCAGAATGTAGATTCAATGTGAACAGCCAGGATCCTGCTCCTGCTTTCAGGCCTTCCTTGCCTATTCTTACATCTCTCTAACCAAGATAAAAGGTATCCTTCTGAAAAACTATGCCAAAATAAACCCTTTCATTCTTAACTTATTTTGTCAGGGTATTTTATCCTATTAATGAAAAAGGAACTAGGACAGAAATTGACTCTGTGAAGGATTAGTGTTGCTTTGTAAGAATGGCTTGTTCTTAGGCCCTTGGGACTGCTTGGTTTAGGAATTTGAGAAGTCTAGAAGACTTTGTCACTTTGAGGTAGAAAAGCCCCTCAGTCCTGTGAGCAGAGATGTATGTGTAATCCTGGTGGGAATGTGGAAAAACAGAGAAAGAAAGAATGTGGAAGGTAAAGGGCTGCCTCATGCCTAGGACCAAGGATTCTACTGGTGCATCAAATTGTAGCTGTTCTTTAAAGTCTCTAGCTGCACTGTATTCTGTTCTGAAGACTTAAATGAGGCTACTTTTTTAAGTTAATGGCTTACTCTGTTTAGCAGAGGAGATTTTAAAAAAGGATTACATTAAAGATAAGCCATACATATTGCTTACTGCTTTCCTTCAGATCTATAGTAAGCATCAGAATAGAAAAAAAAAACTAAACTAAAGTTAAATTAAAATGCAAACTTTGAGGAGCCAAGGTGTGAGAGCAGAGAGCAAGCTTAACTTTGTGAACAAAGAGAATGCAGGTGAGAAAGCTGCTTGAATTGTTAGAGAGGAACCATCAAGGATAAATCCCTCTGCTCCACTGCAAGAAAAAAGGTGCACTAAGGAGGAAGAATTAATCTCAAAGCCTCAAGTAGGCTGAAGAATTCTGGACAGGAAAGTTGACTTGAGTGATAACACCTGCGAGCTCTCAATATCCAGAAACCTTTCCAGTAGGTCAATAAACCACCCTAGTTTGTTCTATACATTTGTACATTTGTGTGTGTCATGTTTTCATTTAATCTATATGGTTTTAAAATGGTTTTCTTGACGAATCCATTGACCCAAGTTTTCATTAGTGTGTTTAACTTTTAATAGTTTTTATCTGATTCACACAGATGCAGACACCCACAGCCAAACAGTGGGTAGAGCTTAGGGACTCTATGGAAGAACAGAAGGAAGGATTGTGAGCCTCAAAGATGACAGGAACTCCATAGGAAGACCAACAGGGTAAACTGTGGACCCTTGGGACTCTCACAGCCTGAAACACCAACTAAACAACATACACGTAGTGGTCCTAGGCCTGCCTGCATATATGTAGCAGATGTGCAACTTGGTCTTTATGTGGATTCTGAACAACCAAAATGGGGGCTATCCCAAGAACTGTTGCCTGCATGTGAGATATGTTCTTCTAGCTGGGCTGCCTTGTCTGGCCTCAGTGGGAGAAGTGCCTAGTCTCACAGAGACTTGAATTGCCAGTGAAGAGAAATACCCAAGGCCTCCCTCCCACCCACTCAGAAGAGAAGGCAGTTAGGGGAAGAACTGTGAGTTTGGTGTGACCGAGAGGGGGACAGTGAGCAAGATCTAAAATGAATAAGTACAATAAATTAAATTAAACTAAATTAAATTAAACAAGTAACAAGTTATAATTTTCCTTTTTTAGGTAGATATGTGTTTAATTTTACATTATAATAATAACTCACATGTATTTACTGTTATAATAGTATGCACTTACCTTTTCTTATCAATAAGCTTTTCTGTATTAAAAGTTTACATGTCATTATCTGTACTTTCTACTTGTCTAGAATTGCTGAGGCATTCTTAGGGCTTAACTTCCTTGACTATATTCAGATCATTGTTTTAAAAATAAATAAATTGAGGAAACAGACACTGTCAGTGTGTTTTTAAGAAGTAAAACCTTCAGGGGCCAAAATGTAAACTACTTATCGTAATTAGCATGACAACACACTAAGTGATCAGGCTGACAAAGAATAAAATTTTACTCATTAATTCAGATCCCCAAAGGATTGGCACCAGTGATTCTTGCCAGAGTGTTCAGTGTTTCAGTTTGAAATTACTTTTCAACTGATTTACTACCAGAATATCCATCACAAGGAAAATGAGGACTCCCTTTTATGGGTTCTTAGTCTTGTTCATGAAATAATTTCGGAAGAAAATTGAAAAGGAATCTCAAGAACCATTTCATTAGATTTGAGAGAAAGACAACAAAACAGGAAAGCTGTACCTGTCATTAGCTGATAGAAAGTAAGTGTTGTAGATGATTCAGTTCAACAGAGGTCAACCAACAGCTGATTGGTGTAAGGGAAGGGGAGCCTCCGAAATAGAAGAATGAAGTCCAGAGGGTCAAGTAAAGCAGCATAGGATTGGGGACTGAAAAAGAGACAGAAAGAAGGAAAAGGAGAAGTTTTGCTTTTTGACTTAGGGCTCAAAGTAAGTAAGCTCAATAGTGCTGAATGCAGGAAGCTCTGTAAGCAACTGCATCAGAGAAGAGGTTTCTTGGAGGGATACATTCATCATGGGCCTTTAAGATAATGAACTTTCCTATGAATGGACTCCTGGCTAGGGGATTGACCCAGCCAGCCCAACTGTGATAACTCTTAAGCCAGTTAAATAGAATGTGATATTCTTATTTTTGGAGAAAATATTATGTGTGCACCAGGGCCAATGGTAGATCTACAAACCATTCTTTTGACCAAGAGGAGGTAAGTTTTTCTTAACAGGCTTCAACAAAGTCATGAAACTTCCACATTGTCATATGATGACTTATATGGTAAGGAGATGCACTTGTGATATTCCACTTTCCAGTGTTACTAGAGAACAAAAAGAGGTACCCTCAATGACTTCAAAAATTAGTAATCTGTGTCTAGCCAACTCATACCATCCTCAAAGGGTTGAAACCCTAAAATGATTCCAGAGAAGAGCATTTTGTCAATCTAGCTGTTCTGGGGGGAGGGGGAAGCAAGAAATGACAAAAGGAACTAGAGCTCCCTTCTGGCATTCCTAGCTAATAGCCAAGAATAAACAAACAAACAAACAAACAAACAAACAAACAAAAGGCTGGCATCCTGCAAAGAAGACAGCAAGTTCTTATTCCTGGGGCTTTGTCTCTAAACATTCTGATGAGATTATCACCTATTCTTCTCAATCTCTCTTCTGAAAGGGTAACCCTAGCTCTTCCTAGGAAATCTGAATGATGACCACCATATGTATACACTGGTACACAGGCCCATTCAGTGTGGAACTCCAGTCTCTCTTCCAGTAGTTAGGGCATCTCAAAGTCCTTTGCTCTTCCATTTTTGAGTTAGTAAAGTGTTATGAGGAAAGTGTGATGAAGAAAGAGTGGTGCCTAGACAGACGTGAGGGAGAAGAAATCAAAGCAATGGAAGAATCCCAGGGATGTAAAATTCCAGCCCTTCTTTAGTTAAAAAAAAAACAAAAACAAAAACAAATGAGCCCTTTCTTTTGGGAGCAAGGATGAGTTTGTGCAAAAACTTAACATTACAAGCCATAGGTAGAAAACTAGAGAAGCAAGAACAAAATACATAGTAAAATGTGTGACTCAAATCCTACTATGCTTCTCCAAGAGGCTCACAAAAGCAACTATCTCAGTCTGGTCTGTTGGGAACTCAACACTTTTTTAACTTGTTTGTTTCCTTTTCCTTTTCCTTTTCCTTTCCCTTTCCCTTTCCCTTTCCCTTTCCCTTTCCCTTTCCCTTTCCCTTTCCTTTTCCCTTTCCCTTTCCCTTTTCCCTTTTCTTTTCCTTTTCCTTGGCTTCATGGCTTAACTCAAGAGTGCAAAGCCCAGGATTCATTTTTAGGCACTTTGAGAGCTGATGGAAAAACTAGAATCACTGTGTGAGTGTGAGACTCTTCCATAATGTGTTCTAAATGGGGAAAAAGAGGAGAGATTGCAATCAGCATTTGCTCTCCAGATTAGAGCAATGATGGGTTTCTCTTTTCCTTGGCTTGAAGTGTCACATAAGTACTCCAGTGTTGAAATTTAGTCAAAGTAATGATATCTTATACCTAAGAAGCAGTTTGTTCCTTCCTTCCTCCCTTTCTTCCTCCCTATCTTCCTGCCCTGCCTTCCCTTCTTCCATTCTTTCCTACTTTCTTTCTTTAATATTTGTATTTGATTATGATGTATATGTAGACATAGATGTAGATGTCTGTGGATCACCTGCATATAATTCTCACACAGAACAGAACAAGAAGTAAGATTCCCTGGAACTAGAGTTATAGACAATTGTAAGCCTCAATGTTGGGGTTGAGAATCAAAATCCGATCATCTGTAAGAGCAGACAGTGCTCTAAATCACAGGGCTATCTCTCAAGCTCTGGACAGCTGTTTTTCATCAAAGGGAAAGTTAATGAGATATAAGTGTTCTTATAATATTTTATAGAGACAAATCATAATGTTTGGAGAGTAGAACTATTGGACTTTGGAAAATAGGAAACTGATCAATTTTTTTCTTTGGTGATATATTCTATAGGGTTTTTAAGATACTCAACAGGCAAAATTAACTGTTTTCCTTTCTACTGTCAAGGCTAGTTGAGAGACGAGCCTTTGGCATTGACTTGGGCCTTGGAAGAAAACCATGCCTCCTTCTACGTCTTACCAGTTATGTCATCTGTTGGGATAAGTTAAGAGTCTTATGACCATATGACCATATACTTTTTTTTAATATTCACATAAAGCATTTCCTTCTGTACTGGCACTGCTCACAGCAAAATATATATTGTTTGCTGTTCAACCTCTCTATCATCAAGTGGACAGATGATTCACCAGAAATACAAGATGCTCAGAGAGGTTCCTTATAGTCTCCTAGAGCCTAGTTGACCTCAGAGGAATAGTTCAACAGGATCAGCCACCTTTCAGGCCCTCTTTTCATATTTATATAAGCTCCATTTCTAGCTGTTGAATATCCAGAAGGTCAGTTAGACAAATGTTAAAGAATGTGCAATGTAAATGTTAATTTCTTTAGACCACTTAGATAAATCTCAGACAGAAGAACTAAAGAGTTTTTAATGATTTAATTTAACAAAACTAAAAGTTTCTAATAAATAAATTATATTTTTAAAGTCAATTTTGTAAATGCTGTCAAGAGGTTATAAATAATTTAAGAATTCTCCATTGATTTGAATAGGGGTATTCATGGAATTTAAGTTTAGAAATTTTAATATAATACATGTACATCTTTAAGCCATATTTGTCATATATTTTATGTAATTTTTGGTACCATAACATGTTTAGGCTTTCTAGTTTTATCATTATCTTTTTCTTCATAGAAAAATACTCAATATCATATCTTGCTATCTTATCATCGGTAAATATCTATATTTTTCCAAAAGTATCCATGTTTATATCTTTATCATTAAAATAATTTTATGTTAATCAAAATATGTTTGCATGATATAAACTGTAAAAAATACTTGATTGTTATAAATTTGTTTTCCAAACTTTTTAATACATAAGTGGTAAATATGGTATTTTTATTATATGTGATGTATATACATTTACTGATAAATGTATGTATGTGGGCTTACCAAATATCTTAAATTTTCTTTCATAATAAAAATTATATACATACAATCCCTATAAGTGGTAACATCGAGGACATGAATGGGTTAACTTTGTATGAATTAGGAAAGTAATATATTATGATCTTCCCCAAAAAGGAAATTACTGACATCTCCCCTGTAACAGATGAATACATTTCTAAAATGTGCTTTGTAAAAGGTTCAGAAAATTTCTAAGCTGCATTGTCTTTACTAAACTTAAACTGTGAGCCTAAAAGTTTAATTTTAGGATGGATCTATATGTAGAAATATTTTTGCAAGATTTTGCTTCTCATAAAATATACATATCTTTTGTCAATGTTACAGTTGACTGATTTTTACTGTTTCTGTGAAGTCATCACTCATAGTTTATTTTATCTTAAAAACACATTTTAAAATAGTTAATCTGTAGGGAAATGTTCCCTAGGGGAACACAACCAACGGAATGGTTACTCAACTAACCTGATACTGTTTAAGTAGTTCAACAATGGCTATCTACATATTGGAAAGGTTGACCCAGAAGCTGGTCAATGTCATGGAAGTACGTCACTTAACACTTTAGCATTCTCTGTCCAATGGCGAAGGCATAAATGATTCCTGGAGAGCCACTAATTTTCAGTCCATAAGAGAAGTCAGATGAGCTTGGTTCTAACACAGTAAACAATGGCAACATTAGAGTAGATGAACTTGCCAACATTAAATTAAGACTATCAATCAACAAGCAAAAGCTGTTCCCTCAGACTTGTTCATATTTGAGCTGAAACTGGAATAAAGCTACCAATAACGTTTTGGTGAGTTTTCCTACCTCATTTAACCTACTTAAGAAACTTCTTTACAAGTATACCCAGGTTTGCATCATCATTGATTCCTGCTTCTGTGAAGCTGACAACAAGGCTAAACTCTTACAGTTACTAAAATAGAACTGATATCATTCAAAAAGGCAATCTTCAATGGAAATGCTCTAGTCATTATACCACTATCAGTGTATTTGTAACAAAAAGTGACCACAGGATATGCATGACAGCATATATGTTACTACATATGTGACTACATATTGTAATTACATAATTACTACATAAGAAAACACTATTTTAAAAACACCACTGATAGATACAACATAATCCAATACTATTATAAATTTTGATCATCATCTTTGGCCTTTAGATACGGTCTTAATGATTATATATTGGCAATGTTTTATATATGCCGTCTATAATTTGTCTGAGTTTAGAAATAAATTTATGAACATTATAAAAAATTAACCAGAGTAACCATAACCAAGAATTTATATCAGATTTAGTATATTAATATATATTCAACAAATTAGAAATTCATGAAATGTAGATGTAATTTTGTTAAGAAAAATAAAGCTATCTTTAAAATACAAAAATGTAATAATTAGTTTTCCACTGATTTCATTATGCTTTAAACAGGGTTATATCACATGTAAATTTGCCTTTAGGCAAACATTTTTTAATAATCAATTTATAGTTCTGGTTAAATAAAGCAAACACATTTGAGATCCACTTTCACACTAAGTTTTCAGTTTGTACATGGTCAGTGACCATAATTTTCATTATAAAACATTCTAAAATATATATTATCTTAGGGGTTTTCCAATGTCAATAACTGATGCAGCATGAAAGAATGGCTTCCTCCAATAGTCCTTTTTTTTTCTCTTGAAAACATTTACTCATATGAAAAAAAAATTGACTTAAGAACGAAGTTTTGTGTTTTGCTAAAATAATACAGTTTGTTTCTGGCTAACTGTGCTGAGACATTTAACACTTTTGAAATTTTCTCAAAAATGTCAAGATGTGGACTCCTCAACTATTTTCTTGATTCTGCTTCTCTAATTTTGGTCAAGGAGATCTTACTGTTTAAGGGAAGTGACTGGTTCTCAGGAGCTGACTGTACCTCCTCGAGGACACAGTCTATCCCTTACACATAGCTGCTCATATTGGGAGGATGGACTGAAAGACTCTGCTGTTTCTGGAGCCCAATAATTGGAAAGAAACTTAGTATGCATTCCTCATAACTATTGTATACACAGATTGAGGCAACATGTAAGAAGATGGAAACCTAAAACTCAGAAAAAAAAAACCTTTTACTTTGGTTTGGATTATTTATGGACACAAATAAAAAATAAGTGCTTTTTGACAAAACCAGTATTGAAATGTCTTGGATTTATGACAAATCAGTTAGCTTACATTTTCTGGCTAAAAAAGAAAAAAAAAAGAAAAAAAAAGAAATATTGAAATGTATCAAGGACTATCGTGTTTTGTCTGTGTTTAGAGACAGACTTTTGGAACTCGGTTATTCTGTTTAAAAGAAATATTTGTAAAAGAAGCCATCAGTAAAATATAGAAGTTTACAAAATTAGAATTTTGAAATATATTTTTGATAAAGAAACTTAACAAGAAAATGGTAATGCTTTTAGAAGGACACAGATGCACAGTTGGTAGTTTCAGCCACAAATTAAATGGTGGTTCAAAGAAGTAAGGACAGTATCAGAAAGAGGTCTGATTAAGCCAGGAAAAATTATTAAAGATAAACTGAACCATAGATAGATAGATAGATAGATAGATAGATAGATAGATAGATAGATAGATAGATAGATAGAGATATGATTTTTATTACAATTATATATACAATTGAATCTATAATACAAATGTATATATGATTATATTCATTACAAAAAACAGTTTTTTTGTAAAAATCATGTTTTTGCTGGTAAGTAATTTCACTAATCAAATGCCTCTAGGCAAAAGGAGGCAATGGAAGTTTACATATAAGCTAACTTTTAAATTTGACTGTTAGGTCATAAGTTTGGAGAGTTAAGAATGCGAAGTGAAAATGGAAGGAGTGGATGAAATCCTGCCTGAATATATACTGTTGACATAAGCATGACCATGTCAAGGACCAGTGCCTCAGACCCATAGGGATTTGGCAGTCTATCCATGCATGTCAGGCTCTGAACTGACAAAACTGACCTCGATTCTGACTTTGAATGTTGTCAGTGTGTGAAAAATTACAAACCACAGCCTCCTCCTCCCAGATTTACACGGATTGCACAATTTACAGATTGCCACACCTTAGGGGAACTCTGATTGAGACAAGATAACTCTGGCCATCTGTGATGCACCTATGAAACATGCTGAGGTTCTGGTTGTTGCAGTAGCTAGTTTCATTAAAACACAGTTTACCCAACCCCCTGACACTTTCTTTTCTGTATGTATATGTGTCCTTTCTTCGTTCTCTCATTGTTTCTGTCAGATTTCTAGACATAAACTGTGCAAGACACAGTGATGAGCACAATCATAAAAATGGCTTAGCTTGCCATAGCTTTGGGAAACCAAGAGAATGGGGATGAATTGTCCTGTAAAAAATTACAGTGTTTCCCCTCTGCCAAAATGGAAATTACTGTAAGGGAGAATGCCCTTGTCACTAAAGAGCTGACAGGCCTCTGGATTAATGGTGATTGTCCATGTTTCCCTGATAAAGGTACCACTCAAGACATTGCTGGTAACAACTCACGTATTACAGACAACTTCTAATGAGACACACGAAAGTGTTTAATTTCTGATATTGGATACCAGTTCTTTGACTTCATTGATAACCCAGGTTTATTTAAGATTCCTCACTAAATCAACTGGACTTTCAGGCAGTGCTGATGGAAATGTTCCAAAACTAAAGGAATAATCTCTATCAGTCTCAGCCTTAGAAATTCTCCTATATGTGGCTTGATGACAAGGCTTGTCACTGGGAGTCCTCACCTAAAAGTTGGGGGACATATTTGTAATTCTCCAGCTACTCTGTAACAGTAAATGCCACGTACAAACATTACATACCACTTACAAAGCTAATGCAATGCTTAAATATGAGACTTTCAAGTGTGTTAATATCTTCTGATGCTACTGATACCTGCTCAGGTGGATAAAGGCCAATCTCACGTACTCTAAAAGAATTCAGGAAATATTTCACAGAATGAACCTTTTTTCCTTTTGGAATCTCCATGGTCACAATAGCATATTAAAGACAAGGTCACCTATGTCATCTTGTTAAAGAAACAACAATAAGAATTCATTGCTTCTTAGATGTAAAGGCAAGCTTTATTCATAAACAATCATCACATTAGGTTTTGATTTTCTTCATTATTTTTATACTGTTGGTTTAATGTTTGTCCAATTCCAATGACTTTATACTGTTTCCATTTTAATATACTCTACCACTGGATTCTTTCTTAAAATTGCTTTATCCAATTCTCAGGATATAAACAACATTCCTTTTTAAGTGTTCTGTTGTGATCTTTTCTCCAGTAGCAAGCTACATAAAAAAGCTCCCTAAGAACAACTGGTCCTTGTCTTGTTGTTTCCTTTGTGTTGAGATCAAGGCCAAACCAAGGCTTTCTCAGTGATGAAGGACACAGGGAACCTAGTTCTGTGTTGTGTCCTTGCCTAGGGATAGACTTGGCAGTGTCTAGTGGAAGTGATAGCCAAGGCCTTGAAGAAATTAAGATGTTGGTTTGTTCCTAAGAACTTGGCTTTTATTCCCACAACAGATAGGCTTTAGCAGACCTAATTTTGCTTGGCTGTAGTGTGCTTGGTTTGTAATGTTGTTGAAATACTCTGTGTTCCTTTTAGCTTCCTGCTGACTATGTCCCATTTTTCTTTACTAACAATGTCACATTTCTCTCTTAGAAATAGTATGTAAGGTGCTGTACTTAATTAGCTGGCTTTCATGGGCCATAAGCTTGTGCAAAACCTCCTGATCCCAAACTTCCTATCTTCTTTATCTTCTCATCTCCTGGTTTTCTCACTTGAGACTCTGTCACTGAAGAATAGCCTGTTGTTCTAGGTCACTTTCCCTTTTTGTGCGAACATTAATTAGGATAATTATGGCCCTTTTGTTTAAACCTTGAATTTTTAATATCTTTGTAGAATAGTAAGTCTTTAGGATGCTCATGGGACTGTAGATAGTCAAAGAATGAAGAATTTACTCTAGAGAGTTACTTTTTGAACACTTTTAGTCTAGGACCAAGGAGAAACTTTTTGCAATGCAGGTATCCCAGCAACTTCTATTACAAAAGAACTAAGTTTTTCTATTCTGCCACTGGATAGACTGGGGAGAGAGTTAACAAGGGCTGCACACATCACCAACATAGATATTTTAGAGATGGTAATATGTCTGTATGATCATCTTTTGGCTCCCACAAAAGATTTCCAGAGACATAATATCTCTCAGGTTAAAAGGGTGAAGCAGCAATGAGGGTACGGGGCTGGAAATTATTACATTGAAGAAGCCAGTTGACATAGAACAATAATAAAAACTCTTTCCCAAGCTTCAAAGTCCCAAAGTAGCATAACATCAAGAGAAAAATCCCCAGAGTATGCAAATGTTCAAGAAAATTAGCTTCAGGCAAATAACTTGCGGGAGGGGGCATGTCAAAAGACCTCTTAGCATGTGACCATAAAACTACATTTAAACTACATATAAACTACATTTAAAGCTATATTTAAAAATGCTTTCCAACTACAGCCCATTTTTCCTCTTTGCAAATTTCTAGAATGTCTGTTTCTACTACTGAGCACTCATTTCTCCTAATCCATTTCCTTGATCCAGGTCATTAAAACCCTAGAAATAATAGTTATTTCTTGACCTTGATATTTGCAGGTAGTACTGTGGATGTAAGGACTAAATAGACCACATTGTAGGGAGTGTGAGAGGCGCTGCATCTACATACAAGTAAGATGGATCACGTCCAAAAGTTATTCTGAAAAACCTTGACTAAACAAATGCTTTATTCCTTGTTTGACAGTTCTTGTAAATTTCTACATTTTAAAAATTGTATATGTGTGTGTATGTTTGGTTTATGTAAAATTAACGTATATTTGCCAGATATACCTGCTATCTTTGAGGCTTACTTCTGAATAAGCTTGCCACTTTAGTTTGTTTTTTTTTTTTTTTTTTTTTTTGGCTTGGGCTGACTGGTTCAGCTTAGAGTTTCTTGCTCAAACACCTCTCCAAGCTGACTGATTCAATCTGACTTCTATTGGCTTCTTGCTAAATTTCTCTGTTTGGCCTCAAACTAGTTCTGACAATCTGTTCTGGTATTCTGGCTCCTTTTAATTCTCTGGTTTCAACTGGCTAAACTCCACTGCACTGGACTCATTGCACTGACTTCCACCAGACATATATTCTCTGTTTCTCTGTTTCTCTGTTTCTCTGTTTCTCTATTTCTCTGGCTATCTCTGTCTCTGTCTTTCTGTCTCTCTGTGTCTCTCTGTGTCTCTGTCTCTTTCTCTCTGTCTCTGTCTCTGTCTCTCTCTCTCTCTCTCTCTCTGTGTGTGTGTGTGTGTGTTCATGCACGCACACTGCTCTTAAATTGCTTCTTTTTCCCATGCTGTTCTTAAGAGTTGGGCATAGCCTACCTCTGGCTCACTCTGTCAAATATTTTTCTTATTCCTCACTTTGTCTGAGACAGGGTCTTTCAACAGAACCTGGAAAAGAATGACTGATCTGATTAGACTAGCTGGCTAGCAAACATCTGAAGTTTGCCTCAATCTATCAACACATGGTGTTGAGATTACAGATATATACCACTGTAATTGCTTTTTGTTTGTTCATTTGTGTGTTTGTTTAAAGTTCTTGCCCAGAATCTGCACTTGGGTCCTTAAGCTTTAATGACACTTCCACAACTCAGATCTCTGTTCAGGCCCACAAATCTTTTGCCCCTCTTTATCTAAGTAAGCCCTGCATATTCAACACAGACTCTTACTGTTTGTTTTTTCCTATGGAAAGCATTTTTATGACATTATAAATACATAATGTGTAATGAAGTTCTAAGTTTCATTATAACTTTGGTATTTATGACTAAAACTAAAGTCAAGAGACAAAATGTAAGTATAATTTCTTCTTGTTATTTCTCTTGTGTCTGTACTTCTATTAAGCCAACCATTTACTGGAATCCCAACAACACAACAGAGCACAACAGAGACTCCATAATATTAAAAATGTACTGGCATGTTTGTGAGAGTATATGTGTATGTGTGTATATTTCTATATTGCACACACACAGACACACAGACACACAGACACACAGACACACAGACACACACTATATATATATATATATATATATATATATATATATGTCATAATATTCCTTGTGGAGTTATATGTAAATTAGTAATTGTCCCACTGTAGGAAATTATCCTCAGTTTAACATAATAACACTCATTATCCTCATGAATTTTCCCATAGCCTTACTTTATTATTCTAGATCTATGTGTATTTTCACCATGCCAATTATGACTCATAACCTTGACTTCCCTTAGACTCTCTCAGGGAAATCATCATGTTTTTAAATTTGTCAGCTTTTACTGTAACTAAACAAAAATAGTATGGCTTCCCTAGACATTATAAATAATGTGCACAAATGAGAGTAGTGAAAACTCATATGTTTCTTCATGATATTCTCTTACATTACTTTAGGAACTGAGTCTTGTGTCATACTCATAAAAAAATAATAGTTCAGTTGGGAACACTGGCAGAACTGAAGAGACAACTGGAAAGGTATATTTGGATTTACATGCTTGTTGAAAGCCTTAGAACTCTCCTTTATTTTTCTTATTTGAGGATCATTATTTTCTTTCTTTGACTGACATCCCAACTGCTCATCACCTCAGGTTTATGGCTAACTTGAACATGTACTTGTGCTTTCTTCATGAGCACTGTACCATTTCTGATGGTACTTCTTGTAGGCCCCATTAATGGCTGCCAGAAAAATCCAGCCTCAGCCATAAGACCTGGCCCCAAAGTACAGGCAAGTTTGTCAGGCAAAGTAATGATTATACAGAGTGCAATTGGAAGGGACTGAAAGGAACTGGTAACATCAACAGCAACTGAGCAGCTCTCCATAATTTGTGTCAGAAGGAAGAGAAAAGGTAAATTCTCCTTAAGCCAAAATGTATTTTCTTTAAGATCAGCTAATATCAAGCTCTCAGGCACAGTCTTGGACAATGGTCCTGTACGATGCTTGTGAAGCACCATATACTATGCTAACTACTCTCTATATTGCAATAAGCTGTATGACTTGGCAAGAAAAAAGTAACATGGGCTGTGCTGAGGTTTTTTTCAAGCTGTTTATTTCTCATTTAATCTTTTTTTTAATTAACTATTTTATTTAATTACATCTCAATGTTTCTCCCCTCTTGGTCCCCCCTCCCAGAGTTTCTCACCCCATCTCTCCTCCCCTTTGCCTCTGAGAGTGTGTGCTACCCCTCCCTTAATGCATCAATTCTTTACTAAATTAGGTTCATCCTCTCCCACTGAGGCCAGAAAAGGCAGTCCTCTAGAGAGATCTTAGAGAAGCCTGGGGACTAGAAGAATGAATGGAAATATGCAGCTGCAAGGGGTGGTGGGTTGGAGAAACCTCCAAAAACATCCCAGACACCTGGAATGTGAGAGGCTCCCAGGACTCAGTGGAGATAACCTTAACTCCATGGAAGCGTTAGGAGAAGGATTGAAGGTACTCTGAGTCCTTTATGGCTATTAAACTTACAAGCAGCTGGTATAACATCAAATTTAATCCACTAATTAATAACGAGAATAACAAGTGACTATCGTCCAGCTATTTAAGGGCCATGATCTATGATATGCACATGCTAAAGAAATAGTTCTTTATCTCATCTGAAACAGATTTAATATGTTTCCATATGTGTTTATTTATCAAATAGGCACTATGTGAGTTTTGATTACAAATCTCTTTTTTTCACAATATTTACATGCTACGTTATGTTCAGAGTTTTGCTTTTCTATTAAATGTTTATTTTTATCAGGTAATGTCTTTCTGAATATTCTTATATAGTTTATAGTCATAATTTCTCTCTATTAATTTCCTAGTAAAATAAATTTATATTTTTTTACATTTGCGTGTGAATTTTAACACCATACACTGCTTCTTTCCTATCCAATACTATGCCCAGGACAGATCATGTGATTCAGCCTCACTACCACCCAACCACACCGAGACAGCTTGACTCCCAAACGATCTATCTCTACCAGACTCACAGGCTTACAGGAATGACAGGCTCCACTCAGAGACACCAAGGCCAATTAAAGCCAGAGATAACCAGATGGTAAGGAGCAAGCTGAAGAACATAAGCAAGAGAAATCACTGCCACTTGGCACCGTCAGAACCCATTATTCCCAACACAGTGATCCCTGGATACCCTACCAACCTGAAAAGCAAGATAATGACCTAAAATCCCATCTCATGAAAATGATAGAGGAACTTAAGGAGGACATAAATAACTTCCTCAAAGAAATATAGGAGAACACAAGTAAATAGGTAGAAGCACTTGAAAAAGAAACACATAAATCCCTTAAAGAAATAAAAGAAAACACAATCAAATAGGTGAAGGTATTGAATAAAACCATCCAGTATGTAAAACTTGAAATGGAAAGAATAATGAACTCACAAAGGGAAGCAACACAGGAGATGGAAGACCTAGGAAAGAGAACAGGAGCTACAAATGCAAGCATCACCAACAGAATACAAGAGAGAGAATCTGAGGCATAGAAGATACCATTGAAGTTATTGACACAATAGTCAAAGAAAATAAAAAATCCAAAATGTTCCTGACCTAAAAAATCCAGGAAATTTATGACACAATGAAAAGACCAAACCAGAGAATGATACATATAGAAGAGAGTGGAGATTCCCAAATCAAAGGGCCAGTAAAAATCTTCAACAAAATCATACAAGAAAATTTCCTTAACGTAAAGAAAGAAATGGCCATAAACTTAAAGAGATTTACAGAATGCCAAATAGATTGGACCAGAAAAGAATTTCCTCCCATCACATAATAATCAAAACACTAAATACACAGAACAAAGAAAGAATATTAATAACAGTAAGGGAAAAAGGCCTTGATACATATAAAGGCAGACCTATAAGAATTATACAAGACTACTCAACAGACACTCTAAAAGCCAGACAATCTTGGACAGATGTCACGCAGACTCTAAGAGAACAAAAATGCCAGCTCAGGTTACTATAACTAGTAAAATTCTTAATCACCACAGATGAAGAAACCAAGATATTCCATAGTAAAACCAATTTCAAACAATATCTTTCCACTAATCCAGACCTATATAGAATAATAAAAGGAAAGTACCACGAGGAGGAAAACTACACCAATGAAAAACCAAGAAATTATTCATCTCAAAACAAACTCAAATATAATACCACTTCTAACAACAAAAATAACAGGAACCAACAAACATTAGTATTTAATATCTTTCAACATCAATGGACTCAATTCCCAAATAAAAAGACATAGGCTAACGGGATACATAAACATGACCCAGCATATTGCTGCATACAGGAAACACACATTAGTGACAATGTATTTTTCAAAATTTCACTAGAAATTTTTTTCCAAGCAAATTGTCCCAAGAAACAAGCTGGAGTTGTCATTCTAATATGCAATAAAGTAGACTTTCAACCAAAAGTTATCAAAAGAATTCAAGAAGGATACTTCATACTCATCAAAGGAAAAAATTCTACCAAGATGAACTCTCAATTATGAAAATCCACACTGCAAATACAAGAGCACCCACATTTGTAAAATAAATGTTACTGAAGCTCAAAGCACACAATGAGCCTCAGACAACAGGGAGAGACTTCAACACCCCACTCTCATCAATGGACAGATCATGGAGCTAGAAACTAAACAGAGACAAAAGAGAAACTAACAGAAATTTTGAACCAAATGGATTTAACAGATATCTACAGAACATTTCCCCCTAAAACAAAAGAACATGTATCTTCTCCAAATTAACCATATTATTAGACACAAATCAAGTCTCAACAAATAAAAGAAGATTGAAATAATCCCATCCATTTTATCCAAAATATACAAAGAACTCAAGAAGTTAGACCCCTCAAAATACAAGTAACCCAATTAAAAATGGTGTACAGAGCTGAAAAAAGATTTCTCAACTGAGGGATCTTGAATGGCGTAGAAGCACCTGAAGAAATTTTCAACATCTTTCATCATCAGGGAAATGTGAATCAAAATGATCCTGAGATTCCACATTATACCAATTACAACAGCTAAAACAAACAAAAAAAAATCTCAAGAGACAGCAGATGCTGATAAGGATGTGGGGACAGACAAACACTCCTCCATTGCTGGTGGGATTATCAGCTCATACAACCACTTTTGAAATCAATCTGGTGGTTCCTCAGAAAATGGGCTATAGTTCTACCTGAAGACGTAGCTATACCACTTCTAGGCATATACTAAAGAAATGATCTGCCATATTGCAAGGACACATGGTACACTATGCTCATAGCAGCTTTATTTATAATAGCCAGATGCTGGAAACAACCCAGATGTCCCTCAATGGAAGAATGGATACAGAAAATGTGGTACATTTACACAATGGAATACTAGTCAGCTATTAAAAAGGACAACTTCACAAATTTTGGAGGCAAATGGATGGAATTAAAAATATTATCCTGTTCCACTCGGTCCTTTCTACTGGGGCAGACTCCTAGCTAGTGTCCTCCTGTGAAGATACCATATCCTGACTCATCCTAGGTATCCACTACACTCAGAACAGATGTTAAGAACCCCCTACCCCTAAGTCCCAGAGCTGCTGCTGGAAGCCTGGTGGACTTGAGACCCATCACCTACCAACACACCCCCACCTGCTCCCTGCCAAATACCATTCCCCTTCTGCTCCTTCTGCCTGGTCCTTTCTGCTGGGACAGACAATCCTAGCCGGTCTACTCCCATGAAGACACCATAACCTGAGGGATCGCAGAGGATTCACTGCACTCAGAACAGTTAAGGATCAGCTGCACTCAGAGCAGTTTTTTACTAGCTACTGTGCTCCCATGAAGACACCATACTCTGAGCCATCGTATAGGATCCACTGAACTCATAGCAGTTGATATCACAGCTTGAAGGCATGCAAGGCAAGTGATCCAATAGACTGAAAGCCTCCATGGAGTCTGCTGTACCCAGGGAAACAGAAACCATAGTCTGTAGTCCATCTCCCTTGGAGAACATCTTCACACATGATAACAGCTTGACTGTTCCACTGAAGACTCAACAGTCTGAAGGCCTCCCATGAGATCTACAGCATCCAGGACAACAAAGCAGCAACTTCTTGGCTCCCAGTTGGAAGGCCCCACAGATGGTCTGCTACAGTCAGGCCCTCAGGCCTACTAGAAGACCTGAAGCAATCTGGGAAAAAAGTGGCAGACTCCAAACAGAGTCACCCAGATCAACAAACACCAGGGATATCCAGATGTTAAAAGGCAAGTACAAGACCATAAGCACACAGAAGCCAATATACATGGTCATCATCAGAACCCAGTTCTCCACCACAACAAGCCCTGAATACACCAACACTCTGGAAAATCAGGAATCTGCCCTAAAATCCTATCTCAGGAAGATAATCGAGTCTTTTAAGGAGGATATCAATAACTCACTGAAAGAAATACAGAAAAACATAGACAAACAGGTGAAGGAATTGAATTAAGTGATCCAAGATCTAAAAGTGGAAGTAGAAACAATGAAGAAACACAAATGGAAGCAAATCTGGAAACAGAAAAACCTAGGGAAGAGGTCAGGAATTACAGATGTAAGTATCACCAACAGAATACAAGAGAAAAAAGAGAAAATCTCAGGTGAAGAAGATACCATAGAAGAGATTGACACAACTGTCAAAGAAATTTCAAAATGTAAAAAAATCCTAATTCAAAGCATCCCGGAAACTCAGGACACACAGAAAAGACTAAATCTAAGAATAATCTGAATAGAGGAGAACGAGGATTCCCAGCTCAAAGGAGCTGAAAATGTCTTCGACAAAATCAGAGAAGAAAACTTCCCCAGCTTAAAGAATGAGACGGCCATTAATGTACAAGAAGCCTATAGAACACCAAATAAATAGAACCAGAAAAGAAAATCCTCTCATCACATAATAATCAAAACACTTACTACACAGAACAAAGAAAGAATAGTAAAAGCTGCAAGGGAAAGGGGCCAAGTAACATACAAAGGTACCCCTATCAGAAATACAACAAACTTCTTAACAGAAACTATGAAAGCGAGAAGACCCTGGTCAGAGGTCATGTAGACTCTAAGAGAACACAAATGCCAGCCCAGGCTACTATACCCAACAAAACTCTTAATCAACATAGATGGGGAAACCAAAATATTCCAGGACAAAACCAAATTAAAAAGGATCTATCTTCCAATCCAGCCCTATAGATGATCCTAGAAGGAAAATTCCAACAGAAGGAAGGTACCTGCACCAACGAAAGGACAAGATATTATGCATCTCACAACAATGCCAAGAGCAGAGAACCACTAGCACATAAATCCACCTACAAAAACAAACATATCAGGAATCAACAGCCATTTGCCTTTAATGTCTCTCAATATTGAAGGATTCAATTCACCTATAAAAAGACATAAGTTAACAGACTAGATACAAAAACAAGATCCAGCATTTTGCTGCATACAAGAAACACATGTAAATAACAAAGACAGACACTATCTCAGAGTAAAAGGGTAGAAAAAGGTCTTCCTAGCAAATTGTCCCAGGAAACAAGCTGGAGTTACCATACTAATATCCAATAAAATATACTTTCAATCAAAGTTTATCAACTGTGATGAGGAAGGACACTGCATATTCATCAAGGGGAAAACCCACCAAGAGAAAGTCTCAGTTCTGAACACCTATGCCCCAAATGCAAGGGCATCTACATTCAAAAAAAAACTTTACTGAAGCTCAAAACCCACATTAAACCCCACACAATAATAGTAGGAGACTTCAACACCCCACTCTCACCAATGGACAGGTCATTGAAACTGAAAATAAACAGAGACACAGTGTAATTAATAGAGATTGTGAAGCAAAAGGATTTAACAGATATCTATGGAACATATCACCCTAAATCAAAAAAATACACCTTCTCAGCACCTCATGGTACCTTCTCCAAAATCAACCATATAACGTGTCATAAAACAACCCTCAACTGATACAAGAAGATTGAAATAATTTCATACATCCTATCAGATCACAATGGCCTAAAGCTGGTCTTTAATAACAGGAAAAACAACAGAAAGCCCACATACATGAGGAAACTGATCAACTCTCAACTCAAAGATAACTGGGTCAGGGAAGAAATAAAGATATTAAAAACTTTTTAGAATTTAATGAAAACTTTGACACATCATAACCAAATTATGAGACACAATGAAAGCTGTGCTAAGAGGAAAATTCATAGCATGAAGTGCCCTGGTAAAGAAACTGGAGAGATCTTACACTAATAACTTAACAGCACACCTTAGACTCTAGAAGAAAAAGAAGCAAACTCACCCAAGAAGAGTCGATGTCAGGAAATAGTCAAACTCAGGGCCAAAGTCAACCATATAGAAACAAAGAGCACAATACAAATAATCAACAAAACCAAAAGCTGATTTTTTGAGAGAATCAACAAGATAGATAAATCTGTAGCTACACTAAAGGGCCCAGATGCAGTGTCCAAATTAACAAAATCAGAAATGAAAAAGGAGACAACAACAGAAATGGAGGAAATTCAAAAAAATCATCAGGTCTAACTATAAAAGCCTATACTCAGCAAAACTGGAAAAATCTAGAAGAAATGGATGGTTTTCTAGATAGATACTACATACCAAAGTTAAATCAAGATCAAGTAAAATATTGAAATAGGCCCATATAGCACAAGGAAATGGAAGAAGTTTATTAAAAACCTCCCAACCAGAAAAAGCCAAGATCCAGTTGGATATAATGCAGAATTCTACCAGACCTTCAAAGAAAACATGATAACAATATTCCTGAAGCTATTCAATAAAATAGCAATAGAAGGAACACTACTTAACTCATTCTGTGAAGCCACAATGACTGATAACTAAACCACAGAAGGATCCAACCAAAGAAGAGAACTTCAGACCAATCTCAATTATGAATACTGATGCAAAAATACTCAATAAAATTATTCAAAACCTAATCCAAGAATACATCAAAACCATCATTCA
Source organism: Grammomys surdaster (assembly GCF_004785775.1). Lineage (NCBI taxonomy): Eukaryota > Metazoa > Chordata > Mammalia > Rodentia > Muridae > Grammomys > Grammomys surdaster. The sequence continues at coordinate 1,007,395 of NW_021620542.1, forward strand.
CCGCAATCAAGCAGGCCTCATCCCAGGGATGCAAGGTTAGTTCAATATACACAACCCACTATATAAACATAATCCACTATATAACAAATTATATAAACAAACTAAACAAAATCACATCTCCTTAGATGCAGAAAAAGCATTAGAAAAAATATGACACCCCTTCATGATAAAAAAAAATGGAGATATCAATAATTCAAGGGCCATACCTAAACATAACAAAAGCAATTTACTGAAAACCAACAGCTAATATCAAATTAAGTGGAGTTATACTTGAAGCAATTCCACTAAAGTTGAGGACAAGAAAAGGATGCCCACTCTCCACATATCTAGTCAATATTGTTCTTGAAGTGCTAGATAGAACAATAAGACAACAAAAAGATATTAAGGGGATACAAATTTGTAAAGAAGAAATAAAGGTATCACTATTTACAGATGATATGATAGTATACATAAGCAACACCAAAAATTATGCCAGAGAACTTCTCCAATTCATAAACAAATTCAGCAAAGTGACCGCATATAAAATTAACTCAAATAAATCATTAGCCTTCCTTTATACAAATGATAAACAGTTTGAGAAAGAAATTAGGGAAACAATTCCCTTCACAATAGCCATAAATAATATAAAACTATCTTGGGATAACTCCAACCAAACAAATGAAAGACCTGTATGACAATAACTTCAAGTCTCTCAAGAAAGAAATTGAAGAAGATCTCAGAAATGGAGAGATCTCTCATGCTCATGGATTGGAAGAATTAATATAGTAAAAATGGCCATCCTAACAAAGGCAATCTACAGATTCAATGCAACCCCCATCAAAATCCCAACACAACTCTTCAAAGACATGGAAGGAGCAATTCTTAAATTCATCTGGAAAGTCAAAAAACCCAGAATAGGGAAAACAATTCTTAACAATAAAAGAAAGACTGGGATAATCACCATTCTTACCCTCAAGCTTTACTACAGAGCAATAGTAATAAAAACTGCATGGTACCGGTGAAAGACATGCTGATCGATGGAAGAGAATTGAAGACCTAGAAATAAAACCACACACTTAAGGACATTTGATGTTTGACAAAGAAGCCAAAACTATAAAATGGAAGAAAAAGCATCTTCAATAAATGGTGCTGGTTTAACTGGCTCTCGAATGGCTGAGAAGCATCTAAAGAAATGTTCAAAGTCCTTAGTGATCAGACAAATGAAAATCAAAACAACCCTGAGATTTCACCTTACACCAATCAGAATGGCTAGGATGAAAACCTCAGGTGACAACACATGTTGGTGAGGATGTGGAGAATGAACACTCCTCCATTGCTGATGAGATTGCAGACTGGTATAACTACTCTGGAAACCAATCTGGAAGTTGCTTAGAAAATTGGAAATAGATCTACCTGAAGACTCAGCAGTACCACTCTTGGGACTATACCCAAAAGATACCCCACCATGCCACAGGGGCAGGTGTTCCACAATGTTCATAGAGGCCTTATTTGTGATAGCCAGAAGCTGAAAACAACCCAGATGTCCCATGACAGAAGAATGGATACAGAAAATATGGTTTAGAAAATGTGGTTCATTTACACAATGGAATACTACTCAGCTACTAAGAATGAGGACATCCTGAGTTTTGCAGGCAAATGGATGGAACTAGAAAATATCATCTTATATGAGGTAAATCAGACCCAAAAGGACATGCATGGTATGTACTCACCAATAAGTGAATACTAGCCAAAAAAAAAAAGTACAGAATACCGAAGATATAATACGCAGAACTTAAAAAGATCAACAAGCTGAAGGGTGCAAGTGAGGACACTTCGGTCCCACTGGGGAGGGAGATGAAAGCAGTCACTAGTGGGGAGGGAAGGAGAGACCTGAGAGGGAAAGTGGATGAGTATCAGGGGGAGAGAGGAACCTGAGCTGGTTTTAGATGAGGGAAAAGAACTGAAGCCCTGAGGGCCAGCAGAAAGAATGGAAACAGGCAGCCTCCAGAGGTAGGAGGTAGGGGGCACCCACCAGAATGTACCTGGGAGGTGAGAGACTCTCAGGACTCAAAGGGAGGGGCTCATACATGAAATGCCCAACAGTAGGGGTGAGGCAGGAATGGGTAGGTAGATGGTGGAGCACCCTCTTAGAGGCAAAGGGGAGGTGGGATATGATAGGATCTTTGTGGGGGGGGAGATTGGGAAAGGGTACAATATTTAAAATGTAAATATAAAATAATCAATAAAAACAAAAACAACAAAAAATCCCATCATACACCAATAGTGTCTCTGTATCATGAAGACTCCATTTCTTTATAAAATGCAAAGGCATTTTGTAAACTATAAATAATAATTTAATTTTTAATAGCAATCTATTGATAAATATCTCAATTAAAATTAAAAATGTAAGTCCTGTGAGTATTGCATGATTTGCTACTGGAATAGAATGTATTTCAATAATAATTGACATGTAAAGGGGCAGTACTTGTAGAATTGAGCCTATCAGCAGCATCGATCCTCACATAGGCTTGCTACTGCTTGTCACCAGTGTAATATTGACACAGTGTTCCACCTCTTACTCAGTCATGGCTACCTTCGGCATATTGATTCATACTCCTAGTCTTCGAATTTAAACACCATGATAAAAGCGGCCTGAATCCAGAACGCAAAATAGGGAAGAATTAATCAGTCTTGGAAAGGTGTTAAACAATCTGCTTGTGCCTTGGCATTTCAAGATTCTTATCCAGCATTTTATAGGTAAAATGCATTTCTGATGCACAATTTGTATGTTGCTATTCATTTAATTGAGACAAAATATGCAATTTAATGTTGTAGTAATAAATGTGTTACATACATGTAATTATTAAAATCTCTGATTATACTCTAACACATCATACATTGTTGTGTTGTCCTATATGTGTCAGTGACTGGACTTTGACCAACAAGTATTTTCACTTTCCCCCAAGTCCCAGTGTATCTTTGAACATATGAATATCTGATGGCTTTTGGTCTGGAGATTTCTATTTTAAAAGAGATGATTTAAGTTTAGTTGTTCTCTACAATATGAACATAAGTCCTAACAGTTAAACACAGTACTTAGTTCTTTCTCTTAGAATTCCCTACTCATAGTATAGAATGTCAAAGCTAGTACGTAGAAGGTTAAAGAAACACAGGCCTTAAAATGGAATGAGTAATGTCATCCTCACTATAGGGCAATAACTGGCATTTATTCCTAAAGGTGGGCAAATGCATACAAATATAATAAAAAACTAAAATACTCCTGAATTTAAAGTTCATGCAACCAACTCTTTATTGTGGATGATGGCAATTGATTTGAAAATATATTTCCCATGATCGAGAGCAATAGCTGGGCTAGAGAGATGGCCATTAAAGGCTAGGGTCACAACCAAAAATATAATAGAACAAGATCTAGAAACATAATGACTGCCAATGACTTCAAAACAGCAGCTATAAGAAAACTCTTGTTGAAGGTCAGCTTGCTGATGGCCCTTGGCTTCCTCCTTTATTTTTGTGTTCCATCTTCACCTCTGCCTTGAGGCTGTACTGGAATGAAACTGAGAAGAGAAAACTGGACACCTGGTTATGATGATGTTGCTTGGCTTGCCACCTCATCCCCCCTCCCCCATATCTCACTCCTGCTTCACTGTCACAGGTGAAAAGCAATATCTGATCCTATCATATTTTCTAGGACTGTTTCTGCAATTCTGGAGTTCTGAGTTCTCTCTCTCTCTCTCTCTCTCTCTCTCTCTCTCTCTCTCTCTCTCTCTCTTTCCATCCCTCCCTCCCTCACTTCTTCTCTCTCTCTCCCTCCTCACACCTGCTGTGTCCCACTTCCTCTTTATCTCCTGATTCTTAATCTGTAGTACAATTCTGTTTAAAGCAAACTTTCTGTTGTCTATAAATAATTTTATTCTTTGTATCTATTTCATAAGATCTTGAAAGCCACTAGCTCAGGTTAACTTTGCTGACCATCAATTTCTTGAGGACCCTAACAACCAATAAGAAAATATATCTATTATTTCCAAAGATACCCCAATACCCCCCATATTGCCATGATTCATTCATTGTTCCAATATCTGAATATGAAATTTGAGTGTCACATTATCCTGAGATAACTCAGATTATTCATTTTAGAAACTAAAATTACCCTCATAGCTCTATCTTACTAATGTTGACTTCAGTAGCTTAGAAGCTCTTGAGAGCAAAAACTATGAATAAGATTAAAGGTAAAGCAAGTGTATTCAAGCTACTTTATGTGTCCATACATCTGCCTTTAGTTAGCAAGCACGTATTCTTTTATCTATCATTTAAATACAGTTTTTGTTCTAAGTTATGTACATTTCATAATCTTAAGAGCATGCAATCTATACAGAGGGCAGATTACAGCTCAATTAACTACAGTCTTAAAGGTTGTGAACTAATGGCTTATATCTTAACTATCTAAACATTCCATCTTTTAAATCATAGACCAGGAGTTCTAAACACAATTAGAAAATGTGTGCCACATGAAACACAGAGATGTTCTATCTCTTCCTGGTGTCTCAATCCATCCCCCAACTCTTCCAAAAGACTATCCAAGCTCCATCTAATCTTAGGCTGTGGGTCTCACTGGGTAAAATCTCTGAGGCCAGTTATGCTAGGCTCCTGACTATGAATCCAGGGTAACAGATACAAACATTCCTGCTCTCTTTCAACTATGAGAAGTGGGGGGTCCCTCCTGGGGGGGTTCCCCCCAGGGAACCAACCCGCCCTGGTATCTCAAGTCACTGCAGTACTAGTACATCCTCTCCTTCTGAGGCCAAACCAGATAGCCAAGCTAGGGAAACAGGATTCACAGGAAAGCGTCAGAGTCAGGGTAAGCCTCTAACCTAGTTGTTAGGGGACCTGTGTGAAGACCAAGCTGCACATCTGCTGCATGTGTGCAGGCGAGGGGAGCTGTGATCAGGATATAAAATCAATCAATCAATCAATCAATAAACAGAAAACAAAATAATAAAAATTAAAACTTACACACACACACACAGAGAGGGAGAGAGAGAGAGAGAGAGAGAGAGAGAGAGAGAGAGAGAGAGAGAGAGAGAGAGAGAGTGGCAGGCTTCAGTTTGGTATCTAGAGTTTTGAAAACAGTGCATGATAATCCAGGTAACACACTAGGAAGAAAGTTTGAAGGTTAAGACACCTCTATACTCTGCCACTTCCTACAGCACATTTAGTGAAGAGATTTAGGAAAGGTTGCAGTTTGTCTCTGTTAATTTCCTATGCTTCTGTTTTCTCTTTCTTTTATGTTCTTTTTCAACTTTGGGTGAATTCCTCCCTGATTCTGCTTCCAAATGATTTGACTACTCAAAACATACAATTCCTCTTAATTTATCAAAGTTCTCACTTTGCCCACTAACTGATAAATTTAACCATATTAACTGGGAACAATACCTAATTCCTCATTTCAGAAAATTACATATTAATGGAGTGTTTGTAACAGGGTAAAATAGAGAGGTTTCCACAAGACAGAACAGACCTTTAGAACAGACTTCTGAATAAGCAGCCACATGAGCATTCTCTATCTTGTTTTTGTTATTGTTGTTGTTTTGATTTGGTTTGCTTTTGATTTTTTATTCTTCTTTCATATATTACACTCAGACTTCAGTTTTCTCTTCCTCACCTCCACCCCACCAGGACCTTAATTCCCCCCGCCCCTCTACCCTAGATCCAACCCTTGTCAACCTCTTCTCAGAAAAAGTACAGGTCTCCCAGAAACATCACTAAACAGAGCATAACAACCTACAATAAGACCAGGTACATACCATCACATCAAGGCTGGAAAAAACAACCCAGCAGAAGGAAAAGCGTCCTATGGGTAGGCAAAAGAGTCAGAAACAGGTCCTGTTCCCACTGTTAGGATTACCATAATGACACCAAACTACTCAACAGTACAATATATGTAGAGAACCTAGGTCAGATTCCTTCAGGCTCCCTGATCTCTGTGAGGTGCCATGAGTCCTGGCCAATTGATTTTGTGGGCTGTGTTTTTGTGTTATCCGTGACCCTTCTGGCTCCTCCTCTTCTTTCTTTCTCTCATTTGCAGGTCTCCCCATGCTCTTTTTAAGGTTTGGCCGTTGGATGCTGCATCTTAAAATATCAATTGTTTGATGAAGTCTTTCTGGTCTCTTAGAAGAATCTGAAGATTCTGCTAAGCCCCAGTCCCAGAACATTCTGTACCATGACAAATGTAGGTAGAAGGTTTTATCAATGGTCTAGTATCCCTGTCTTTCCATTTAAAGTCTTGCCCTGTTAAAGAAGATGACTGGTTCAGGCTCAGTAACTCCATTAATAGAATTCTTTGCTAGTGTTACTTTTGTAGATTCCATAGAGTTTTCACCTTGCTCTCAAAAACCCCAAACCTAGTCATTTCACCTAATATTTTCTCTCCCTCCCAACTTGATCTATCCATCCCACATCCCACTCATTCTCAGTCCACTCTCAAAATCTATTCTATTTCCCCTTATCAGAGGAATCCTTTTGTCCCCTCAACAGAAGAATGGGTAAAGAAAACATGATGTGTTTATACAATGGAGTATTAGTCAACTGCTATAGAACAATGATATAAAATTTGCAAGCAAATGGATGGAACTAGAAAAAATATCAGCCCAAATGAGGTAACCTAGACTCAGAAAGACAAAGTGAATGTTGGCTGTAAATTGTAAGGGTCCAAAAATCGCTGAAGACTCCAGACTCAGATTATATGCAAAGACAGAATGTTTATTTGAAGAAACAACCAGCATACAGGAGTCAACCATTCTCCAAAATGGCAATCCCACACAAAGGCACACAGGTCTTCTTATAGGGAAATAGGAAAACTCTCTAGAAGCATTAGGTTATCTAAAATTTCATTGGTGGGTTCTAGAGATCACTGGTCTTCATTCCTATGTCATTAATGTTTAACCATAGGATGAGATAAAGCTTCATAGCACCGATGGCCCGTTCTTGAGGTAAAATGTTTCCCCATTTTTGTGGTTATCCCCAGGCTGCTCATTGTGAGGGGATTTTATAACCGTGTTTCTGTATTTTATGACCCTGAAGCTGGTTCCTTATGACCTTCTTTTAGAAATCAGGCCTGGTCTTTAAGTGGAGACAAATGGGGTTTATATCATACTTTCAAAAGTAAAGAACAATCATGCTACAATCCACAGACCTGGAGGGGAGGGCTTAAGGAAGAACGCAAGAATTTTTTCCTGTGCTTTACTTCAGGATTTACACATTCTTCTAGAGTTCTCAGTGTCACCAAAGACCGAAGGGCTGCATATGGAATTTTCCCAGAGAAGTGTCAGCCTAATCTATTCAACAAGTCTGGTTGTAACTTTTTTTTTAAGTTGCCATGATCTTGATGCTCATCACAGCAGCAGAAAACTGATTAAGACAAACTCTTTATTTGATTAATTTTTCCCTGAGTAAATTGCAAATCTTCCAAAGTATATACTAGTGCATTTATAATTTAAAATATAAATAAAATACCATAACTTTTTTCTTTATTTTGATTGCTAGTCAGATAATGTCTTTCAACAAAGAGACCGCTCCTCTCCTTTACCCTTTCCCTTTCTCCTCGTGTTATTACCTTTTTTGTTTTTATCTCCTCCCCTTCTCTCTTTTTCCTATGTTCTAGGTCAGCTTCTTATATTTTCTGATTGTAGATTTTGACTTATTCCAATTTTGCTAGTAACCATTTGATTAATCTCACTGTGCTACTGATTTTCTTTAATAAGTTATTGTGATCTAATCTCATTTTTATGTAGTTTCTTAATAAATTGTACCTGGAATAAACATTTTGAATTTCTTATCTCATAATTTCTCCACTAGTAAGGTTGCCATACTTGTTTGTTACCATGGTAGATTGGTAACTTTTGAGCTTTGGACACGTCAATAGAGGTTGTATCCTAAAGTAAATGTCTTCCCTTTCCCCAGCTAAGAACATTTTTTCCCACCCAAAGCCTTGTTACTGACTTTCCCTATATTGCCTTTCTCAACATAATCTACATATTCATGAACTTCTAATATTTGTATATTTTTACCATGCAAATTACTTTCTGAGTGAGGCTACTTACTTTATTTTTGACACAATTTTCTGACAGTATGTAGTGTGTAGATACAAAGAATTTATAATTCCTAGACATTTAGCTAGATTGCTTTCAGGTTGGAAATAGTAGTATGTGCTTAGTTAACGATGGCTTTCCTGCCCAGGGGAAGAGCAGGAAAGTTATCCTTGCTCCTCACTGGTTGTAACAGGAAAGCAAGGGGAAGAGTGCAAGAGCAAGGGATGGATATGAGGGGTGGATGAGCAGGATTGAAGTGCACAATGTAACACTCACAAAGAATTAATATAATGTTTTTTTAAAATGGTTTTACAATAGTGCTTTGTCAAACTTGATTTAGAGACCATGGTTCTTAATTATAAATAACTGTGTCTGTATTTTTATGTTTCTTCCATAACTGGCTTAGCTTATATGTTTGTACACACTGTGCTGGCTAGTTTTATGGCAACTTAACACAAGTTGTAACCTTTAAGGAAGAAAAAAAACTTCAATTGAGAAAATGCCTCCAGCAGATTGACTTCTGTGCATTTTCTTCACTATTGATTGATGTGGACCAAGCTCTGGATGGCATAAGAAGACAACTAAGAAACCATGGGTAAAACACCATTAAGCAGAACCTCCTTTGTGGCTTCTGCTTCAGTTCTTAATTTTAGATTTCTGCTCTCTCCAGTTCCTTTTCTGACTTCCTTTGATGATCATAGTGGTGGATTATGATGCAGAAATACAAGCCAAAATAAACGGTTTTCTCCTCATATTGCTTGTGATGTTGGTATTTTTCTATACCAATTGATATCCTATCTAAGATAAGAATCTTCTTGACTTCATTTGCCAATATGATTGAACTATTAGATTATACCAAGAATATATATGGTTAATCTACTCATCAATACTAAATATTTTTTCTTTTTATTCTAAATCACTCTTATGAAATATCATCGCTATCTTGAGGTTTTAGTTTGCATTGCACTAAGGCAAAATTATGTTGCGGGGCGCCGCCTCGCCGAAAAGGAGAACGCCACGCTTCAGGATTCTTCTGACAGCAGTTTTATTGTTACAGCTCCTTTAGTGTTACAGCTCTCTTAGATGGTAGTGTTACAGCTCTCTTAGATGGTAGTGAGGCGAGGGACCCCAAGCCCCAAAAGCTTGTGGCTTATATAGCGCTTTAGGAGATGTGCCGCACACTCGTTGGCTCTTATGATGTCGCCAAATTAGCATACTGGTTTTCGCGCCTTGCGCAGGTGCACATTCAAGCAAGGCTCGCAAGAAGAACCAGGAAGCAGGAAACCGGAGCCATCTTGCGATGGCGGACGCGGCTCCTAACATTATGTTATATGTCAACTACATGGACTTATACATTTTTCTTGGTTTTTATGACTTTTTTCTATTGAGTTATTTTGATAAATTCTGTTTCATATCACATCCACCAGTTTTTTGTTAGCACATTGATATTTTATGATGGAATGTTGATGTTCTTTCTAAATTTTCAAAGTAAGCTCATTATCATACCTACCATTTCCTCTCTTCAGACCATCCCATGTAACAACACTCCAGCCTTATTCTTTACAAGTTTATGGTATCTTCTTTCTTAACTTTTGTTACATGCAAACAAACACATGTATATATATTTTACTACGTAAAAACAAACATACCACATGAATCTCATGAAGAAGGAAGATCAAAGTGTGGGTGCTTCGGACCTTCTTAGAGTAACAAAATAATCACATGAGCAAGTATGGAGACAAAGTATGGGACAGAAATTATAGGAGGGGCCTTCTGGAGACTGCTCCACCTGGGTATCCATCCCATATGCAGTCACCAAAGGCAGATGCTGATGTGGATGCCAGGAAGGGCAGGCTGACAGGAGCTTGATATAGCTGTCTCCTTAGAAGTTTGCCAGAGCCTGATATATACAGAGGTGGATGCTCACAGCTAACCATTGAACTGATCATAGGGTTCCTAATGGAGAAGTTAGAGAGAAGACTGAAGGAGCTCAAGGGGTTTGTGGCCCCATGAGGAAAGCAATAATACCAACCAACCAGAGTTCCCAGGGTCTAAACCACCAGTCTGGGAGCACGTAGGGAGGGACCCTTGGCTCCAGCTCTATATGTAGAGGAGAATGGCCTTGGGACATAGTTGGGAGAGGAAGCTTTTGTTCCCATGAAGGCTAGATGCTCCAGTGTGGTGGAATTCAAGGGCAGGGAAATGGGAGCATGTGGTTTGTTGGGGACACATCCTCGCAGAAGCAGGAGAAAGAGGGATGGGATAGGGAGGCGGTTCCTGGGTGGGGGTGAAATGGGGAAAGGTGATAACATCTGAAACGTAAATTAAATATCCAATAAAAATTAATTTAAAAAACACACAAACTTATATTTCTGGGTGTGTCTGTATGTGTGCATTCCTGTAAATGGCTATTCTTGGTTGTCAGCTTGTCTATATCTGGAATGAACTACAATCTGGAACTGGAGAGCACAGCTGTGATCCAGATTTTGAGCCTGGAAGACACAAATTTCTGACCTGGATCTTGATAAGGCATCTTTGAGGCACAGTGGTCATGAAAATCTTAGGCCCAGGCAAAGTAGTCCATACCTTTAATCCTAGGAGACTGAGGCAAGGAGACCTCTGGGTTCAAGGTCAACCTGGGATAAAGCAAGTCTCACATCCAGTCATGGTGGTCCACACTTTTAATCTGGGCCACGCTTTCTGCTGGAGGGCTATGTAAAGCCATTGGAAGGAGGAAGATTCACTCTTCTTTGACTGCTTGCATTTATTTACTAGCACATTTATTAGAGCCTACTCTTACAGAAGAACAGCTTAAAGAAATAGCCTTGTGGGACTGAGCAATTACTTTATCCTTGGACTCCCCATCCACAGCTGCCCATTGTTGGATTAGTTAGACTACAGACTGTAAGTCATCACAATAAATTACCTCATTATAAAGACATAATTCATAAATTCTGTGACTCTAAAGAACCCTAAGATAATTTCTAAATATATAAATTCAATTTGCTCAGTCTGCCCATTGTTACTTGTATATTTAATTTTTCAAGTATGATTTATTTAGCATTTGATAACCCATTGGTGTGGTCTTCCCTATGGAAGACTCTTTCTCCTGCTCTCAGCAATCCTTGATTGCTTATAGTTTTTGTCTAAAGTAGTTGCCTCTATGGAATTATTTTTGTACTGATTGCAGTAAATTTTTTTTAAATGATATTGGAATCAGCTTGTCAACTACTAAAATAAGTATGTGAGTGTTTTAATTGAAGCTTGCAGAAATCAGGATATTAATTAGAGGACAAATGGATAAGACACATCATTGACACATCCTATTCATCATCAGGAGATTCTTTCTTTAAAGCTTCTCAGGGATGCTTTGTAATTTTTAGTAAGAACCTTTCATATAGACCATAATCAATTCTAAAATGTTTGACAACATTGTAGGTGGAATTGTTTATTTTAGTTTCCAATTATTTCATATAAATACTTGTATAGAGACCTAGTGATCTTTTCCTAATAGGCCTGTTGTGATGATTTATGTCAATTGTCACTTTGACAGGATTTACAGTATAACACTGGAGACAAATATTTTGACATGTCTGTAGAGAATTTTGTAGATTGGGTTAATTGAGCAGAAAAGACATACCTATTAGCCATGGTCATAGCATTTGGAAAACTTCTCCCTTTTAGGTAAACAGACATTTTCTTTTAGATTCTTGCCTTATATGACCCATTGACTCTTTGTAATATCTAGCCACCAAATATGTTGATTAGTTATTTGACATTTTATAACACATTTTACAGTATATTTCCCTAGCTCCCCTTAGCAACAGTAAACTTTGACTTAAAGGGGAATGTTATTTGGGCATTCTTTCCCTCTACTTTTTCCACCCTATAATATGCTATGTTCAGAAATACACTACTGTGTATGTTCAGAATATACACTGTACAAATAAGAGCCAGTCATCTGATTCAGAGCTGGTTCTTAAACTAGAGACACCTCACTAGTATTTTTTCTGAATAAAGCCCATGCTGTCATTGAATCAGTTGTCCTTTCATCTGTCTTTTCTCCTCAATGACCTTATACCACTTTATAAACAGACCACAGCATCACAGCTACCATCCTAGACTCTATATAAAGTCAACTCAGCACCAGTATTAACCACTCTCTTCTTCCTGATTATACTGTAGATGTGGTGTGATCAGTTGCCTCATATTTCTATTATGATACCTTCCAAACCACAATGGACAGTGTCCCTTTTTCCTGAAAGCCAAGATAAAACTCTTCCTTCACTTTCCCCTGTCATGGATTTTGACACAGAAATAAGAAAAATATTAATACAGGTAATCAGTACCAAGATGGAGGATATTTACTATGCTATACTTGACCACTTGGTTCTTAGTGATTCCAAACTGGTTTGGGGAAAGAAATTATGAAATTTGGGTTAGATGGACATGAGAATTCTGTAATCTGATCTAAGTGGATAGTGATCTTTAGAGTGTGAAGAGATCTGTAGAGAATAGTTGCTTAGTGTACAGGTTTCAGATAAAACATGAGCTGTACCAGGGGCTGGCCTAAGGACTTTTGAGGTGTACTCTAGCATAGAATTTTAGTGCATTTTTCTTTTGTCTTGAGAATTTAAATGAGGCTAAATTGAAAAAAATAGACAAGACTGTCGTAGATGGGGTTACTAGTGCTATGATGAAAACTATGATCAACAGCAAATCAGGGAGTAAAGAGTTTATTTGGCTTACAATTCCACATCACCATTCATCATTAAAGAAAGTTGGGACAGGAACTCAAATAGGACAGGAATCTGGACGCAGGAGCTAATGTAGTGGCCATGAAAGGGATGAAGCTTATTAGCTTGCTCTCCATGGCTTGTTCAGCCTGCTTTCTCATAAAATCTAGTACCCAAGGGATTGGGCCACTCACAATGGGCTGGGCCCTCCTCTATCAATCACTAATTAAGAAAATGTCCTCCAGGGTTTCCTACATCCCAATCTTATGAAGGCATTTTTTTAATTAAGGTCTTTCCTCTCCAATGGCTTTAGCTTATGTCAAGTTGATGAAAATCTATCCAACAAAAGGATATACATTCAGAAAATTTCATATCCTACCATAAAGCTAAATATCTTTGCACATCCATATTTATTGCTACTCTACTTATAACAACAAAAAATGGAAACAATCTAGATGCCCCTTAAAAATAATGAACAGATAAAATGTGGTATACCACACAAATAAAATAGTATTCAGCTAGAAAAATAAAAATTGCAGCAGAAATAGGTGGAATTATAATTACAAGCTTAAGGGAGGTCATCCAGACTCAGAAAAAATATACATATTCTTACTCATGTGCATAGTCTAGACTACAATATATACATGTTTAAATGTGACTAGCTATAAATGTGGGTATTGTACAATATTTAGAAAAGGAACAAAGGAAAGGTAATATTAGGAATGAGGCAAGATAAAATACAAGCAAAAAAAGACACGTGAGTGATGGAAAAGAGTAAAAAGCTGATTGTTTTCCTCAGTTCATATTAGTTATAATTTTTCCTATGTTATAGTGGATAAATCTATGATTTTTTTATTGACAGTAAAAGTGTAAACTCTGTGCAAAGCTCTGTGGAAAGAAAATGGCTACTGTCAATTTATAGAAGTTAACTGAGATACATAAAGTTTGAGACTGGGTAAGTATCTTTTGGAAGTGGCTACTGAAATCTAGCTTGTGATTCGCATGTGTGTCTCTGTATGTGTTTTCATGTGTGTTCATTACAATAAGCGATTTTTTATACTGAAAATATGTAAATGAAGTAATTTCTTTTGTAGAATAAATCTCTAGGAATATAGAATTTAGGATGTCATCATTATTGCTAAGTGATTTATTCAGGTCTATAGTGAAAGAAAACAAGTAACAAAGGAAATGAAAATGTCTTTCTCTCTAGACAAAAGAATGAAACAAAAGCTACAGATAAGGCTAATATAAGAAAGCATGTAGGGGGCTGTAGATATAGTGCAGGGGTTAAGAGCACATATCGCTTTTCCAGAAGTCTTGAGTTCAATTCCCAGTAATCACATGGTGGCTCACAACCATCTGTAATGGGATCCCATGCCCTCTTCTGGTATGTCTAAAGATAGCTACAGTATACTCACATATATAAAATAAATAAAATCTTTAAAAAAGGAAAGCATCTACGATGTCTAAAGAGATTGATGACATTATAGAAATACCTCCTTTCCTGCCCTACTTTTATGTGAGCAAAGACACTACCCACTAAAGATTATCATCTAATGAAAATTCAAATTATTTTGAAAGGAGAAAATGAACCTAAAATGGCAATATCATTGAAGAGATTTTATGTTTTAAACATCCACTTATTGAAGTGTTTCCCCAGAGTTGGCAAGGAATGCATTGAAGGGACAATATAACTGTAGTTCAAGTGAGTCAATATATCTTCAGCTGCCAGCTACATCTTTTGGCATGGAGAGTACTAATACTGTAGGCATGAAAGATGCAAAACTTAGGGAGTCCTGGAATCTGGTGCCATAGATTCAGAAAGCCAATGAGGCTAAGCAACATGTGAAAGGGTCAGATTCATTGTAAGGAGACTCAAGAAGCTATTATATGTAGCCATGAAAAGAAATTAAGTTGAAATGGAAACTTCTGGATGTAAGAGATCCTAAGATCATGGGATAAAAACTGAGAAAGTTGCATATACTGTTGCCTAGGGACAGATAATATATGTGGAAAACAGTAGAGCCTAAAGTCTGGCTCTACTTATATCCTTTGGAACCTAGATATTTCTATCACATGTCCCAGGTGCCACGCATTGAGCTGTTGGACTCTTTGTTTGCATTCAGTCTTTCTTTGGTTTCATATTTTATTTCTATACCTTCATTCTTCCCCTTTGAAACAGAAATGTTTGCTATGTGCCATTGTACATTGGAACTGTATATTTTGTTTGGGATTTAGAAGATCACAGCAAAGAAATTGTGTTACGTTTCAGAAAAGACTTAGCACTTTTATAATTCTTTGGAAAACTTTAAAGACTATGAGAATTTTCACTATTATTTACTTACTTATTTATTTATTTATTTATTTATTTATTTTTATACATGTGAAAAATGTACTTGAGTGATGTCTGCACAGATTAGAAAAGCATTTTGAACACATTGGATTTAAAAGCAATTGTGAGACATCATGTGAACAGAAAATACTTTTTTTTTTTACTCTTTTTTTTTTTTTATTGGATGATTTATTTACATTTCCTATGTTGTCCCCTTACCCCATCCCCCACAACCCCCTCGGAACCCCCAATCCCCTCGCCCCTCCTCCTTCTTCTCTGTGGATGTAACCTCTATCTACACCCCCCCACTCCCACCTCCCCACCCTCAAAATTCCCACCCCCTGGGGCATCCAGCCTTCATGAGGTCAAGGTTCTCTTCTTCCACCTATGCCCAGCAGGGCCCTCCACTTTTACATATTCAGCTGAAGCCCTGGATCCCCCCCTAAGTGCTCCCAGGCTGGTGATTTAGACCCTGGGAGCTGTGGTTGGTTGGTATTGTTGCTCTCCTCATGGTGCCACAAACCCTTTCAGCTCCTTCAGTCTTCACTCTAACTCCTCTATTGAGAACCCCATGATCAGTTCAATGGCTAGTTGTGAGCATCTGCCCCTGAATATGTCTGACTCTTGAAGGCCTCTGAGGAGATATCCATATCAGGCTCTTATCAGCATGCACTTCCTGTCTTCCACATCAGCATCTACCTTTGGTGATTGCACATGGGATAGATACTCAGGTGGGGTGGTCTTGAGACGGCCCCTCCTTCAGTTTCTGTCCCTCACTTTGTCTCCATATTTGCTCCCTTGAGTATTTTGTTGCTCCTTCTAAGAAGGACCGAATCACCCTCACTTGGTCTTCCTTCTTTATGGGCTTCATGTGGCCTGTGAGTTGCATCTTGGGCATTTCAAGGTTCTAGGCTAATATCCAATAATCAGTGAGTGAATACCATGTGTCTTCTTTTGTGATTGGCTTACCTCACTCAGGATGATAATTTCTAGTTCCATCCATTTACCTAGGAACCTTTCGAATTCATTGTTTTTAATAGCTGAGTAATACTCCATTGTGTAAATATACCACATTTTTTGAATCCATTCCTCAGTTGAAGGACATCTGGGTTCTTTCCAGCTCCTGGCTATTATAAATAAGGCTGCTATGAACATAGTTGAGCATATGTCCTTGTTATATGTTCGAGCATCTTCTGGGTATATGCCTAGGAGTGGTATAGCTGGATCCTCGGGTAATGCTATGTCCAATTTTCTGAGGAACCGCCAGACTGATTTCCAAAGTGGTTGCACCATCTTGCAGTCCCACCAACAATGGAGGAGTGTTCCTCTTTCTCCACACCCTCGCCAGCATCTACTATCACCTGAGTTTTTAATCTTAGCCATTCTGACTGGTGTGAGATGGAATCTCAGGGTTGTTTTGATTTGCATTTCCCTGACGACTAAGGATGCTGAACATTTCTTTAGATGCTTCTCGGCCATTCGAGTTTCTTCTGTTGAAAATTCTTTGTTAAGCTCTATACCCCATTTTTTAATAGGGTAATTTGGTTGTCTGGAGTCTAATTTCTTGAGTTCTTTGTATATATTGGATATTAGCCCTCTATCAGATGAAGGATTGGTAAAGATCTTTTCCCAATTTGTTGGTTGTCGTTTTGTCCTATTGACAGTGTCCTTTGCCTTACAGAAACTTTGCAATTTTATGAAGTCCCATTTGTCAATTCTCGATCTTAGAGCATATGCCATTGGAGTTCTGTTCAGGAACTTTTCCCCTGTGCCCAAGTATTCGAGGCTTTTCCCCACCTTCTCTTCTATTAGTTTCAGTGTATCTGGTTTTATGTGGAGGTCCTTTATCCACATAGACTTGAGCTTTGTACAAGGGGATAAGAATGGATCAATTTTCATTCTTCTACATGTTGTCTTCCAGTTGAACCAGCACCATTTGTTGAAAATGCTGTCCTTTTTCCACTGGACAGTTTTAGCTCCTTTGTCAAAGATCAAGTGACCATAGGAGTGTGGGTTCATTTCTGGGTCTTCAATTCTATTCCATTGATCTTCCTGCCTGTCTCTGTACCAATACCAGGTAGTTTTTATCACTATTGCTCTGTAGTACAGCTTGAGGTCAGGGATGGTGATTCCTCCAGAAGTTCTTTTATTGTTGAGAATAGTTTTCGCTATCCTGGGTTTTTTGTTATTCCATATGAATTTGAGAATTTCCTTTTCTAACTCTGTGAAGAATTGAGTTGGGATTTTAATGGGGATTGCATTGAATCTGTAGATTGCTTTTGGCAAGATGGCCATTTTTATTATATTAATCCTGCCAATCCATGAGCATGGGAGATCTTTCCATCTTCTGAGATCTTCTTCAATTTCTTTCTTCAGAGACTTGAAGTTCTTGTCATACAGGTCTTTCACTTGCTTGGTTAGATTCACACCAAGGTATTTTATATTATTTGCAACTATTGTGAAGGGTGTCATTTCCCTAATTTCTTTTTCAGTCTGTTTATCTTTCATGTAGAGGAAGGCTACTGATTTGTTTGAGTTGATTTTATAACCAGCCACTTTGCAGAAGTTGTTTATCAGGTTTAGGAGTTCTCTGATGGAAGTTTGGGGGTCACTTAAGTATACTATCATATCATCTGCAAATAGTGATATTTTGACTTCTTCCCTTCCTATTTGTATCCCTTTGACTTCTTTTTGCTGTCTAATTGCTCTGGCTAAGACTTCCAGTACTATATTGAATAGGTAGGGGGAGAGTGGGCAGCCTTGTCTAGTCCCTGATCTTAGTGGGATTGCTTCAAGTTTCTCTCCATTTAGCTTGATGTTGGCTACTGGTTTGCTGTAAATTGCTTTTACTATGTTTAGGTAGGGGCCTTGAATTCCTGATCTTTCCAAGACTTTTATCATGAAGGGATGTTGAATTTTGTCAAATGCTTTCTCAGCATCTAGTGAGATGATCATGTGGTTTTTTTCTTTAAGTTTGTTTATATAGTGGATTACATTGATGGATTTCCGAATATTGAACCATCCCTGCATTCCTGGGATAAAACCTACTTGATCATGATGGATGATTGTTTTGATGTGGTCTTGAATTCGGTTTGCTAGAATTTTATTGAGTATTTTTGCATCGATGTTCATAAGGGAGATTGGTCTGAAGTTCTCTTTCTTTGTCGGGTCCTTGTGGGGTTTGGGTATGAGTGTAATTGTAGCTTCATAGAACAAATTGGGTAGTGTTCCTTCTGTCTCTATTTTGTGGAATAGTTTGAAGAGAATTGGTATTAGGTCTTCCTTGAAGGTCTGATAGAATTCAGCACTAAAACCATCTGGTCCTGGGCTTTTCTTAGTGGGGAGGCTTTTGATGACTGCTGCTATTTCCTGAGGGGTTATGGGACTATTTAGATGGTTTATCTGCTCCTGGTTTAACTTCGGTACCTGGTATCTGTCTAGGAAATTGTCCATTTCATCCAGGTTTTCCAGTTTTGTTGAGTATAGGCCTTTGTAGTAGGATCTGATGATTTTTTGAATTTCTTCAGTTTCTGTTGTTATGTCTCCCTTTTCAGTTCTGATTTTATTAATTTGGATACTGTCTCTGTGCCCTCTGGTTAATCTGGCTAAGGGTTTATCTATCTTGTTGATTTTCTCAAAGAACCAACTCCTGGTTTTATTGATATTTTGTATTGTTCTTTCTGTTTCTATTTGGTTGATTTCAGCCCTGAGTTTGATTATTTCCTGCCTTCTACTCCTCCTGGGTGTATTTGCTTCTTTTTATTCTAGAGCGTTTAGTTGTGCAGTCAACTTGTTAGTGTGTGCTCTTTCCAGTTTCTTTTTGTAGGCACTTAGAGCTATGAGTTTTCCTCTTAGCACTGCCTTCATGGAGTCCCACAAATTTTGGTATGATGTGTCCTCATTTTCATTGAATTCTAAAAAGTCTTTTATTTCTTTCTTTATTTCTTCCTTGACCAAGTCATCATTGAGTAGAGAGTTGTTCAGTTTCCATGTGTACGTGGGTTTTCCATTGTTTTTGTCATTATTAAAGACCAGTCTTAGTCCGTGGTGATCTGATAAGATGCAAGGGATTATTTCAATCTTTTTGTATTTGTAGAGGCTTGTTTTGTGACCAATTATATGGTCTATTTTGGAGAAGGTACCATGAGGTGCTGAGAAAAAGGTATATTCTTTTGTTTTAGGATGAAATGTTCTATAGATGTCTGTTAAGTCCATTTGGTTCATAACTTCTGTTAATTTCAAAGTGTCTCTGTTTAGTTTCTGTTTCCATGATCTGTCCATTGCTGACAGTGGGGTGTTGAAATCCCCCACTATTATTGTGTGAGGTGTAATGTGTGTTTTGAGCTTTAGTAAAGTTTCTTTTATGTATGTAGGTGCCCTTGCATTTGGAGCATAGATGTTCAGAATTGAGAGTTCACCTTGGTAGATTTTTCCTTTGATGAGTATGAAGTGTCCTTCCTTATCTTTTTTGATTAATTTTGGATGAAAGTCGATTTTATTTGATATTAGAATGGCTACTCCAGCTTGTTTCTTGGGACCATTGGCTTGAAAAGTTGTTTTCCACCCTTTTATTCTGAGGTAGTGTCTGTCTTTGTCACTGAGGTGCGTTTCTTGTATGCAGCAAAATTCTGGGTCTTGTTTGTGTATCCAGTCTGATAGTCTGCGTCTTTTTATTGGGGAATTGAGACCATTGATGTTAAGAGATATTAAGGAAAAATGATTGTTGCTTCCTGTTATTTTTTTTTTATTAGAGGTAAATTTATGTTTGTATCTTTTTTGGGGGTTGTTGGAAGATTACTTACTTGCTTTTCCTAGGTTGTCGTTTCCCTCCTTGTGTTGGCATTTTCCATCAATTATCCTTTGAAGTGCTGGGTTTGTGGGAAGATATTGTGCAAATTTGGTTTTGTCATGGAATATCTTTGTTTCACCATCTATAGTGATTGAGAGTTTTGCTGGGTATAGTAATCTGGGCTGGCAATTGTGTTCCCTTAGTGTCTGTATGATGTCAGTCCAGGCTCTTCTGGCTTTTATAGTCTCTGGTGAGAAGTCTGGTGTAATTCTTATAGGTCTGCCTTTATATGTTACTTGACCTTTTTCCCTTACTGCTTTTAGTATTTTTTCTTTGTTTTGTGCATCTGATGTTTTGATTATTATGTGACGGGAGGTATTTCTTTTCTGGTCTAGTCTATTTGGTGTTCTGTAGGCTTCTTGTATGTTTATGGGCATCTTGTTCTTTAGGTTAGGGAAGTTTTCCTCAATAATTTTGTTGAAGATATTTACTGGCCCTTTAAGTTGGGAATCTTCATTCTCATCTATACCTATTATCCTTAGGTTTGGTCTTCTCATTGTGTCCTGGATTTCCTGGATGTTTTGAGTTAGGAGTTTTTTGCATTTTGCATTTTCTTTGACAACTGTGTCAATATTTTCCACCGTATCTTCTGCATTTGAGATTCTCTCTTCTATCTCTTGTATTCGGTTGGTGATGCTTGCGTCTGTGACTCCTGATCTCTTTCTTAGGTTTTCTATCTCCATGGTTGTCTCCCTTTGAACTTTCTTTATTGTTTCTATTTCTAGTTTCAGATCCTGAATGTTTTTGTTTAATTCCTTCTTTGTGTTTTCTTCCATTTCTTTAAGGGATTTCTGTGATTCCTCTTTAAGTGCTTCTATCTGTTTACTTGTACTCTCCTGTATTTCTTTAAGGGAGTTACTTAATTCCTTCTTATAATCCTCTATCATCATCATGAGAAGTGATTTTAACTCTGAATCCTGCTTTTCAGGTGTGATGGGGTGTTCAGGGCTTGCTATATTGGGAGAATTGGGCACTGATGATGCCAAGAAACTTTGGTTTCTGTTGCTTATGTTCTTGCGCTTGCCTTTCGCCATCTGGTTAACTCTAGTGGTACCTGCCCTCACTGTGTAAAACTGGAGTCTGTATTTCCAGTTATCTTGCTTATTGCAGAGCTCCTCAGAGTCCAGAGGTCTCTGTGGTCTTATGCTCCTAATCTCCTGGGTGGAATAACTCCTGGGACTCAGGCCACCTCTTGGATCTGGAATTCCTTCTGCTCTGATTGCAGTGGGTCCTCGATGACTCAGGATTCAGTTTCAGCTGCTCTGAGTGCAGTGGCTCCAGCTGCTCTGAGTGCAGTGGCTCCTGGATGACTCAGGATTCAGTTTCTCAACAGGACAGGAGCAGACCGACTCTGTGTCAGCTGCTCTGAGTGCAGTGGCTCCTGGATGACTCAGGATTCAGTTTCTCCACAGGACAGGAGCAGACCAACTCTGTGTCTGCTCCAGCCCAGAGGACCAGGCAGGGGCAGAAGGGAAGTGGAATTCCGGAGGGGCGG
>NW_021620542.1:1028900-1046032 GCF_004785775.1 Grammomys surdaster
TCCTGGATGACTCAGGATTCAGTTTCTCAACAGGACGGGAGCAGACCGACTCTGTGTCTGCTCCAGCCCAGCGGACCAGGCAGGGGCAGAAGGGCCAGAAAATACTTTTAACCACAGAGCCATCTGTCCAGATCTGACTATGAGGTCTTTTGAAGATTGAAATAATGATTTTTTATTATAATTTGGCTATAAGTTTATAGCGACAAAGGTATAAAATTGTGACTTTAAAATGACACATTTGAATATCAAGTTGACAAGGGAAGACCTAGGGTAGATTACATTATTTATCTACTTGATGTAATCAATACAAACCTCTGCATATATAGATGAAGGAATTTTCCAATTAGGCTAATTGAGATGGGTCAAGATGGAATAAACTTCTAAGACAAGTGTGGTCCAACATGTGAACCACTATTCTGGTTGCCTTTTACCACAGTCTGAGTAGTTTTGGTGTGTCCTTTAACCATGTCAGTCGGAAGTTTCTAAAACCTTAACAAAATAAGTCCTCCCTCCCTTAATCAGTTTCAGATAGTTACTTGATTACAGTGATGATTACCTAAAAGCACATTTATTGTGCTACTGTTAAGTACGAATGGCTGGAGGATTTTCATACACACCATCATTAGGATAAGTAAAGTCAACTATATCACTAATGTGCTTTGAATGTTTATCAAAATTTTATCATAAAAATTTTAATTGTTTTATCTGTATCTGTCAACTTGATATAATCTAGAACCATCTGAAAGATGGATTTCTGGTAGATTATGTTATTTAAAAAAGAAAAACCTATCTTAATTTCAGAAAAGACCGTTCCCTGGTAAAGGGATCTTGCACTATAAATTATAGATAATAAAATGAACAGTAGCATAATTCATTGCTCTCTGGTCCTGATTTGCTGTGTGATGTGTCCAGCAGATTCTAGTCCTTGCTGCCTTGACTTCTAGCCAAAATGGGCTATAAATGGATCCATATTCTAAAATCAACCATCTTTCTCTTAAGTTGTTTGGATCAGATCATTTTATAACAGCACGCAGAAAAGAAACTGATGTGGCATCTCTTCTGATTTTAAGTAAAATCATACTGGTGGTTTAAATATGTTCAACTTTTCATATCTGTAAAGAATATTGCTCGGCTATGAAGTAAGAAATTAAATTTGCTTGCTTTTCCTAAAAGGAATTTTAAGTAGTTCTTAATAATTGTTTACCTAACTTATCCAGCTTACCTTTAGTTTTGGGAGATAGGGAATGTCACTGGATATGGAGTTCCTAATTGACAGGTTTTCTGTTGTTTTGTTTTGTTGTTTTATTCTACTCTTCAAAGTGCTTGATGGATGTATTTTGACCTTCATGCTTTCACCTGATAAATGCATAGTCACTCCGACATATTTCTCTTCAAATAGCATTTTGTTGTTTTGTCCTACATGCTTTCAAAATTAGTTATTTGTGTTCACATCTTCTCCATAGAATTAAGATTATGAATTCATAGACTTTTCATATAAGATCATAAGATCCAATGATATTTTGAATCCTTCATGTGTGTTTCTCCAAATTAGCTGTTGTGTCTTTATAGCACCATTTGTCATCTGTTCCTTTGTTTCTTTCTGGAGGACTCATGTCATTGAGAGCATATAAGTTCTCCCATTCCATGTCCTAGTTCACTGACATTTTTCTCTGCTGGTGGACTGATTCCACCCACTCTTCATATCAGGCAACTTATCCTTTTTAATTCTCAAAATTTACAAATTTATTTTTAAATATTTTTATTTCTGCTTTGAAATATTTCATCTTATATACTGGATTCCTAATTTACTCATTTGTTCATTATTCATTAATTAATGATATTAACCATATCTCTGAAAATCTTGATCTATTTTTAGCCACTAAACTGGAAGTATACCTGTGGTAGAAATCTCCAATATTATTATTCTTTTTTAATTATTTGAATATGATCATAGATGTGTTCCATGATCCTGAGTTAAAGGTGACCCAAATTCACTGGCCATTTTCAATGCTTGAACTATGGTCTTAAAGTGACAGTGCTCAGACTGTACCTGCCTTTTAGTGTCATGTATATCAATATACACAGGTTCCTAAAGTAAAGTTCTAAACTTCCTTTATTTGAAAATGCCACTAGTATGGAAATAACTTGCATTGGGTCCATATCTGACATAGAAAAATGGTTATCTATTCACTATGTTTTCTTGGAAAGCCTTTTCTTTTGTTTTATGCTTACCAGAGGTGAACCCAGGGTGTTTGGTTAACTATAGTATCTGCCATGTCACTATTGTCCTCTGACCTTAATTATTGAAAATATACATTGTATTTCTGGTACTGTATATGACAGATCATATTTTATATTTTATTCTGGATATTTCAAACATTATTTTATAAAAACTAATGGTTTTCATATAACCCTGTGAAAGGAATAACTTTATAAAAAAATACAATCTTTTTGAAAGTCAAGGTGGTAACTTTGATTAGGCAGAAAATACAAAACTGCATTTTATCTACAATGGAAAATTAGTTCTTTGTCATGTTTTCTTATTTCATAAAAAATATTCATTATTCAATACTTACCAGGTTACTAGATCCAAGTTAACACCAAGAACCTAAGTTTCTCAGTCTTGAATGTCTTTAACCATCTTGGAAATATAGCCCTAAAGGCCTTCTTTATAATTCTATGAGCTAGATTGGTCACAACGTTTTTTAATGATTGAGCTGCCCTAAAGTCAGCACTAGACTGTCCTCAGGCTAAAACTCTATACATAGAAAATGCAGTCCACATGATTCTACTTCAAACTCTGCATGCATCTTTCACTCTACAAAACCTTTTAATGGTTTCCATATTTACTGCAGGATTGGTTGTAGTTAATGGATATGGTTGGTATGGTGTGTTGATGCTCTCTGTATACATTTTAGCTTAGGAATTAAACTTAAATTTTATTTTTGTATTTACCTGAATGGTACTTTCCTGTGGTTGTAGAATGTAACTTACATCACAGAAAAATACTCCTGCTTTTTATCACTGTTAGTGACAAAATCAAGAAAAGGAAATAATATGTATTAAGCACATATCATAATTTTCTATGATATATATGTTAGTAAAGAATGACCTTTGCTTGTGTCATGTAGTAGAAAAAGCAAATGTATTAGAAATCAGATTTTTATGTTATTGTTTTATTCAAAAAAATTTTGAGAAGGTGTATGTTATCACTGTTTTGTTACACTATGTTCTTAACTTACAGACATACATAAAATTTTGATCCATTTTAAGACTTCCCCAATATTTTACTTTTATTTCTAATTATTAATTAACACATTGCATAAAATATTTCTTTATGTATTTTTTCTCTCAGTTTTCCAACACAAGGAGGAAAAAGACAGCATCATATCTTTACTTTATAAGGAAGGGATGCAATTTTCCCCAAGCACATTTCACAAAGGATGCATGATTGAATGGCCAAGCAAATTTTTGGTGATTTTTCTTTTGAGTGCGACATCAGGCAGTGCTGATAAAACCACTCAAGATGATGAATATGGCATTCTTGGCAGTTATATTTCCTGTGACCATATAGATTAGACACAAATACTACTCTAGAGACTTGCAGCTTTGCATAGTTACTATATCACTACTGTCAACTTCCCAGAAGACACACTGACCTTTCTTAATCAGGGCATCATTTGGAAGACATGGCAATGGAGATTCTTGACAATTCTCAAGCTTGAAAAGCATCCTCTGCATGTAAAGATGCCCTGTGCACACAGCTCATGATTTCCATCTTCTTCTGACTTGTCATTAATGGTTCTATGCTGACCCTGCATATATTTTTTAACATGCAAGAATGCAATGATTAGCAGTTTCTGGATTACTGTCTAAGGATTTATGATTATCTTCATAGCTTGTCGAATTAAAAAGGTTTCCCAAAGGATCAGAAGCACATTATGATACTAGCTTCCATTTTTAACATATGTCCTGGGGTAAATTTAATATAGTGGTGGCTGCATTAAAACAGGCACTCCTTCTACTTAAGAAATACATAACTCATTAACTAACAAATATTTTTTCTCACCTAATGGAAAAATAAAATAAGTACATCAACCAAGAAGTGGAAAAGAGAAAGAGACAAGAAAAAGAAAATAATTGACATAAATACCAAATGGCCAGTGATTCTTACAGATATTTAATTAGACCACCAAGTTAGCTTTCTTTCCTAAAGTGCTAATATTTCCATTCCTGGTGATACTATTTGATACTTTCTTGCCATGAAAGCTAAAAATAGAAACATGTAAAAGATGAGATTGATTCATTATTTTTCTCTACTTCAGAGACACAAAATATATCTGTCGACATGGTCTGAAAATCTTTTAACAGTTCTGTAAGTACGTGTGTGTGTGTATGTGTATGTGTGTGTGTGTGTGTGTATGTGTGTGTGTGTGTGTGTGTGTGAATGAGTGAGAGAGAGAGAAAGATAGAGACAGAGATAGAGACAGAGAATGTATGTATGTAAGAGACTCCCCATAGTGAATTCAAACACCACACTCACACTCTTTACTCTGCCTACTAAGTCCTGTAATTGCCTGAGAACATCAACATGCTCACACATTTTGGGACTTGGTTATTTGTCATATCAATAAATTAGTTTCCTATTCTTTTCATGAATCCCTTGTAAACAATACCCTTAGCACTTGGAAACAATGTTCTCAGGGAATAATCCCTACACATTTGGTCCTTTATTGTCTCCTGTCAAATACAGGACTATATTTATACCTATATTATCAAAATGTTCCAAAACAAGTATAGAAGGTACATCAAAGATATCATTGAAATTTATTATTTTGAGAATAATAAAGAGATCACAAAGAAACCTAAAAAATATTAAAAAGGATTTGCAAAAAGCCTATTTGACTCATTGTT
Organism: Grammomys surdaster; assembly: GCF_004785775.1. Classification (NCBI taxonomy): domain Eukaryota; kingdom Metazoa; phylum Chordata; class Mammalia; order Rodentia; family Muridae; genus Grammomys; species Grammomys surdaster. The sequence goes on from NW_021620542.1 coordinate 1,033,815, forward strand.
TCTAAGTCTGATTTTCTACCTTCAGTTCTCCATCCTATTGGGTTCAAAACTGTATACCAAATCATACTAACTTGAAGCTCAAAATTAGCAGATTTGAATTTGGGTATTATACTCATACTGAACTCCAAGGTTTATTCTAAGTGTTGATAGAACCAAATGGCACAGTGCTGACTGCATCACTTCATCACCAGCCCAGTTCATCATCTGCATCTCATTGTCTGATTTTTTTCTTTGTTTGTTCATTTTTATTTTATTTTTATTTTGTCTCTGACAAGCCATGCCAATTTTCATCTCAGGAATCTACACTCCTGACTAGAATGCATTTCATCCAGGTTTTCCCTCAAACCCTTGTCCCAGTTCCTTTGCATCTTTGCCCAAGTACCTTATAATCATCATGTTGTTAATACATTCTATTTACCCCAACCTACTGTTCAATTACTTTTACTTTACCTGAATGTAGTCTTCCAACTTTGTAAGTTGTAAGGTTCTATATTAGATTTTTTTTTAAGGCTTGCATGCTAATTTTCCACTAGGAAACCATAGAATGTATCAATTTGTGTCCTTGCATATGTGAAACTGTATTGTGAAACTAAGAAAAAGACTTCAGATTTTCTTTTTCATATTCATGTATATGGCTTTTCCCTTCTTCCTTCTGGATATTCTCAAGATCTGTTCTCTCTACTGTCTCCTCTTTTTCTCTTTCTCTTTTCCTCTTTTCCCATTCCTCCTTTCTCATTCTTTTTCACTAATGGTTTTGTGTAGTTGAAGGATACTATACCTTAAAGCAGGTTTCCCTTTTTATCTTTCTTCTTAATAGAAAGACTTTGAGGTTTTTGTTGTTGTTTGTTTGTTTGTTTGTTTGTTAAAGTGCTGAGTTTTAATAGAATTATATTTTATTTTTTCTGACATCTTTTTCAAATTTCCTGATATTGTAGATTTTTCCTGAAATGTATCTTCTTACCAAAATGTCTCCTATAGGACAGAAATTAAGAGTAACAATTGAAAATGAGACTGTATTAAATAATAAAACTTTTTTACACTATAGGAAAATTGTCATTTGGAGTGGTGAGGCAACCTGGAGAATGGAAGGAAATATTTTTCTGCAGAACACCCAAACGATTATGTCAAAAATATGTGCAGAAATCACAAAAGTAAACACACACACACACACACACAATTGAATGAAAAAAATTGGTTGAAAAATGAACAAAAGTTCCACAAAAGAACAAGCATCTGAAAGAGTCAGATGCAGATATTTACACTGAACAAGTGGACAGAAGCTGCTGACTCCTGTAGTTGAATTAGGAAAATCTAGAAGAAGCTGATGAGGAGAACAACCCTATAGGAAGACCAGCAGTTGCAATGAACCTGAACCCCTGGGATATCTCAGATTTTGAACCACCAACTAAACAGCATACACCAGCTGATATGAGGCCCCCAACACATATACAGCAGAGGACTGCCTGGTCTGGACTCAGTCAGAGAAGATGTACCTAACCCTTGTGAGACTTAGGGCCCCAGGGAGTGGGGATGTCTGGTGGGGTGGAGGTTGGGGACATCCTCATGGAGATGGGGGAAGATTGTGGGATGTGTAACAGTCAGAGAGTAGGAGATAAAGTCTAGACTGTAAAAAAAAATTAAATAAGGAAAAAAATGGATAAATGTTTTTAAAACAAAAATATAAAATAGCTGACAAAAAATCTTTAATACACACTCAACATCATTGGTTATCAGGGAAATGCAAATTAAAGCCTATAAGATTTCACATCATCTCAACCATAATTGCCATAAGGACTTCAAAGGACAATGAATGTTAACGCAGGTGAGGAGAAGGGTACTCCTATAAACTGTTGGTGGGAGTGTAGTATTTTTCAGTCACTTTCAAAACCAGTTTGGAAGTTTCTAGAAAATAACTAATTGTAGAACTACTGTAAAAACCAGTTCTATGCTACTCCTGGAAGTAATATCAGAGTACACTGTATTGTGTCCTCTCCGGCCGTTTCTAGCCAGTGCTCTACCAGAAACCATAGTCCCACAGTGTCTTTCTTGACAGAACTAAATATAATTTGACTTAAATTTGGATTGGCCTCCTCAAAGAAGACAGTGAGATGAAGAATGTTTTAAAAGGTGCTCAAGCATTACCAAGGAGTGACAATAAAAGATTGAACCAGTGGTCTATGAAGGCAAAAAGAGGAAGCACAGATGTGATATACAGGGCTGGGAAGAGGGTTCCATCAGTAAAGAGCTTTGCTGCAATAGCATAAGGACCTAAATTGGAATGCTAAGCATCAATGTAAAACTGGATGTGATAGTATGTGCCTGCAATGCTAGAATTAAAGAGATGGAGAGGAGGAGGGCAGGGGCTTGCTGGTAAAACACTCTTGCCATATCAGTGAATACTTGGTAGAGACAAGATATCTTCTTTCAAAAGTAAACTGATGGATGATAGAGAAACAGTTTCAATATTAAATTGTGGACTTTACTTTTATGCACACAGCTGCTTAAAAATGTACACACTCAGAATACCAAATTCAGGAGTCAGTTTACTTCCACAGTGGCGTTCAGGGATCAAAATCAGATTATGCTTTTATAATGAATGGTCCCAATACCCACCCATTCACCCCTCCACACACGCATATATGCAGGAGAAAGAGACAGAGAGAGAGACAGACAGAGAGAGAGACAGAGACAGAGAGAGAGACAGAGACAGAGAGAGACAGAGACAGACAGAAAAGAGATTGGTAATGCCAAGTACATCACAGTATTATTTAGGTTTAGCTGTGCACAGGAGCTTATGAAAATCAATATTGAATCATATACAATGAAGAAAAGTGGCAGCTTTCAAGTACAGAGGCTTTTAAGTCAGTGAGTCACTGGGTAATAGTCTTTCTGGCTTATACCCACATGCAGTGTGCACTATTGGTTAAAACTGGTCATTTCACAGTGAAGTTGCTGTTAGTTGTAACCCATGAAGAGGTAAATGGAGACCATGCATCTGGAAATTCTAAGTATATTGATCAGAAGGAAATTGAAAGCACTGTCACAAGATGCCTTTCACATTTTTCTAAAATTTCCTTAAAACTTTGGCTTTCTTTTTAGTAACATTGAAACTTTACATTTTGTATCTTTCTTTTATATCCTCTTACATTTTTAACTAGAATTGGTAAAATAGACATTAAATTTCCTTTATTAATAGTCTTAATGTTTTCATATGGAGTTATGATATAATGGAAAAATAATGAGTAATTTTAGAAAGGAACACTAAAATAATTTTTTACTATAAAGGGATACTTATAATTTAATTAAAATATTAATAATAGCAATTGAATTAAATACACCAACCTAGTAAAAATGTTGGTGAACTTTCCCCTCCTACCATAAAGAACTGCAGTAAGCCAAGTACTTGGCTCATGGGACTGCATACAAATTCTGAGATACTTCTCATGACAGGTGAAGACAGGAAAGGAAAGAAGTTGACTGAGGTAGTTATGGTTCAATAACAAAATATAGATTATAATTGTATCTTCCATTACTTCTTAATAAAGACATTCATTAATGAAAATGGCAGACTCCATTCTATTTCATACCTTTACTTTTTTGAAAATTTGTGGACGTTAAGAAGAATTTAAAAAGTTTAAATTTATTCCCATGGAGTATAATGAATTGCAAAATTTAACAACAAGAGAATGACAATGTTCTATAATATTTGTAATTTTATTTTTTGTTCCAAATATTGTCTTATATATCAGCAGGTAACCTATTTTATCCCAACTAAGGTTTTATGTATTTGTGAAGATTCATATAAAGTCTTTAATATTATTATAAAAAGTCACATATCACATATTTTTTCTCAGAATACTAATTATATTTCAAGTTTCTGATGATTTTAAAATGTACTATTGATTTCCCATAAATCTTGAACAATCTCTGGTTTCCTGACAATTATAGAATTTAGAAATACTGATAATAAAGTAAGAATAAAGTAAATGTTATCTAGAAATTAATGAATAACAAATTTCCAAGTGTAAAATAATTTTGACTACCTTTATAATTTTATTCATGCCTAACTGTATGAGATGGGAACAAAAACTAACCAACTTCATTACAGTGAAAATAAATGTTGATTTGATTCCTGTCAAATTCCTCTAGAGCAGAACAGGAAGAAAATAGGATTATACTTGATAAATACACATCTAATGTGAATTGCAAAGACTTTAAAGGTCCTTACTCAGACAATGCAATACACAAAATATTAATAATGGAAAAAAAGGGTTGTGAGTGGCATTGTTTTCTAATTCATGTACCTTGAAAATATTACTAAATTAAATTATATTTTTGTTTTGAATTATAAACATTTGTTTTTATATACGCGTGTTACACATGTATATGTGGTTTTGGTCATATGCCCATGGACTGCTACCTGGAATTTGAGGTTAGAGTAAGTTCAGTAGTCAATTTTCCACTTCCACACTGGGATCCAAGGATAAACACAGGTCACTGGGTTTACTGGGCAACTGTTTTCCTACTGAGCCCCTTGAATGTCCTTTTATCATATAAGCTGAAAAATCTTAAAGGAGAAAGAGCTTAATTTGTCATTCAATAATAGAGTGCAGTGACATAGAGGTGCAACAAGTGCTTCAAACAACTAGTCATGTTGTACACAAAGTCAGCAAGCAGAGTCATTGATAAATGCTCTGCTCAGTTCCCTTTGTCCTTCCCCAGTTCAGGATCCCAGCCCAGGGTGAACTTGTGAGTACATATTCTTAGCTCAGTTAACCTAATCAAGACAATTCCCAAAAGGTAAGATACTAGGCTAATTTAATGAAGATAAACCCTCACTTTTGTGCCAGGGGGCCTGTTTCCTAGGTGATTTTAGAACTTGTTAAATTAACAACACTTACTGTTGTTATTTTGTTGGAAGATGTGTTATCTAGTCTCCTTATTTATCAGATCTAGTCTAAGAACCTATTTTCTTTCTATGGGAAAGATAAGTCTTTGAGCAATGGCTATGCTTTGATTACTCTCATTTCATTGGAACTGGTATCATTTCTTTACTGTGTTATCCACTGTTCTTAGTCCTAAGCAGACCCTTACTTTACAAGAAAGGAATCCAGGCCCTATCCTCATTATGGTCTATATCTCTACCTGCATTCAGAGGATCACACACATGCACAAACACACACACACACACACACACACACACACAGCTCTGCCTGTCTCCCAGGGAGGACTTTTATATCCAGGAACACAGGTGAGATACTTGCACCCATCTGAGTACCAGCTGAGACCTCTTAGAACCGAACAGACGTGAGTTCTGTACAACACTGTCTCCCTTTTCTTAACTCTGCCTGCATCTAGGCAGATCTGGGCATGCCCCACAGCTCTGCCTGTCTCTCAGGAGGCCTGCTATAACCAGGGTCAAGGAACGCCTGCTAGAACTAGAGTCACAGCTATGGTTGCCTCCTGGGAGGCCTGCTTCAATCCAAGACACCCAGGTTAGCTGAAACCAGGGACAATCAGATGGCAAACCACAAGCACAAGAGCATAGCCAATAGAAGCCAATGAAGTACGGCATCATAAAAATCCAGCTATCCTACTTCAGAAATCTATGGATATCTTAACACCTGAAGAGCAAGGTTCTAGCCTTAAATCCCATTTCATAAAAGTGGTAAAAGACTTTAAAGAGGGCATAAACAATTACCTTAAAGAAATACATGAAAACACAATTAACAAATAGAAGCCTTTAATGAGAAAACAAATATATTCCTTAAAAAATACAAGAAACACAATTAAACAAGTAAAGGAAATGAACAGCCGGGCCGTGGTGGCACACGCCTTTAATCCCAGCACTTGGGAGGAAGAGGCAGGTGGATTTCTGAGTTCGAGGGCAGCCTGGTCTACAGAGTGAGTTCCAGGACAGCCAGGGATACACAGAGAAAGTCTCGAAAAACCAAAAAAAAAAAAAAAGGAAATGAACAAAGTTATTCAAGACCTAAAATGGGAAACAGAAGCAATAAAGAAAACATAAGGATACAGGAGCAGTCATTATAAACCTCCCAAATGAAAAAACTCAGGGCCAGATGGTTTTAGTGCAGAATTCTACCAGACCCTCAAAGAAGACCTAATACCAATACTCCTCAAACTATTCCCCAAAGTAGAAAATGAAGGAACATTACCTCATTCATTCTATGAGGCCACAGTTACCATTATATGCAAACCGTACAAAGACTCAAAAAAGAAAGAATTTCAGATCAATTTTGCTTATGAATATTGATGCAAAAATACTCAATAAAATTCTCACAAACCAAATCCAATAACACATCAAATACATTCACCACAATCAATTCATTCCAGAGATACAGAGATTGTTCACTGTATAGAAATTTGTCAATTTAATCCACTATATAAACAAACCCAAAGGAAAAAAACCTCACAGGATCATCTGATTAGATGCTGAAAAAGATTTTGACAAAATCCAGCACCACTTAATATTAACAGTCTTAGAACAGAAATTCAAGGTGCATACATAAATATAATAAAAGTAATGCATAGCAAGCTAGTAGCCAACATCAAATTCAATAGAGAAAATTTGAAGCTATCCCACTAAAATAAGAGGCAAGTCAAGGCTGCCTACTCTTTCCCTATCTATTCAATATAGTACTTAAAGTTCTAGCTAGAGCATTAAGACAAAAGACCAATGGTACAGAAATTGGAAAGGAAGAAGTCAAGGTGTCACTATTCTTGAGGGTAATATGATCGTATACATAAGCACCAGCCAAATTCTACCAGAGAACTCCTACAGATACCAAAAAGTTTAGGAAAGTGGCTGGATATAAAATTAACCTAAAGAAGTCAGTAAATCTGCCTTTTACAAATGAAAAACAGTCAGAGAAAGAAATTAAAGAAAGAACATCATTCACAATAGTCATAAATAATATAAAATATCTTGAAGTAACTTTAACCAAGCAAGTGAAAGATCTTTATGACAAGAATTTCAAGTCCCTGTTGAAAGAAATGAAAGACATTGGAAAATGGAAAGATCTCCCATCCTCATGTATAGGTAGGATTAACATAGCGAAAACAGCCATCTTATCAAAGCAATTTACAGATTCAATGCAATCCTCATAAAAATTTCTACACAATTTTTTTCAGACTTTGAAAGAGCAATTTTCAGCTTTATTTGGAAAAACAAAAAACCCAAGATAGCCAAAACTATCCGGAACAATGAAAAACATCATGAGGAATAACGATTCTTAACTTCAAGCTGTGGTACCAAGCAACAATAATAAAAACACCATAATACTGATACAGAAACAGACTGGTTGATCAATGGAATAGATTTGAAGACCCAAAAGTAAAGCTATACACCTACAAACACTAGATTTGTGACAAAGATGCCAAAATTATACAGTGGAAGAAAGAAAGCATCTTCAAAAATGCTGCTGATGTAACTGGTAGTCTGCATGTAGAAGAATGTAAATTGATCCACATCTATCACTGTATACAAAGCTCAAGTACACATGGATCAAGGACCTCAACATAAAATTGGATACAGTGAATCTAATAGTAGAGAAAGTGAGAAATAATCTTGAATGCATTGGCAGAGGAGAAAATTTACTGAATACATCAGCAATGGCTCAGTCTCTAAAATTAACAACTGATAATCCAACCTCATGAAACTTAAAAGCTTCTGTAAGACAAAAGACACTGTCAATAGGACAAAACTGCAGCTGACAGATTAGGAAAAAAATCTTTACCAACACTGCATTTGATAGAGGGATAATATTCAAAATATATAAAGAATTCAGGAAGGTAGCCAGACTCCTAAAAAACCAAATAACCCAATTTAAAAACTGCGACACAGAGCTAAACAGAGAATTCTCCACAGAAGAGTCTTGAATGAGTGAGAAGCACTTAAAGAAATATTCAACATCCCTAGTCATCAGGAAAAAACAAATCAAAACAAACCTGAGACTTTTACCTTGCACAAATCAGAATGGCTAAGATCAAAATCTCAAGTGACAGCACATAATGTCAAGGATGTAGAGAAAAAGGAACACTCCTCCATTGCTGATGGAATTGCAAACTTGTAAAACTACTCTGGAAATCAATCTGGTAGCTTCTATGAAAACTGGAAATATTTCTATCTGAAGACCTAGTACACAGCTCCTGTGAATATATCTAAAAGATGTCCCACCATATCACAGGAGTAACTCCTCCAGTATGTTGATAGCAGCCTTATTTGTAATAGCCAGAAACTGGAAGTGACCTAGATGTCCCTAAACTGAGGAATGAATATAGAAAATGTGGTTCATTTACACAGTAGGATACTATTTAGCTATTAGAAATAAAGACATCATGAATTGTGCAGGCATATATGTGGAACTAGAAAATACCACCCTGAGTGTGATAACCCAAACCCAAAAGGACATGCATAGTATGTACTTACTGATAAATGAATACTAGTAAAAAATTACAGAATACCCATGATAAAACACAGTCTGTTTGAAGTTCAACATGAAGGAAAGCCCAAGAGAGGATCAATCCTTCTTAGAAGGGGCAACAGGATAATTTGGGAAGGAGAGGCCAAATACTCATGATAAGACATATGAAGTTCAACAAGAAGGAAAGCCCAAGTAAGGATCAATTCTTCTTAGAGGGGGGAACAGGATAATCATGGGAAGGAGAGACCCGGATGAGAGAGAAGAGGGGGAGGGTAATGGGGGCCATAACTTGGTATGGAGAAAGATAGGAGGTTGAACAAGAGGGTCAGGGGCATGAATTAAAATATTCCAGGTTTAAGGCCGGAAGTGGGAAAAATATCTAGGAAAAATACCTCAGGTAGGGGTCTCTCTCAAGACTCAGTGTGAGTGACTTTTACATAAGTGTCCAACAGTGAGATGTGGGACCTTGAGATACTACCTCCAGTAGACAGACAGGGCTTCCAAGAGAGGACTGAGGACACGAGGCCACTTTCAGAATTCACAACCTCAATTTACTTCTGCATAAAAGAAATGCAGAGACAAAACTGGAGCAGAGACTGAAGGACTGGCTGAACAGTGACCATCCATCCCAGGGTCGGCTCCATCCCATTGGTGGGAATCAATCCTTGACACTTACTGATGCTATGGTGTGCCTAGCATGGCTAGCTTCTTAGAGGCTCTGCCTATCAGCTGACTGAAACAGATGGAGATACTTACAAGTTATCATTGGATGGAAATCTGGGACTCCTACGGAAGAGTTAGGGGAAGGATAGATGGAATTTAAGGGGGTGGCAACCCCATAGGAAGCTCAACAGTGTCAACCAGCCTGGACCCTTAGGAGCACTCAGAGACTAAGACACTAACCAAAGAGCCCTGTGGATTGGTCTGGAGATCCTAGAACTTATGTAGCAGAGGACTATCCTGTTTGGCCTCAGAGGGCAAGGTTGTTGGTAATCCTGTAGAGTTTTGATACCCCAGGGTGGGGAGATACTTGAGAGTATGTTCTCAGAGGTGAAGGGGAGAGGTAATGGGTAGACAAACTCTTCTAGTATAGACTGAGAGGGGAAGCAACATTTGGGCTTTAAATGAGTAGAATAATTAAAAACCTCTACAGTAAATGTTTTCATAATTTAACAAAAGGTACAACAGCAATATCTAAGGAAAAACTAACCTTTAGGTTTCAGTTAAAATTAATAATCATAAAGTTAGATTAAAAGAATTTTGAGAAAATACAAGTCATGTCTATTTTCTCTCTTTCTTTGTCCCTCTTTCCACTGCGAATATACATATAAATGAAAACAAAACAAAAAAAATAACAAATTAGGAAACCAAGGGACAGAGCTGTTATGTAACATTTATAGATCACATAGGTAGCCATTTGTAAACCTAATAAATCAATTTGACTTAATAAATCATGGCTCTACTTATCCAAGAGAAGATTCTTTGATAATAAAATATTCTGAAATAATTACTAATCATTGATATTTTATTATGATTTCAGGTAACCATATTGTTTTTTTTTCTGTAACAATATGATTTTTCTTAGAAAGTTATCTGTATTTCTAGGCAAATTAATGGATGCAAGTAGGTAGGAAGCAATAGGCAGATACTAGCTACCATTGAGGACTTTAGAGTTTGAAATTTGGAGTGAAATAACAGAGCAGGAGTTATATAAGGCAACTAATAAATAACTTTTAGACATCCATGTTTGAGAAAAGACAGTCCTAAGAGTGAGGGACCAATGACTAAATAAAAAGAAGATTTCATTGATTGGATCTAGAAATGTCTACTTAGAATTTTTCAAAGAGTCATAGATCTAGTATGACTTTTTCCAGTAAGACATTATGCAATTTTAGAAAGTTCTAGTTTGTACAAAACTTCCCGTTAGGCTTCTGTCATTGTAAAGTGGCGAAAAAAAATCACCCCTGGAAAAGTGTGAAGAAGCATGCAGAAAAAGAAGAGCAGAAGCATGCAGTTAATTATGGCTATCATTGTCAAAAGTCAAATTTCTGCACATTGAACAAGGAAGGAAAAACAGCAATCAAGTGTGTTACTTGATGAGTATTAGTGTGAAAATTTGTTTATATAAATCTGTGCTTTGATAAAATAATTATGCTGAAAATATAACTCTATGAAAACAATTGTGTTTATTTTTCCTGAAAATCAAAGCATTTAAGGTATATTTTATATGTATATTCAATTAGTTTTTGCTTTGCTACTAGAGTTTTCTGGTTTCAGCTATGAAGCCTAACAAAATTATTATTCAGAAACTGCAGAGCTTAACCCAATTGTAAAGTACTTTTTACAGCCCTTGAGGCAGATTTAAGCATTTGAAAGATGAACAGGGATCAACACAGTCAAGGACTAGAAAAAAATAACATGAATGCAGTGTTATCTAAGCTGTAGTGAGCGGAGGAGCAGAGCATGCTTGGAAAGAATAGCCATTCACTACTGACAAAAACAATCTAAGTGAACATGTTTTCCTCTTTTCTAAGATAAAACACTGCTTTGTGAAGTATCTAATCCTTTAATCCAAAACTGAGCCCGTAATTCTGCCAAGAATAACCCCCAAATAGAAGCTACAATGATAAGTTCAAACAGATTCATCATCACACCAATGAAAATGGACTTTTGCAGAGGATGATCTTCCTGCAAAATTGACTTTCTGACATCTGTCAATTCTGGAATATCAAATAGGTACGTATGAGGAGCAAGAGCCTTCAGAGTTAAGAGCTTTGCAACAACGATGACAAAAATATTAAATGTATATTTATTATTTATTATTAAATTTATAACCCAAGAAGTTAAACACAGATTCTTCTGTAAACATGTTTAGAACTTGGAATAGTAATTTCTAGTATTACTAAGAATAAAATTACTGATATTGACCAAGTAAAAGATTTAACACAACACGCAGTGCTGGTTGTTTCCATAAAGACTTTGAATAGAAGATACATTGCTGGACAGCAGAATTATCACAACATTCAACAACCAGTCTGTAAACCATTTCACAACTTTAGTGAATCATCACTAATAATTTGTTATGCTTTTATTTTTGTTTGCCAAGAAAAAGATCAAGAAACACAGAACTTTCTGCTTAGTTGAGAAAATAAAATTATATGTTATGTATGCAATTGAATGAACACAACTTATTAAATTCTAGTTATACAGAAGGAATACTACAAATATCTGCTGTATGATTAGACATTCACTCTAATCACAATCAGGTAGCTTATTGAATCCTCTTTTTATTTGAATTTGGTCAAAGTCCCAGTAGACTGGCTACATGTTACCAGATAAATCAAGGTTCCATACTACATATTACCAGGTAAATCAAGATTCCATACCTAGGATTCTTACTTTGTTAAAAGAACTAAAGACAGGATTAAAAAAAGAAACTCAAAGACAATTTTAATAGAGTTAAAGGAAGAATTTTACAGTAGGACTAATTTACATCTTCATAGCTATCCAGAAGAGAGGATGGAGGAAATATACAAAGAAAGAAAGAAAGAAAGAAAGAAAGAAAGAAAGAAAGAAAGAAAGAAAGAAAGAAGGAAGGAAGGAGAAAGGAAAGAAAGAAAGAAAGAAAGAAAGAAAGAAAGAAAGAAAGAAAGAAAGAAGGAAGGAAGGAAGGAAGGAGAAAGGAAAGAAAGAAAGAAAGAAAGAAAGAAAGAAAGAAAGAAAGAAAGAAGGAGAAAGGAAAGAAAGAAAGAAAGAAAGAAAGAAAGAAAGAAA